>NC_141053.1:20027642-20470142 GCF_041138505.1 Cibotium barometz
TCCGCCCAATGGGTCAGGTACCTTCTACGGCCCAAGCTTCTGTGTGAGCATCTTTTTAGGCCACGGACAGAAACTTTACTGAGGGGGAGAACCCTGGGCCCAGCACCATCGCCTACGACAGTGGCACTACCGCACCTCCCTCATCTCATACTTCCTTTCTGAGATCGCATGCACCAAGTCATGACTTTACTACACTACCGTCCCCGCCTCCCACCTCCACCGTGGTCCCAGAGGTAACTTTTTCAACCCCCTCTTTAATTTCATTTGATTCCTCATCCTCCTCTTCTTCCGACAACAAGTATATGCCCTCTGATGAGGAGGCTGTACCGCCCCCTTCCAGCCAACCCCATCTACTACCTGTATGCCACCAACTCCGCCCTTCCTCTTCTTCTCCACCACATGTACGCCACCAACAATCCCGCCCTTCCTCTTCTTCTCCTGTTTTCATCCACCCCTTCCACCTTCCTGCCACTCCATCCTGCACCAACCCATTCACCGTAAATTTCCTTGATCCCCAACCACAACTTCCATAATTTACCCAATTATTTACACCCAACCAGCTAGCCACTTTGGGTTTATAGAGTCTCGCTTCTTTTCCTCCCTTGCCTACTCTTGATGCATCTCTCTGCGCTTCATTCCTCCACAACTTCCCACTGCTGCCTAATGGGTAGCGCCTCACCTCCGCTTACATCGCACAACTCCTTGGCTCTCCCGAACAGTCGGTTCTTCACACATATTGAGTAAAAATAGTAGAAAGGGTTGTGCACAAAAGAGAGACAATGATATTGGGCAAATAGTTGCTTGATTACTTCATAGTCAAGTGCCCTTTTATAGATCCCATACAACTCAATACCACCTAGTGGTTTCACCAAAACAAGTAGTTTAGCACAAAACTAGGTGCCAGAGAAGCTTCACCCACAAGCTAAGTGATTTGGTCCCTTTCACATGTACATGGTCCATTTGGCCCCATCCTTCTAGGGGTGTATGTTTCAATAGTATACACAATTTCTGCCACAAAGACAATGGGTGATGCTAAGTTGTGGCATGCATGCTTTGGTCACTTGAACTTTGGCAATTTTCTGCGTTTGCATAAGCATGACATGGTCTCCGAGCTACCACATCTTGAAGCCCCTATCAAACATGTCTGTGAGGACTATATTCTGCATCATTTTCCAAAGATGGTTCAATTAGAGCTATCCAAAAATATGTGGTCCTATGAGGGCACCATCTATTGAGAGCTACCTCTATTTTGTCACATTCATTGATGATTATTCCAGACATACCTAGGTATATCCATTGAAACAGAAATCAGAGGTTTTTATGTGCTTTAAGCACTTTGTTGCTATGGTTGAAAATGTTTCTGCATGTAAGATTGATATTGTGCTCTATACACCTCACCAAAACGGTGTAGCTGAACACAAAAACAGGTCTCTCATGGAGATGGCACGTTGTATGGTCAAAGTCAAGAGTTACCTTATGGTTTCTGGCTAGAAGCAGTCATGTGTGCAACTTATGTTTTGAACACGTGTCCTACAACGGCTTTGCTGAAGCTTGGAATTGTAGAAAGCCCTCTATGGCTCACTTATGTATTTTTGGTTGTCTTTCTTATGTACTTGTGTCTAAGCAAATACACAACAACCTAACGCTAAGGCTGTTAAATGTATTTTTGTGAGGTATAGCTCGGAAAGTAAAGGTTACCATCTCTATCATCCTATTACCATGTAGATTCTTGTGAGTAGAGATGTTGTATTTGTGGAAGATACAATTCAGCCCTTGCTTTCGTGTAAAAAACAGTAAAATGTATGTTCGCAAGACATATTTAACACTCTCCTTCTATTGTTCAATGCAGAACACATTGATGTAGAGCATTTGGGTACTCAAAGAAATGCTGAAAATCAGCACACGGGTTAAAAATCAACATGTTTTTCAGTCCACAAATTAGTCTATTGATGAGGCAAGTGTGGATGATGCAGTTGATGAGGAAAGAAAGCAAATTGAGGAGTCAAAAAGTATGCCAAAATGACTAGTGCAAACACTACATGACAACAAATTGGCCACTCCTTTGCCTAGCAGAACACATGCAGATTCTCATCATGCATCTCATGTCGACGCAGGTCATGCTCTTATTTGATGAAGCAAAGGAATCAGAGGATAAGTGCTATGCAATCTGAATATGATGCTTTATTAAAAAATGATACTTGGGAGTTGTCTGATTTGCCTCATGGCAAGAAGGCCATTGACACGAAATGGGTTTACATGCTTAAATATAAAGCTGACGATAGTGTCAAGTGATTAAAAGCAAGGCTTGTTGCAAAAGGTTATGCACATGAAAAAGACATTAACTATGGTGAGACCTTTGCACCCACATGTGCAATCTTTACTGACAGTCAAAGCGCTATGATACATTGATGTGCATTATCATTATGTTAGGGAGATATGCTCCGCAGGGAAAATCAGCTTGGCTTATTCGCAAAGGCTCTCTCACAAGAGAAGTTTGAAGCTTTTCGCAAAGCTTTGAACTTACTTCCCTTTGGGAATTAGTTTGGGCTCCCTCTCACAGTCCAAATAGCCTAGCACATCTCTGTACTCTTAGTGCTAGCTCACCCCTTGTTCACATCATCACTCCCAAGAGGGATTTGTAGCCATATTTGGTAGTGATGTGTGTGAACACACTCAGACCAACCGGGACACTTTTTCTCTCTTTAGGAGGTTTTTCCCCCATGCTAGTATACACCTATCTTGGGGTATACTTATCATCTTTGTATAGCACACATTCATTATCTATCTATCATCTCATTGTGTGCTCCCTTGAGCTCCTCCACTATGTGTGTGTGCGCGCGCGCGCGCGCACTGCTGCAACCCTGTTTCCAACAAAAAGGTCCACCGACTACAGCTCCATGAAGCTCCACTCTGAGGATCTCGCGCCTCCTCAAGCACAACAGTCTACCAAACCCTAAATGTTTCATGAGATAAAAAGCGTCGCTTTGGCGTAATCACAATCCATCCTGGGACAATCCTCACCAGCAGGTGGTAATGAATCATGCCCTCCATGTGGAACCACTCTATCCGGGCCCTGGAGTAGGGATACTCTAGACTCCACCTGTCACATTGAAGGTATCTATAGGAGAGGAAGAGGGATACTGCCATCGAGACATGAAGAAATACAAAGAGGAGCACCTCGAGGCTGGAGAACACCAACTCCCCACCCTGATCCTTGTGTCAAAGCCACCCAGCTCCATCTACACCAGTGGCCAAAAATGAGTGACCATGTCAGTAATCCGTAGGTCCTGTAGATGGTGAGAATGCTCTACTTCCTGCCTGTGAAAGGCGGCAAACACGAACTCCATGCTAAGTACCGTCCTGGGCTGCACTTAGGGGGAAAGAGAACATCAGCGTGCCTCTCTAGGGTGGAAGGCCTAGAGTTATATAGAACCATGCAAATGCCGATGGAAGCCACCGTCTCCTTGAAAATACCAGCTTCCGAAAACGGGATGGCATCAAGATGGCTACCCCAAGACTCCTGCGAAAAGGAGGGGGGGGGAGGGGAGGCGAACGAGGGAGGGGGGGGCAGGCAAGGGTGAGGGGATCTGGCTCGAGGAAGTGGCAGGCTCCTCAGTGGGGTGAGCAGACGGCCACTCAGTGGAATCCCTGCCCTCTGAGCTAGAACCGAAGCGGCAGTGAAGCGGATTCCATCACTCTCCCGATAACTCTACCAATCACTAGGAGTAGGGGAAGGTACTCCTTCTTGAGGCCAAGAAAGCAAACTATAACTGGGAAGCCCAAGACACCTGCCAGGTCGGATGCTAGGTCAAAGCAAAGTAGTGCTGCCACCTCGCAAAGAAGGCCCGGGCCATTCGCAGTGTGACAGCGCTCAACTACATGACTTGATCCAATGCTACAGGTGAATCAAACTCCAGCTGGTAGTATCCGTACCCAAGAGGATGAAAATCAGTTATCTTCCCTGGCTTGCCAATAAGGCCAGCCTGTAGAAGATCGCTAAGCTGTCCACGCACCACGTGGCTACCCACAATCTTGCAAACCAAGGTGGAGGCCTCTAGGGAGGCGATTGTCGATGCAAGGAGTTGGAGGTCCAGTTCAGAAAAAGATGGGTAAGGGGTGGCAGCCTCGGTCAGGGATGAGAGCGGCTGCCATGGAGTCCTCCTGAAGGGGTGAAGACCAAAGAAGGCCAACTCTCACCGAAAGAACTGCTACCGGATGCTGGAAACTGCTGAAGAGGGGGCGGGGAAGGAAAGGGCAAGAGGACAGGGATAGAGGCGCAGAAGGGCAAAAAAAGGGGGCCTGGAAAAAAGGGGCAAGCGACGGAAGGAGAAGGGCAGGTGGCAAGAAATGACAGGTGAAAAAAGAAGAGGGGGCGGGGGGGGCGAGCAAAAAAGGGCAGAGGGAGAGCAGAAAGGTGGAATGCGGGGAGGAGGCAGACGAGGGCTAAGGCATAGGCGGAAAGGAGGGCGGGAGGGAGAATCCTGGCAGCTGAGGCACAAAGGAGGGCTGCTTGGCAGGGCTTAGGAGGAGGCAGGCGTGGGCTGGAGGGTGGGTGATGGAGGGGGGGAGGCATAGGCCCACAGAGTGTGCAGGAGGGAGGGGGGACGGGAAGGCAGAGGGGGTGACAGTCAAGCGCAGGGGGAGCTCCAGCTCTCAACCTCCTTGCGATTTACAAAGTCCAGTTCTTTTGATAAAGACTAAAGAATTATACTAAAGGAACATTCTTTAGTCAAACTCATTGCCTGCAATGAAACAACCAAGTCCAATTCTCTGTCATAACCCATGAGAAACACTATGCCTTTGTGACTTAATTTTTACAGTGACGGCTCTTGACAATGCAGTGAAATCTTAGTAGCCTTTGGAAAATCAGAATGGAGACTTGAATCGCACACCATGCACAATTGCATTAGCGCTAGAGAATACAGCATGTGAAAACCTTTCCAGATTTCCCATGCTCATTAAATACCTTCAGCTTATTGTCTGCGCGAGCAGTTGGTCGGAAAGGGGCGAAGCCGGGAGCGGCCCTTAACCTTGAGATTGTGAGTGACTATGGTCACATAAGATTGCAAAGTTATTTAAAAAAATGGCAGCATTCACGGTCCACTTCCCTACATTAAAGGATCCTTGTAGTTCAAAATCATGTGCCACATCAGCATAGTGCACAGTTTGTGAACCAGCTAATTTCAATTCTTGAGGGAAGGTACATATTGGGATTCTCATAGTTTGTATCACTCCATGGTGTAGTGCATTCTTACTGGAGATCGTTGTCAGTATCATGACATGGCGAATTTGGAGAGCCAGATGCACCCTGTCTAACATGTGCTGCATAAACATAGTGCAGAGTCTGTGAACCACGTAATGTCAATTCTTGAGGGAGGGTACATCTTTGGATTTTCGCAGTGTACCACTTCCAGCTGCAAAGCAAGGGTACATAATGTCAATTCTTGAGGGAGGGTACTTCATGGTGCAAAGGAAACTTACTCCGATATCATCACCAGTACCATGGCGTGGCAGATTTGGAGAGCCGGATGCCTAGAGGCTATTGATGGTACCCAGACTTTCTTTACTCAGTCAATATGCATCATCTCAAGAGATATCATACTTACTGTTATGGTCACTTGGGAACCTGTACAGGGTTCTTTCAAATCTTCACAATCTAGGCTCACTGCCTTTCTAAGGGAATGGAATCATGGGATACAGCATAGTAAACAGTTTGTGAACCAAGTAATGTCACTTCTTAAAGGACGGTACATCTTGGGATTCTCATAGATTGTATCACTTCATGGCACAGTGGACTTTTACTAGGACATCATTGCTATAATCGCGGCATGGCAGATTTGGAGAACCAAATGCCTAGACGCTATTGATGGCACCTAGACCCTCTATACTCAATCAGTATGCATCACCTTGGGAGATATTATACACGCTCTTATGGCCACTTAGGCACATATCCAGGATCCGTCAAACTCACCTAGACCCTCTATACTCAATCAGTATGCATCACCTTGGGAGATATTATACACGCTCTTATGGCCACTTAGGCACATATCCAGGATCCGTCAAACTCAGCACAATCTAGCCACATTGCCTTTCTTATCATGAGATATATTTTTCTCTAATAGTCCTAGGACTTTCTTGGCATCATCAAATGCCAAACTGATTATGCAGACCTTGTCTTTTTGGATCATTTTTGACAGGCCTTTGGAAGTGTTTCTGTATTTTTTTGTTCATACTCACTAGAAGTCTCATTTCTTGCCCCAAATAATTGACTCAATGGTACCGTTTTTACTTGATTTGGATAAGCCTATCCAACTGCCCTGTGCCACATCAGCATAGTGCACAGTTTCTGAAACCAGCTAATGTCAATTCTTGAGGGAGGGTACATCTTGGGATACATGCAGTGGTCCAAATGGGAGAGGGGACCAGCCTCCACAGTGGGCAGCTGGAGAGTCCTAACAAATCTGCCCTGACCCGACCCACATCATCACTCAAGACTAGGGAGAACACTCACATACATACTTTGCAGATTGATGCAGCTATAACCTTTGACTAGCGTCATAGGGCAGATCACATATAAGGCAAACAGGTGCATTGACTGGGTGTCTTCTCAGGCATAGGTATTCCCTAGTTTGTACCCTTTGGGACCAAAGAGGAGAGACAATCCTTTATGAGGTGGCAGAGGGATGGAGACTAGTCAGACTGCCAGAACAGGAACCAATCAAGGATGATATTCTTCATGCGATCAAAGTTTCAGTGACAGCCGTCCCTGGGACGCAGGAGAGTGGCGATGTACTCTCCAGCATGGGATCCAGGAGAGTGGCAATGGATTGGTGCAGCATCTTCTCACTGGACACTCCCCTTCTTTGACTACACAGGCAGAAATGCTATACAAGCCCAGATCCAGATCCTGCAGTGGATACCCACCTGGAGAGCATGTTGGCAGACCTTTGGCATCACATTATTCATGTAGGCTCTTTATTGGAGACGACTGTGGAGATCCTGCCTGAAGAGGCAGATCTCCGTGTCCTTCTGGCTCTTCTAGCATGATGGACTCCCTCAACACTAGAGACATATATTAGGTGCACGCATCTTTAGAGTCCACTCAGCATTGTATACAGGAATGCACAGAGGCCTAGAGGATCTGGCAATGCATCGCACACTTGATTGGTAGGATAAGGAGAAAGACTCGCTTTATGATTTGGGGATCTGTGGCCTGGCTTACACAGTAAGGTCCTCACATTCTATACAAGGGAGAATATTTTGACAAGGCCATTTTTATCCACAGACGAGTCCCTCAACCTATCACCCTAGATAGCTATGCAAAAATCTCATTCTCCTTCTATGGACTCAGCTTGGGAGATTGCTGGTCTTACTTCATGGCATCAACAAACAAATGAAGTTTGAAACTTAGGAACAGCACAAACCTCCACAGCATTAATTTCTGCATGCAAAGGAGGTATCCACCTCGATCCTGCTTGAGAAAGCTTTTGAAACCTTGTTAGACAATATTCTGCGGCTTTTGAGGGATTGGACATCCCTTCATCTTGATAGCTCAATGTGTCTCCTGCCCATTGACCAACAAAGTGTCCAGCAACCTGTCATATCCCTTCCCATATTTCAAGAGAGAAATTTTGCAAACAGATAAAAAGAAGAGAAGAAAGAAGGTGCATGCAACTGTTTTGTGAAAGCTTTGCATTCCCTTTAGTCCAAATCTCCCCATTAAAAAAATTTAAATGCAATAATGTTTTTGAAAACATAACAAAAAACTGATGTCAGAGCATGAAGTCTGGAAGCATTAGACACTCATTAAGTCTGCATCATTTTTCTTCCAACCGTATTCCAGCTACTTCGATCCCGTGGCAGTAGACCGGAACAATGTCCCCAACCATCACTCTCAGAAGGATCATATTGGCCTATGCTGGAGGCCATCGGGTCATCGTTTGGACAGGTCCTTCAGGTGCCCCTCCCTACCCTACCTTACCCACTTCATCAGCCCAGGTGGTCACTGCCTCGGCAGATGCTGTCCCTAGCCTAGGGTTATGGTGCTCGCTCGTTGTGATGAGCCTCTTGATGATGTTGTGTTGCTTCCGGGACCTAATGGTCTTCTGAAGCAATGTATGGAGGTTGCTGGTAAACCTGACCAGTGCCGGGTTTGTCACCAGCAGGGGCACTTTGGCCAGGATTGCCCTAGAGCTAGGGGCCATAAGAGGCAGCGCAAACACGCTTCCCCCTCGACACAGCCTATGGCCCCAGCCCGTCCAGTGGTCCGTCACGTGTGGCGGGTCGTATTACGTGGCCATCCTCCGCATGGGGACGCTGGGACCCCTCCCTCAGGCCATGCACAGCAGGATGGTGATGCTTTGGATCATAGTGGTGAGACCGCTGGATCATCCATGCAGAAGGATGGTGCCCAGGCCAGGAGGACTTTGTTGAGTCCTCCCTGCTTGGGCAGGGCAGTTTGCAGGATGTGCAGGGCTTGAAAGATTATGCAGATAAACAACAGAATGCACAACAGAGTGCGAGATACATTATGCACAACAACAGAATGCAGGATCTGGTGTTATTATACCTGCTAGGGCTCAATGGATTATGATCATGCATGAGGGTCAGAAGTTAGGCATCCTGAATATCTATGCACCTAACTTGAGAGGTGAAAGGGTGGCCTTTTGGGACACCATCACAAGGCTCCTCCCCTAGATTGATCATTGGATAGTTGGAGGAGATTTCAATATGGTTGAGCTGCCTTCCGACAAAAAGGGTGGCCGTGAGGGCAGAATTCACTTCTTGGAGCGTGCCTCATGGGAGAGATTTTTTTATATGTCAGGGATTGTTGGACAGAGGATGACTTCCAGAGGAGGCCTAATTACTCTTGGCATAATCGCAGGAGGGGGAATGATTGCACTTTTGCACAGCTGGATAGCTCCCTCTATCATATTCCCCATCAGCCACCCCTACCCCCACCACTAGATCCCCGCCCCACCACCTCCACCTTCTTCACAAAGGGCATGTTCCTCAAGGCCATTCGTAGACTACGCAATGGGCGAGCCCAGGATCATGAGGGACTCACTGCCGAGTACATCTCGCATGCTGATGATACCCTAGCGCCCCTACTAGCCTACATGTTCAATAGAGCCCTTTGTGAAGGATTTCTACCCTCTTGGTCCACCACCCTCGATAAGGGGGGCACTATCACTATTATGCCTGGCACCACCAAATCAGATCACTGCCCAGTTGTTCTTTGTCTCAGGGAGCCTGGGACTCAGAATGCCTCCCCTCGTGTTCGCATCCGTGATTCTCTTTATTTGGATGCAGAGACCTCACTTGTCATCGGAGAGATTTGGAGGTCATGTGATGATCCTAACCCTCGCCACAGGGTTAACATGGCTCTGGAACACAAGATCTTGGAAAAGGAGAGAGCAATTAGACGGAGGATTGCGGCGATTCAGAGGGAACATGAGAAGCATCCTCCTCCTTGGATTTCAGATCTTTAATCTACAGTCAGAGCTGAGCTGCAGGTGGTCTTGGATAGGCGTTTTGAGTTCTCGTTTCACGCTACTAAGGCATTCTGGGTACAGATGGGTGGCAGATGCAACACACAATTCTTCTCCTCACATAGACCTACCCATAGTAGCAAGGAATCTGTCAGGTGTTTGCAGGACTCGGTGGGAGTGATTCAGACTGAACTGGATACAGTGAGGAGTATTGACTCAGATTTTTATCGGATTTTGTTGTCTGCAGAGGCACCCTCTCCACACAGAGATGTGGCACAACAGAAAGTTTGGGAGTGCATGCCCAAACTCATTACAGATGATGTGTTCCTCTCTGGATGCTCCTTTCTCGAAGAATGAGTTGAGGCTGGCTTTTCTGGCTCTCCCAAAAGGAAAATGCCCTAAGGATGATGCTCTCTCCCCATCTTTCTTTATTCAGTTTTGGGATCACATTGGGGATGAGATCACTCTTGCCTTGCAGGAGATGTGGTGTACAGGTATGATGCCACCCCATCTTATGGAGGGCCTTATCCACCTGATCCCAAAAGGTGGGGATAAGACCAACCTTAGGCAATGCAGGCCGATTACATTATTAGGTTCTGCATATAAAATCCTAGCTAAGGCTCTGAGCATGAGGCTGCAACCAGTCTTCCAAAGGATCATTCATGACACACAGAATGGTTTTCCCCAAGGAAGGAGTATTTTAATTTTTTGATAACATTTTTTCATTTTGCGAAGCTGTTGAGTGGGCTAAAGCTAGCCACCAACCCTTTGCCATCCTTCTGTTGGATATTGAAAAAGCATACGACAGAGTGGATTGGGGTTTCTCGGGAGGCACAATGGCACATATGGGATTCTCCCAGGACTGGATAGGGAGGCCCATAGCACGCTTTTGGCCTGTGGGGGATGGGGTGAGCGCTTTCAGATTTCTCGCTCGGTGCAGCAGGGTTGTCCCCTTGCTCCCCTACTTTTTCTCATTGTGGCAGAGGCCATGAGCAGATTTCTTCGGGCCACCCCACATGTCACGGGTCTCAAATTGCCTTTATGCACAAAGGATAAGCTTGTGGATTCAGAATTAGCAGATGACACCGCGATGTTTCTGGAGGCCTCACATGCTTGTCTTTGTGCTTTTTGGACAGCCCTGGATATGTTTTGTTTGGCTACAAGTGCCAACATTAATTGGCACAAGTCTGTCAGATTTTGGGTTAGTGACTCCCCACAGATAGATTGGGGCTTAGATGTGGGGTTTACTTGGATTGAGAGAGGATGTATTGCCAGGTACCTTAGCTATCAGGTTGGCATTGACATTTCCCCAGCACAGCAATTTGCACGCGTACTAAGAGCAAACTTCAACATTGGGGCAGCAAGAAGCTTGATCTGGCATCTAGAGTGTTGGTGGTTAACCAAGTTTTGCTGGCCACAGCCTGGTTCATCACCTCGTGTTGGGTGTTTCATAGAGGATGCATTGGCCAACTTCACCGCCTCATTAGGAACTTTTTGTGGTCAGGGTTGGATGGCATTGCACACACCCGGGCTAGAGTTGCCTGGGAAACCATTATCAGACCTAAGCATGAGGGGGGATTGAATATCATTGACCCAGAGGTGCAGCGTAAGGCGTTGCTTTGCAAGTCGATTGTCTGAGGATTTCTTCCTGGCACTGAGCCTTGGAAGAACTTTCTCATGCAACAGGTTATGAGATGCACTCCAGTCATGGGTGGCGACTGGCTCTACAGCTCACGGTTTTTGGTTTCTGAGGAAGATCACCGCCCCCCCTCCTCCCCTCTAGTTAGGTCCCTTCTTCAGGCCTAGGAGTGCATGAGAAGTTTTCTAGTTCATATACCTCCTCGGTCAGCTGAGGAGGCTTACAGACAACCCATTTTGTGGAATGATTTGATCATGGATGAGCATGGTAGATCTCTTGGCGCTGCCACACACATCTATTGGGCTGCTTGGGAGATGTTTTTTCCTTATGTCCTAGAGTGGAAGAGGTTTAAGAGCCTCACGGAGGATCAGAGGGTTGGCCTTACTCAACACTTGAGGGGAGCTAGTCAGAGGATTATGCAAATTGATGCAGCCATACCCAACCATTGGGTTACAAGGGCTTTTCTGGATGGATCTCATCACTTGTGGTTTGGATTTTTTCATGGACTTGGGTTCCTCTGCAAATTATGGGTCTCCCCTCACCAGGGAGGGTGAGGTACCATTTTTCTTTCGTGTTCACGATGGGTGGAAGTTGGAGAAATGTGTGGTGCAAGATATGGTTGAGGGCCCGGTGGTTCAGCCCGTGAGAGTTGTTGTTAGAGCAAGGAAGCACTTTTATATTGAGCCCCCCTAGGGATGATCACAGATGCTTCTTGTCTTTGGCTGTTTGGTGGATGCCCTATCAAACATTTGCCTTGGGATCCCGATGAGTGGGAATGGATGGATGCCACCAATCCGATGAAAAGTTTGCCTTTCTATAGCTACACTGTGCGGAATGCCAAGCAGCTCGTTTTGGGACAGATTCAGAGAGTCCCTACCCTTAGACCTCATTGGGAGTCCTATGGTATTACCACTAACATTCAGAGGAGTTTCTGGCGGAGGCTGTGGCACTCTTACAGGAAGGCACAAATCTCCTCATTCTTTTGGATTTCACTACATCGTGGACTGGCCACCAACCAATGGAGATCAGTTGTTGGTGTTAGCCCAACTTACCCGAGATGTGCAGGAGCTTCAAAGACAGTTTATCACTATCTATGGGAATGCAGGAAAGCACAAGGGATTTGGACCATGATAGCACACCTATTTGGCAGGATTAGTAAGGATGCCTACATATCTTTTGGTGCTATCATTTGGTTGACTTAGTCAGGCCCCCAGCTTAGGTATGAGGGGGACAACAAGAGTCATGTCATTTTGATCAGGCAAGGAGTTGCTCAGCGGGGTTGCCTTCAGGATTCGCCAGATTCAGGATACGCCAGTGCATGGGAGATTATTGCTAGTATTACAGCCTGGCACATCTGGAAGGCTAGATGCACTGAGGCCATAGAGGGCACTATTGTCTTGGACACACAATGCCTTTGCAGGATTTGGAGTGATATTATCCATACCCTTATGGCAACTTGGGCCAGAATCTAGGGATCTTCAAGGGCCACAAAGAGAAAGCGCGGCCAGTTGATGAGAGAGTGGGATATGTTAACACATTCGTCCCCACTTTCTGCTTATGGTTGGAGTTCCCTTTTCGTCCCTTTTCATGGCCCTTGGTTGTGGGCTGGCCACCCTAGTTTTCTGGCATTTTTCCCAGGTCGGGTGACTGATGTCCAATCGGCCAGCTTCATGTTGTCCACTCGGCCAGCCCTCTTTACCTATTTATAGGTGGGCTTGCGTCCCTCATTTTGCATAGTCTAGTCTTCCTTTGTATCCCTCACTTATGAGACCTTTTATGTCTCTTGCTCAGGACTGTTTCAGTGCAGTATATTCAGCATAGTTGCTTCATATTTCTCTCTCTTGCACTCTCTCTCAGCACACTCTAGTGCTTGTATGCAGTATATTCAGCATAGTTGCTTCATATTTCTCTCTCTTGCACTCTCTCTCAGCACACTCTAGTGCTTGTATGCTTCTTTCATGGTATCATCGCTCCCGGGTCAGCGTTCCTCTGCTGCCCCAGCTTCTCCTCAGTTTTCAGCACCTTCTTCTCTTGGTTTTTCTTCTCAGATCTGCTGGTCGGCTGGCTTCTTCCGGCACTTCTCCACTGCAGATTCATGTCATCCATCACCAGTTTTGAACCCTGAGACCCCCTATACACCTGTCGGCTGCTCTATTTCAGGGCAGCAGCACTTGTTATGCTGCGTTTTTTCCTCTACATGTGTTTCTTGCAGTTGATGGTGTTCTGATTTGAGGATTGGTGGCATCTGGTACCTGTGGTGGCCACTTCTTCTAAGATTGTGCGGTTTTCTTCTGAGATTGAGCCCGAGCTTTTGTGATGGCTGCCCCAACTACCCTTCACATGTTCTCTGAGTCTACAAAGTTGGATGGCTCCAACTACACTTTGTGGAAGGTGAAGGTGAAATCAGCCTTGCGTGGAGTGGATCTCTGGGATTGGCTTGTTACAGCTGCCAATGCCATCCCTCCCACCCTTGCTACCGTTGGTGTGACTTAGGCACAGATTGATATTTGGCGGGCAAATGATCGTCGTGTTTTCTCTTTTCTGATGTTGAATTGTCAGGATTCTGTTCTCTCTCATGTGCGTACAGCAGATGCTACACATGAAGTTTCGAAGGCATTTGCAGATCTTTACGAGATTAAGTCTCCGGGTTGGATTTTGGCTTTGGAATAGCAGCTTATGAATTTGTCAGTTTTTGCCTTTCCATCTTTATCTGCTTTCATCTCGAAGATGAAAGATCTCCGGAACGAGCTTCCTGTTTGTGGTAAGGATATCTCTACAGAGGCCTCTCATTATGAGATTACTATTCGTGATAAGGAGACTGCTAGCATCTTGGCTCAGGGAGTCCAGGATAGTGGCTTGTACAAGTTGACCGCTTTGCTTTCTACCGGTTCTTCTTAAGCTCTTTGGCATGCTCAGTTTGGCCATTTGAGCTATCAGCTTTTACATCGAGCTTCAAAGGATGGATTGGTTGAGGGTTTACCAACCATCAAGGCTCCATATTCTGTTTGTTCCTCTTGTTTACAAGGGAAGCAACACCAAGCCACCTTTCTAAAGGAGGCGACACTCAGATCTTCGACATCACTTGCTCTTGTTCATGCAAACTTATGTGGTCCTATGAGTACCGCGTCTTTGAGTAAGGCGTTGAACATGCTTGTGATGGTGAATGACTTCTCCAGATATACTTGGGTCTTCTTTTTGAAGTCCAAGGATGAGGCTTTTCAGCACTTCTTTTTATCCTCCTTGAGAGGGGGTTGATTGTTATCATTGTGGTCTGTGTTAATGACCTCATCTTTTCAGGTTCTTATTCTGTGAGGATCCGTTCAATCATGGATGCTTTGGAGACAGAGTTTGAGATGACAAATCTTGGCCTTTTGCATTATTTTCTTGGCTTTGAGATTTGGCAGACCCCTAAGGGTATTTTCTTCTCTCAGTAGAAGTACACACGGGAGATACTTGACATGTTTCAAATGACTAGATGCAAATCATTATCTTCTCCTATGGATACTAGTGAGAAGCTTTCTCTTCTTGATGCTTCTCCATGGATTGATCAGGGACAATATCAGGTTCTCGTCAATTGTTTGATTTGGTTGACCTACTCCCGATTAGACATTTGTTTTGCACTTAGCTTATTGAGTTCTTTCACATCCAAACCCCGTCAACAGCATTGGCGGTGTGCTCTCAGGGTTCTTCAGTACTTGCGTGGTACTTAGGACTTTGGCATCTTCTTGTCTCAAAATCCGCAACGGAGATCATAACCAAATCTGAGACCACAAGAGCAAGTAGAGTGCAGAAAATAGACAGCACAAGAGAAAGAGAGAGATAGGCGTGTAACTCTGCTCTATATACACAAGATCCCGAAGTGTAAACAAGATACAATGGCAAGGGGGCTATGGGGCCACTTTATATGGCCCCAAGTGAGCAGTCGGCCAGTAGAAGGGGCAGTCAACAGAGACATATTCTCCACGACCAGCAACCTGCACCAGTCGGCCAGCTGCATCAAGTCGGCCAGCATCAGTGAAAGGTCGTGGACCTGGGTCCTAAATGAACAGTCGGCCAGCTCATGGTGATGAACCCATGCAATCGGCCAACTATTGGGACACACTACCATCACAAGGCAACCACCCAAGTCATGGAAAACTGGGAAAAATGGGAAAAAAATACGAGAAGTGAGGAAAAATGAGAAAACACCTACAAAGAGCGGGCACACCCACAACAGAGGCCTTGGTGTCTGATAAAGACAGGAGATGACTTCTAACACCCCCTCTCAGCTTTTGGCTGTGAAATCAACCCTAGGGAGCTGGAGTGCCGCCTGAGCATAGCCTGAGGTAGAGACTTCGTGAAGAGGTCCGCCGCATTGTCCTCCGTCGAACAATAAAGTAGCAAGATGTCACCAGCCAAGATCTTCTCACGTACAAAGTGATACTGTATCTCTATGTGCTTGGTCCGGGCATGGAAGACCGGGTTCCGAGCAATAGCTATACAACTCTGGTTATCACATTGGATGACTGTGGGCTCCTTCTGTGGAAACCCAATCTCGCCTAGCAGCCTCCGCAGCCACACAACCTCGCAAGCAGCACCACAAGTAGCCCGGTACTCTGCCTCTGTCGAAGATAGGGCAATAGTTGGCTGCCTCTTATTGCTCCTGAGCCGAGGGTAAAACTGTAACCTGAAGTAGATCTCCTCGTGTTTGATCTCCTCCCCAATCTGAGTCACTCCAACCTTGGAGTCTGACTCCATCCCCTCCTGTGTAGAAGAGTCCTAGATCCTTCGTACTCTGCAGATACCGGAAGATCCGCAATCCTGCGTCCCAATGAGACTTCAATGGCGTCTGCATAAAAGACGCTCAGCAGCCCTACGGAGAAGCTCAAGTCCAATCTGGTGTTCAGCAACCAGATCAATGAACCAACCAACTTCCGATACTGCGAGGGCATCAACTAGCTCACAAGGATCATTAACAGTTAGCTTTGTATTTGAGTCCATCGGCGAAGTAATAGGCTTGCAGTTCTCCATTCCAAAGGCCTCAAGCAACTCATGAACATACCACTGCTGAGAGACAAAAAACCCGTCGGGGTCTGCCAGATCTCCAATCCCAAAAAGAAGTGGAGTAAGCCTAGGTCGGTCATCTCAAAATCCTTTGACAAGGCAACCTTCATCATGCCAATGTGCTCCACATGACCGCCGGTGAGAATGAGGTCATCCACATAAAGGATGATAATCGTAACCATGCCGCATTCCCGAAAGAGATACAGGTTGGGATCTACAACCGATCTCTGAAAACCAATCCGAACAAAGAAGGAATCAATCTTCTGATTCTAAGCCCTGGGAGCCTGCTTAAGACCATAGAAGACCTTACGTAACCTGTAAACCATCCCTTCTGATCCTGGAACAACAAAGCCTGGAGGCTGCTCAACATACACCTCCTCCTGCAGGTCACCAGTAAGGAACGCAGATTTTACATCCATTTGATACATAGGCCACCTTTGAGAAGAAGCAAGGGCAAGAACGGTCCGAATCGTGGTCATCCGTGCTATCGGTGCAAAGGTATCCTCGTAGTCGATGCCTGGCCCCGCTGAGCATAACCGTTAGCCACCATGAGTCTGGCTTTGTGTTTGTCCACCAACCCATCTGACGCATATTTGGTCCTAAAGACCCATTTGACACCAATGACTGACCATTTCGACGGCCTCGGTACCAACTCCCGTGTGTTGTTCTTCTCGATGGCATCAAGTTCCACCTGCATGGCTTTCCTCCAAGTATCCTGTGAAAGGGCTTCCTTAACGGAACTGGACTCCTTGTCCCGCATAATACAAGACATCAAAGCATAGTTTACCTGAAGAAGCTCCGCTGTATTGCTCTTGTCGCGAACTTTGTGCGATCTTCAAGGGCCGTCCTCTGTGGTCCACTCGGAGGGGAGCGTCGTGACACCTGACTCCCGAAGGGTGTCCATCAACCACCTGGGTACTCGAACAGATCGTGGAGCCTCATGCCGTTGCAGGGGCTCTACTCCAGCTGCGGGCTCAACCTCCTGTACTGACTGTGGTTGATCAAATGGAACAATGGTCTGGGAATCATCATCAGACTCCTCTGGATCTCCAAGAGGTGGCGGCTCCTCGACAGTGGATACTGGAACATGCTCATCAAAGACCACATCTCGGCTGACAACAATCTCATTCCTCTCTGGATCATACAATCTGTACCCCTTGGAAAGAGAATTATACCCCACAATATAAGCTTGCGGGATTTGGAGTCAAGCTTCCCCCTCTGCTTCTTTGAATATGTACATACGTATCGCTCCCAAAAACACGGAAGTGGGAGACATCAGGTTTCCTGCCAAAGTTGCCTCAAACGGAGTCATATTAGGTACTGAAGTCGTTTGAGACCAGTTGAGGGTATGGACAGCCGTTGCGAGGAAGATCACGATGCTCCAGCATGGTCCTCGCCATCTCCACCACAGTCCTGTTTTTGCGTTCTACAACTCCATTCTCTAAAGGCGATCCTGTATTGGCCAGTTCCCTCTTGATGCCATGATCTGCAAAAAATCTGAGAAAAACATTCGAAGAGAATTCACCCCCTTTGTCAACCTAAGAGTCTTTACTTGCAATCCCGACTCTTTTTCCACCATCACGTGCCAATCCTTGAACCGTGCAAAAGCTTGGTCCTTCTGTGAAAGAAAGTAGACCCACGTGAATCTGGTACAGTCATCAACAAGCAGCATGAAATAGAGAGATCCTCCCAATGATGGTGTCTGCTGAGGTCCAAACAAGTCAATGTGAATCAACTCCAATGGTTTTGAAGCCCTGGAAGCTTGCTTCGGAAAGAATTCCCTGTGCTGCTTACCACGTATGCAAAAACTGCAACGTCCTTGCCTGCTGCTAACATCTGGCAAGCCAACCACCATCTGGTCCCGGAAAGCTCGCCGCAGTGCATCCACATTTAAGTGGCCAAAACGAAAGTGCCGCAGATCTCCGACTTGAGAACCTGTCAATGAGGAGAGTGCAGAGAGCTTGTAGATACCATTCTCCACACCGCCTTCCCAAACAACCTAGCCAGTCTCACGGTCCCATAGAGCAACTGAATGCTCCTCAAATTCCACCCAAAAGCCAGTCTTGTATACTTCATGCACTGACAGAAGATGAAAACCAAGAGCAGGGACGTAAAGAACACAGGAGGCATACTTGGCCCCCTTGCCGTCAGGAATAATCTCCATCCAGCCCTCACTGTGTATCGGAATGGTGGAGTTGTCGCCAATGAAGATGCGACCTGACTACCGTTTCACATCCAAAAAGAAGTCTCGAGACGGAGTCATGTGCCTGGAAGCACCACTGTCAAGAATCCATTCCCGGGTATCCTTTGCGGTGAAGCCAACTGCCTCCTCGCTCGAAGACGACGAAGCATCTGAGTCCATCAACTCTAAGTACACAAATGCTGGAGTAAGGATAGTGGCTAGGTTGGTGAGCTGAGATTTGGCCCATAAGGTCTAACGCTGTTTTGGGGCTAGTGGCTTGTGTGCAGGCAAAGACCCTCTTACTCATTTGATGACATGGGTCTCAGGCACCTGGCCAAATTTTCAAGAATGTGTGCCCAACACATTTTTCCCTCGGAATGCTGATTGGTTATGTGTGGTATTGATTCTCGCCCAGGTATGTGTGCTGAGTTAGCTTAGGATATGGGACCGTATGTGATTAGGGAGGTGAGTATGGTTGGTTTTGTGTTTGGTAGTTATTTGGGTATTGTCGCGATGCTAATGACAGCCTACTTAGCTATCACTGGATCCCAAGGGCTTGCAAGGCCGTAATTTAAGTATGTGCACTTCAAACATATTTTCTGTCACATACTTCTTTGGTGGAGACGGTGGGCAGTGATGTCAAGTTTGGTTTGTTATTAGCATGAGATTTCTTTCAGCGAAGTGACAGGTAAGGATCGTGATTTGGATAATGGGAATGTTTCAGTTCTCTCTAGTAAGCAGGGAGAAGATCCAGCTGTACCTCAGAGGGTTCAATAGAGAGTGCAGGTTGAGCAAGTGGACCCTCAACCAGAGGCATGAAATCCTACCAGACTTCTTGGAAGATGAAGCTTTCATTTGGTATGAGGAGCTTGATTCAGAGACCCGGGGGGACTGGGAGAGATTGTCACCCACCCTTGTCGATACATTCAGCACAACACTAAGGGTAGGAGAGATTTGCTACAACAATTGGATAAATTTCAGCAATTTGGAGATGAGTCCATAGCTTACATGAGGTGAAGGTATGAAGGATTTTTTGGTAAATATGTACAATTTTCCTTCATTTTTTGGTAAATATGTACAATTTTCCTTCAAGGGTTTGCAAGCCGTCACATACACACCGTGCCATGGCTAATCCTCAGCATGAACAGTGGAATCCCTGACTTAAGTCAACATTTAAGGCCTCATTACCAGTAGGAGCATTACCATTAGCATCAAGATCAGTAGTATCATCATCTTCAGCATTAGCAGCAGCAGCAGCAGCAGCAAGATCAACAACATCATCATCACCATGGAGGCATGGGACTTCTGTCAGCTGGCTGTAATGCAGCCAGCAGAAGCCCTAGCAGCAAGTGGGACAGCAGCCAGTTGAAGGCCAGCAAAGTGAGGCAAGCAGAAGAAGTAAAGCGCAGCATTCATAGCATTTAATGCCACTATCTTGTCCAAACCTGGCCGACAGCCTCTACTGCTGGCCGACCAGCACTCCAGGCATATATAAATACATGATAAAGTTAATAAAGTCATTCATTCAGAAGTTTCATCATTTATCTAGCATATAAGTCGGAAGACATCATGTAAAGGAGCCAGAGGTCACTCCTTTGGGGCTGACCAAGGGCTCAACCATGTAAAGCATTAAAGTCACCTTTTTGTACCATATGAAATACAGAAAACCCTGACACCAATCTCTCTCTTCTTCTCTCTCCTCTGTCATAATCATGTTTTAATCAGCATCTTATTCTTAATAAGATGTTTTAATCAGCATCTTATTCTTAATCAGCATCTTATTCTTAATAAGGCTTATGGCTGTGGATCAGTACAACAAAGGCTTCGGCGCATGCAACATTGGTATCAAAGCTTTCAAGCTCAGTCCACTAAGCATAGTCCCAAGGAAGGTGCACAGTTCCAACAAAAGAATGCAACAGGGTAGTAGATGGAGTGGTTTGCAACATCCGAAGCTAGAGGAAGCATTCCCTAAGGGTATGTACGCATAACTGGTTTCGCCCTCGCCTCAAGCCTGCAGCAGCCCTCCCCGCTATCTCCTAGGGGTCCCCTTTGTGTGTGTAGGTTCTTCTTCTTCCCGCCTACCACCCTGCTTTCTCCTCTCTTCATCGCTGCGCCTCCTACTACACTTCTATTCCGCGAGCTGCAGCCTGTGTACAGCTGTGTGTGTGTGTGTGTGTCAGTGGTGTGTGTTACATACGTGTGTGGCGTCGCTGCTCGACTCTGATCGCCTGCTGCGACTTACCTGTTTCGGATCTTTACTCGCCTGTTGACCATCGCCTAAACCTGCTGCCGTTGAATGTTCTTGCTGCCGGCTGGCCTCCCCCGCCTTGCCTCTAACAGAAGGTTAATTAGTCGCCTGTGTGCATAATGGAATCGCCTGAGCTGGCCATTTACAAGCGTCGGAAAGCAATGAACACCTCGAATTTGGATGCCATGTCTTTGATTAAGGAATGCCTGCATGAGGATTTCGAAGAAGCAAGATGTGCTTGGGAAGGACCTCCTCCAGTCACAGAAGTGCGTATTCCGGTGCAGGAGCTCATGGATCCGGTTGCACAGTATGCATTGAATGCAGTGATTCTCTTTTTCCCGGGCAAGATGCCTAGTGCACAGGATGTGGGACAATGGGTTGATTTCTTGCTTAAGCGTCAAGCAGTCCGGGGTGTTTATTTTGGAGCAAGAGGATTCTATGAGGTATTGTTAGCAGACATGGAAGCTAGAGATGCTTTGTTGGAAATGTCTCCCCTCTTCTTCAATACGCAAATGACTCATGTTCTTCCCTGGGCTCTTACTAAAGATTATCAGAGCCTTATTCGACATAAGTGCCCGGTTTGGGTTGAAGTGGTGGATTTTCCTCGTACTTGGCGTCATTTTCTTCCTTTGTTGGCTGCTCAATTGGGCAAAGTGATTTGCCCCCCCAAGTTGGATGCCAATACAAATCGTTTTTGTATTCTATGGGACACTGATCTTCCTGCTCCTATGGGCATTACCGTTGATTCTGGGGACACAGTGGTCGGAAAGCGACCATTCAAGCTTAAATGGGGGAAATTTGCCAATTCCTGTTTTCGCTGTGGCAAATTTGGTCATATGCAATCTGAATGTTCTGAACCAAATCTACAACCCCCTCCTTCGGCTGTCCCTACCCCTCAGACTCCTCCTCCAGTGAAATCTTCCCCTGAGGCACAATCTAAAGGTGCTTCTGCATCCACATCAACAACTGGACTCAATAAAGGTAAAGGGAAGCAGTCTCAAATGCCAAGTGTTCCTGCTTCCCCGAATATCAAAGACAAGGGCAAAGAGAAGCTTCCTGCTACTCAGGCGTGGATAGTACCCAAGAAAACTGTCAAAGCACGTACTTTACCATCTTCTCGCAATTATGTGCCCCCCTTGAAGAATGTTGCTCAGCAAAAACTGCCTTGTAATGATAACTCTTCCCTAGCTCAGGCCTGGGATAAAGTTGTTCGATCCTATAAGGAAGTAGTTACAGGGGGCACCGCTTCAACGTCGGAAGGCCATCGCTTGTTTCCTCCACATTCGAGTTTTGATTTGGCAGCTGATGTTTCTGCGACAGATGCGGATGTGCCCATGGGCACGAGTTCTTAAGCTTTCTGTTGGTTTTCTCGCCCACTGTATATACCATTTAAGATGCATAGTTCTATACAGTGCTTTTCATATAATGTGCGCGGATTATGCAATCAGGATAAATGGAGGCTAATCTGGCACTATGTACATACTTGCAAAGCAGATATTGTTGTTCTTCAAGAGCATAATCAGCATAATTTTGCCGGGCAAACTTCCTATTTTGCAGGATATTGGATAGCTTATGCAGGATCCGCTGGATACTCTGGAGTGCTGATGCTTGTTCGTCATGAATTATTTCCCATGTTGGTATTCAATGATCCAGCTGGCAGATGGATGGTCGTTCAATGTATTATCAACGGGGAAGTTTTTGAGTTTGGTGGGGTGTATGCATACACAGCCTCTACTGACAGGGCTCGTTTGTGGCATGCCATCTCCTCTTATTGTTGGCGTTCTAATGCATTCCTTTGTGGCGATTTTAATAATGCTCCAAATCATGTGGATAATACTACTGGACATTCTCACATGCTTCATGTGGAACGACAAGCTTGGGATCTCTTTCAGCACACATGTAATGCCTTGGATTTGTGGCCTCTGTTGCAAGCCAATGATCCAGGATTCACATTTCAGCATAACGCTCGATCAATGTATCGTGCTCGTCTGGACCGATGGTATCTCTTTCACATGCAACAGTATGATGATTTTGTATGTGATATGTGGATTGATTACTCCTTGTGTCTCTCGGATCATGCTCCGATATGCTTGAAAATACAATTCGGCTCTTGTTCTGCCAATGATTCATTAACTAGAAAGAGACTCCTCCATGTCAATAATGCTTATCTTAAGCATGAGGTTTTCCGCAATCTGATTGTGGATATTATTTCGCCATTGATCTCTCAAATGCATGTTGATATGGACACAGCATGGTTTCGTTTTGTTATGCGGATTCAATGTGTGATCCAGGATTATGGCAGACACTATTTATCGCATTTCAGAGAGCAAGTTCAACAGGCCAAAGGCACTTGTCAAAGTTTGATGCATCTGGCTAACACTTCATCCCTTACTGAAACCCAGATGACAGAGTTGCTTTCTGCTCGTGCTTTGTTGCATCGTAATGATGAGAGAAAATTGACAAAGTGGCAGACTAGAGCTCGCCAAAAAGCTATAGCGGATAAAGGATGCACTTCTAAACAATTCTTTCGTCATTTACATCTTTCTAGGCAGTCTCAAACTATTAAGAGGATTAAACTCCCGACTGGTGATTGGACTACCTCTCGTGTGGAGCTTGCACGGGCCATGGAATCTCATTATGGCAAGATTTTTGAGGCCTCTTCTCTCACGCAGGAAGGTCGAGAGGCTCGTCGGTTGTTTTTATCTCGAGTTGCACCGATTTTATCGGCGCAGCAGGCTCAACTTTTGGAAGCCGCCTTCACAGAGACAGAATTGTATGCCAGTTTGTGTGATTTGGGTCGTTGGAAATCTCCCGGTTGGGATGGCCTTACTGTAGAATTTTTCTTGTCGTTTTGGCAATACGTGGATCAGCCACTATTGTTAATGATAAACAGGGCATGGGAGCAACAGGTTTTGCCTTCATCTTGGAAAGAAGGCTTGCTCAAGTTGATTCCAAAGCAAGCACTTTGTGAAGAGTTCTCGCAATGGAGGCCGATTACACTCATGCCTGTGGTTTATAAATTGCTTGCTAAAATGCTTGTCAATAGACTTAAAGGGTTTCTGCATGATGGTTTGCATCCATCTCAGTATGGCTTCATTCCACGAAGGCAAATTACTGATAATTTAGCAAATGTCATCATTGGCATGGAGTATGCGAAATACACTCGACAAGATGTATTGGTCATGCAGGTTGACATTGAAAAGGCATTTGACACTGTTCTTTGGGATTACATTGCAGATACCATGCTTCGGCTGGGATTTGGGCCTAAGCTATCCTCTCTGGTTTATTTCTTGTATGCTGACAGTACCTCTGCCGGTTTGTTGGATGGTTTTCTCACAGATCCTTGGCATTTGGGACGTTCAGTAAGGCAAGGTTGTCCTCTCAGTGCTTTGCTTTATGCGATTGCTACTCATCCCCTGCTTATGTATTTGGAATCTTTGACTTCGTCTGGAAGATTGCAGGGCTTGAAATTACCCTCTGGGAAACATTTTATTGCGCAAGCTTATGCAGATGATTCTCTCTTTATGCCTCGCAATCACCAAGATGATGTGGAACAAATTATGCACACTCTTCATTTGTTTGGATTGGCAGCAGGCCTCAAAGTGAATTTTCGTAAATCCAAACTATTGGCTCTGACTGAGTGTGATTGGCATAAGCTGCTTTGGCCAGGCGAACTTGTTCCTCCGAACATTATAGTTCGTCATTTGGGTTATCCGCTGGGTTGGACTGTATCGGCTACACGGAAATTGGATTGGGTAGCCGAGCGCTTGCACTCCAAGTTGCATTATTGGAAGTTGTCCACTTGGCCGCTTCATGTGCGTTTGAGAATTGTGCAATGCATTCTTGTAGCTTATGTGCAGTTTTATCTACCTTTGCTATATTGGTCTCAATCCCGCTTGAAGTCCCTTATGTCAAGTATATTGGCGCATTTCTGGCGCACTTCATCTCGTGGAAAGGGCCTCAGATTGTTATCCATGGACAAGTTATGCTCTCCTAAGCGTCTTGGAGGCCTGAATATTTTGGATTTGAGACGTCATGTTTTGGCTAGGAAAGCTATGCTTTTGCCGGTTTTGTTGGATCAGCAGCAACCCTGGACTCTCATGGTGTCCCATTTGTGTCGGCATATTGTCACGCCATTCTATGGTCATTGGCAACCCACATACTGGGATCTTATATGTGGAAAACTTGAAGGACACATTCCGGGATGTCCTTTCACTTCTTCTCTCATTATTGATTGGAAGGAAGTTACTTCACATATGATATGGCATGGTTCCCGATCTTTGATGGGCAATTCCCTGCGGCTAGAGAGTTTGCATTGGAGTCGTGTATTTTCTTCCACTTTGGTTGACCGTTCACCTCGTCAGGCATATTTTCTATCTCAAAAAGGAATTTGTCAGATACATCAGGTGGTGGATGACACAGGTCAGGTTCTTTCTTTCTCTGTTGCGGCGGATCGTTTTCAATTGGGATCCCATTATTCTCATCTTTGGACAGAAATTCAGCGGATGATTGCTGATATTTCTCCTTTACCTCGCCTGAATGTGGATTCCCGTCTATCTGATTGGAATCTTGGAACCACTGCTATGGAATGTATTTCAGCTGGGACAGTTTATGCCCTCTTGCAATCGGATGCATGGATAGTCAGACATGGTAATCAGCTATGGTCTCTCTCCAAATCTTCAATGTGGTGGAAACGTACATTGTTTCGCATTTGGAAAAGTCATCTGCCTCTTAAAGAACGCCTGTTCTTGTGGCGCTGTTTGGTTGGTGCTCTTCCTGTTGGTAGCTTGTTACATGCACGTCATATTGCGCCTTCGCGTTGTGTCCGATGTAAAGCTACTGAGGAGACTGTCCCACATTTACTATGGGGTTGTGTATGCTCCAGATCGTTCATTCGCCAGGTCTCGACTGCTCTTCGCCTTCGTTTCCCTTCGGGCATTTTTCACAGATGCTTTTGGCTTTTTGGGGTGTTACAAGCATCGCAGTCTCAGTTTGCAGTATTTTTCAGCTGGGTCCGATTCTGGGTCTTTTGGACCATATGGCATGTTCGGAACAACCTCATGTTCCAAGCCAATGACATTGTTCCCTTCCATTACTTCAAGTTCTCGCTTGGTAACGCGCTTCATTTTGCTTATGATGCTGGGGACATCACTCTTGATGCTTATAGGATTTACTTTGATTGCTTCTAGGTGGTGGAGCCTATAGTTACTTTTCTTTTTTTGGGTTTTCCTCGCTTACAGGTTTCCCACTTGTAAATGAAAAGTGTGATCTTTTTGGTGGGTTTTCCTCGTTTTGAGGTTTCCCACTTGTAATTAATGACATTGAGCTTTACAAAAAGTATGTACGCATAACTAGTACATCATTAAGCTCTCAGATCAATTCCAAAGGCAACAAGCATGATCAATTCCGGCAGGTGACCTACCGCTACGTTAAGGGTAAGGGAAAGCAAGCATGGGGACATAGTGGAACAGATGCTCGGCTCTTCACCAAGACTTGGAAGTGGAGATCAGAAGTTGAAGGTGTTCAGACAAAAAAATCAAAGTCAGTGTCAAAGTCAGAAGTAGAAGTTTAAGGTCAGTGGTCTAGGGAGGAAGGATGACAGAGTGTCCACCCCGTCATCAAGTTTAGCAGGAGGGGATGTCATGTGCACGCTCGTGACATGGCTAATCCTCAGCATGAATAGTGGAATCCCTAACTTAAGTCAACATTTAGGGCATCATTAGCAGTAGGAGCATTACCATCAGCATCAGGATCAGTATTATTATCATCTTCAGCATTAGCATCATCAGCAGCATCAACATCATCATCATCACCATGGAGGCATGGGACTTCTGTCAGTTGGCTGTAGACAGGCTGTCGGCAGCCAGCAAAAGCCCTAGCAACAGGTGGGACAGCAGCCAGTTGAAGGCCAGCAAAGTGAGGCAGGCAGAAGAAGTAAAGCACAGCATTCATAGCATTTAATGCTAGTATCTTGTCCAAACCAGGCCAACCAGCACTCCAAGCATAATATATAAATACATGAAGTCATTAATCAAGTTCATCAAGTCATTCATTCAGAAGTCTCATCATTCATCTAGCATATAAGTCAGAAGACATTATGTAAAGGAGCCAAAGGTCACCCCTTTGGGGCTGATCAAGGGCTCAACCATGTACAGCATTAAAGTCACCTTTTTGTACCATATGAAATACAAAAAACCATGAAACCAATCTCTCTCTCTTCTTCTCTCTCCTCTGTCTTAATCGTGTTTAAATCAGCATCTTGTTCTTCATAAGGCTTAGGGCTGTGGATCAGTACAGCAAAGACTTCCGCGCATGAAACACAAGTGCTAGAGAGAGGGTATGTTTTGACCACTTACCACAATGTGATGCTCTTCAACCATTACAAAAGTTGGCGGGAACTGTTAACATTGCCACCTGAATAGCCTTACCAATCTCATACCCAAAAGAGGATATAACCTGATAAGTGTGGGCATGCACTCCCAAACTTTCTGTTGTGGAAAATCTCTCTGCAAAGAGGGAGACTCTACAAAACGCAATACTCGATAAAAATCAGATGCAATACTCCTCACCTAATCTGGCTCAGTCTTAATCTCTCTCTATGTGAGCCCTGCAAGTGTCTCACACTCCCTACTATGGGTAGGCCCATGTGCTGAGATTTCACAAAACCTCCAAATCTCTCTGACCTCATGTGAAATCTCTGCATTCAGATAAGGAGAATCAGGAATATGGACACGGGGGGATGCCATCTGAGTACCCAGCTCCTTGAGGCACAAAACAACCAGGCAATGTGGTGCAAGATATGATAGAAATGGTGCCTCCCCTATCCAAGTCCAATCGTGCAAAGATACATCCATCCCCACTTGTGTGGTTATGCCAAGCGTAAGATAAAGAGTTAGGCCTCCTCTGGAAGTCATCCTCTATCCAACAGCCCCTGCCGTAGGAGGAGGGCGTGAATCTCTCCCATGAGGCTCGCTCCAAGGGGGAAGGGGGGAGAGGGGGGGGGGGTCGCAGATGGGCTTCCAGTTTCCTTTTTTCTTCGCCACTAGGATCTCATGGAAGGCGGCTTTCGAGCAGCCTTCAATGAGATTATGACTACAGGCGCCATACCAGAGAGGCTCTCAGAGGGTCTGATTCACTTGATTCCTAATAAGTAGGGTGGTGATAGATTGGAGATTTGGCAATGGAGACCCATCACCCTTCTTGGGACCACCTACAAGAATTTTGGACAACATCTTCACTTTCTCAGAGGCGACAACTTCAGCCAAGATGCGACAGTAGGACCTCATTGTGCTCCTTCTGGATTTTAAGAAAGCCTATGATAGAGTTGATTGGGGCTTTCTTGAGGGCACGATGTACCGGATGGGTTTCCTAGTGGAGTGGATCCGTGGTGTTTCACGACTCTATTCGGCTCTCACAATTAGGATCTCATTCAGGGAGCCAGAGGTGATAGATTTCCCCTTTTTCACTCGGTCTGGCAGGGCTGTTCACTGGCACCATACCTCTTTCTATTTGTCACCAAGGCCATGAGCAGTTTTCTCTCAGCTTAGGAGACAGGGCTCCAGGGATTGCATCTCCCCATCCGTACTTAGGAGGAGCTATTAGACTAAGAGTTTGCAGATGACACAGTAGCGTACTTATCCGGAGATGTGCGGAATCTCCAGAGATTTGTAGAGGCGATAGAGATCTTTTGTCGCGCATCAGGAGCACAAATCAAATGGGACAAGTCATGTGGTCTTTGGGTAGGCTCTCCACCCGCCCGACTTGGTGTCCAGTTGAGGCTTTCCACTGGATCTCGTGGGGCACTCCAATCCACTATCTTGGATGCCAAGTGGGCATCGATATCTCCCCAGAGCAACAGCTAGCCCCTTTTCTTCTGAGTATTCAGAAGAAGCTTTTGTACTAGAGTTCTACGAGGCTTTCCTTAGCCGGCTGAGTGGTGGTGGCGAACTAGGTCCTTGCCACCATGTGGTATATTACTTCTTGTTGGGCCTTCTCCCCAGCCTACATTGGTCAAATACAACGGTTAATCCGCAACCTTTTGTGGGCCGGCAACGATGGAAGGCCTGCCCGGGCCAAGGTGGCCTAGAGAGTGATCATTCAGTCGCGACACCGAGGGGGCCTAGTCATCATCGACCCTTCCATTCAGAGTTGTGCCTTGCTTGGCAAATTGATTGTTAGAGGACTTCTCCCAAGTGGTGAGCCCTGGAAGGACTTTCTCTTGGCTTGGATTTCAGCCTGTACACCGAGCTTGGGAGGCCCTTGTCTGCAGAGCACCGGATGGATCTTCACCGAGGTGCGGGCCCGCGGCTTTAGCCCTTTTGAGGACAAATTTGCCACCAGCCTTCCGCCGGCCCTCCAGCAATCAGTTCCGATAGCCTCAGAGGAGCGTCTTCGTCAACCCCTGATTTGGAACCCCCCGATCCGTTTACCCAGTGGCCACATGCTGGGGCCAATCCCTTGGAGATTGGCTTGCATTCAAACAGCTTCCCCCTGAGGCTTAGGAGAGAGGCTTGTCTGGGATCAGGGACAAAGACAGAATCAGCTTCAATATCGACTCTAATATTCCCCAAGAGTGGCTAATACAGCATGCTCGTCAGTATACAGTATGTGCATTGGAA
The DNA here is from genome assembly GCF_041138505.1 of Cibotium barometz. Lineage (NCBI taxonomy): Eukaryota > Viridiplantae > Streptophyta > Polypodiopsida > Cyatheales > Cibotiaceae > Cibotium > Cibotium barometz. The sequence goes on from NC_141053.1 coordinate 20,056,864, forward strand.
CATTGCTTCTAGCAGCTTTACCATCAAGAGCAAGGCTGAGTGGTATTTGATCTCAGAACCAGACCTCCTGAGGACCCCATATGTAGATCAGGCAAGGCTTATGGTGAGCCCAAATGTATCTAAGAGGCTTGATTTCCAAAGTTCATATGGGTCTCTTACACAACCTGATGGGCCTAACAAGGGCTCCCACTCTTAATATCCTTGCATGCCCACCTAGCAGCAACACAAAATGACATCAAGACTTTGGATATACACTAATTGTTCTTCACTGTCTAGTTAATGCAGCTGATCTTAGCAAATTTTTATCAATTTTATTTTAATCCTTGAATTAAAAACAAATTGAGCTAAATCTCCTCATCAGATCTTAATTTCTCTTTTATGTTCTCTGCATCTAACTTGGTTGCATGCAAATACCTGCTGTAAATGCGCCTCCAAAAAAGGACGAAAAGATGAAGAAGGTGCAAATGTACCAACACATAATGCCATTGCTTGCCACCCTCTACTGTTGCTCCATCTAGAAAATGGGAAAGCATTATCATTAGACCAAATAAAAAAAGTGAATAATTTTCATTAAATCAAATGTGAAATGTTTTGCATGAGTTATTCCAACAAAAAAGGCCATCTACAAGTACCTGTAAGAGTCCCCATCTGCATTGAATTATTTTGCGATTGACAATAAGAGAAGTGATTAATGAGAATTATGTGCCGTATTGTGTTATCAATTAGAACTACTATGACTGCAAATAACTTATTATTTTAGAAGCATATGCTGTACCTGCTTGGATTAGCTGTAGTCTGCTTACATATTTGACAGAAAACCTCATCTCTAAGATCACAATACTTTATGCCCAGCATTAATATTTGTTGAATATGATAAGCAAGGTCTTGTTCTGTTGGGATATCCCCCATATATGCTAAAAGATCTGTATCCATAAAACAAAAGCGTTCACATAGACCGAATGGACATGAGTGTGTTTGTATATGTGTCTTGAGTGTAAACAAACACAGAAGGAATATCAATGATTATTTTCTCATTAGAAAGAAATGATTATTATAGTAAAGAGATACGACATGTGGTGTATGCAAACACCACTCTCAAGGAATAGAATTTTCACAATGCAAAACTTAAACTCAAATTGCACAATAACAAAGATAGAGAAGAATAATGCATTATTGATATGATACAAAAGATGGTTGTAACCTCCACACCCGTGGTTCAATGTGAGGAGCTTAGATGGCTCATCTAGGAGGTTGTAATAGCTATGGTGGGGCTATCTAAAAAGCCTCTGTAGACCGTATTTGGTCCAAAGTGGTCCTCCACGGTCATTGTGTGGTGTGTGCCCAATAGGTCAATGTGAACTTACCACGTCGACTGGCCAAAAATGCTAGTCACACGAGACCTGTGATCTTTAACTTTAAAAGCTATAAGGTTTTTAAAACCTTTGATGATTAAAATATGCGTTTTCTTAATCCTTGCTTTTGGCGTTTTTTTTTTTTGAGAAAAGGTAAGGCAGCAGGAAGAAGAGGCAGGCAAGGGGGAGAAGGCGCAGCAGAGGGGGGAAGGTGGGCAGCAAAGGGAGGGATGTAGGCAGGCAGAAGAGGAGGGGATGCAGGCGGGCAGCAGAGGATGGTGAAACAGGGGAGGGCGGGCAGCAAAGGTGGAAGGTGTGGGCAGAGGAGGGCACACAAAAAAGGGCAAAGGCAAACCTCAACAGTCGGGGAGCTGCGCGACATTTTTTCTGAATCTCCTTTCCTCTCTCTATATTTGACTTAGCAAAAATGTTCACATGCAGATTTCGATGCTTTTATTGACCGGTCTCATGCAGAAAAAAAGAGGTATTTCTCAGCTGTCTCAGTTTTCATGCAATATGCCAGTGATTTCATACAGTTGTTTTGCCAGATCTCTTCTACTCTCCCTTTTGCTTTTCATGCGGCAAGTTCTGTATCAAAGGGCAGATTATATAATATTTTGAGTTTGTTCTCTTGCAAAAATTTCATTCTAATCAAGTATCATCAAGGATGGATGCCTTGGTGCATCCAACATAACTACTTTTATTGATTTTTATGGTAGCGGTCGTCACAGATTGTCTTTTGAATTTGGTTAAAGTATATTGGTTGCTAGGAATATACTCATGATGACCTCATTATGTCTTCAGTGGAAGGAGTGGGGGTAGGAGTCTTAACACGTGTTGTGCAGCATATTCTCATGTATGAGAGGCGGTTGTCACGCTTCAATGGGAGCAGCAACATCATGGCAACTTCTCTTTCCTCCCCGGTTTCACTACAGTGATGGTAACCTTGGAGATTTGTGTTGGTGGTTCGGGTGTAGTGGCGGTCGCCATCAAAAATTATTTTTCATTTACTGTTTTACATTCTTAGAGATGATCTACTGGATGATCTAATCTAAGCATATCACTTTTGCTCCCTGCTCAGCTCATGGGGGGGAATGTTAGGGTTTTGTGCCCATTTACTTATGTTTGACACATTGTAGAGTGCTCTAGAAGCACTACAGTATTTTTATTCAATAGATGGTTTTTGTCATATCTCTGATTATACACATGTGGAGGAACACCATGGAAAGGTCCCTCGTGTGTGTTCCAGGCATGGTTTAGTACATGTGGAAGGACTCCATGGAAGGATTGAGATCCTGGTGTGAGCTCCTGGCATGATTGGTTACATGTGGAAGGACTCCATGGAAGGATTGATATCCTGGTGTGAGTTCCTGGCATGACTCAATACATGTGAAAGGGCTTCATGGAAGGGTACCCTGGTAACAGTTCGTGGCATGTTAATGAAGTCTCATGGAAGCGTGGACACCCTGGTAAGCATTGTTTATACCTGTATGGGCGGTGCCCGAGACGGGTTCGGTACAAGATGAATAAGTTGGAAGATGGAATCCAGAATATTATGCATAAAGCATTTGTGTGTGTTTTGACATGCATGAATGACTTGTCTTGATTGCCTAGACAATGCCTGGAATTTCTGCTTGTGATTCTCGATGGGTTCCGGGGACGCCTGGAAACCCTGTGGACGCGTGTGTGCACACGTGTTTGGAACTGAGGTGGTGGTCTTATGTGTTTTGCAAGTGGTAAGTGACCCCAAACTCAATTTACAGCTTATATTTTACTATACTAAGGTTTATGAGTGCAGGTGTTCACATAAACTTAAATTTGGGTGGACAAATTATGAAGTGTTCACATACACTTAAGTTTGAGCAGACAATTTTTAAAAGTGTTCACATCAAGAGGACCAGTTTTTAATGAAACTTCGCCATTACTCAAGGTGGGCAGCCCATCAAGCCATAATAGATTCCACGAGTTGCTATTATGGGAGGGGAAGGCCAAAATTAGCTAGGCGCTCCCCTTTCCAGCTGTTTTTGGAGGTGGAACACCTTGAGCTTCTCACAGGTGTCAGTTGGGCATGCAAAGTTGCTCGAGGGCTGGGCCGCTTGCAGGGCTGCCATATAGCTGAAGGCTTGCCTCCCTACCTCCTCAACTTGCCAAGATTTAAACCCAGTCTCACCGCGTGAGCTGGTTCTCTCTAGAAGTGTAGATTGCATCTCCAACACCCCCCCTCAAGCCACACTTTGGTTGAGGTCTTAGCTTCCAACATCACAACCTGGCCTCTGATACCATGTTGGAAACATGGATCCTCCCACTTCCCGGGAGGTCACCCATCCCAGCTGTGTTCCTGCACAAGCACGCTTAACTGAGGTGTTCCACAAATTGGTCTAGCCATCTAGACCCCAAAACCTTGTTGAGGAAATCACAGTCAAAGAGTGTGTATTTGTGAGTCTTTGTGTGAGAGAGTGCCACGTGTCACTTTGGGAGTTATCCCATAAGCATATGGTACTTGAGTGTGTGTGTTCACTCTATAAGAGTGATGTACTTTCTTGTGTGTCACATCAATCAAGTCAACCTCTCTTGGTCTACACGTGAGTACTTTTAATTTCTTTCATTTCCTTTCATTTCCATTTCAATATGTTTGCCATCTTTCCTTTCTGCACCTAGAGTTAGCTTGCTCCATTGTTCCTTCATGTGGTATTAGAGCCAGCTGAGCCAGCTCCCTTCCTCCTTGCTCTTCCAAGGGATTGAGATGAGGGAGGCCAAGAAAGAGAAGCCTCTCTCTCTCTCTCTTTCTCCTTGGAAGGCTGCCCTTCCCCTAACCACAAGCCGCTCTTCATCAACCAGTTGCTGCCCACGCTCCTCATCAACTGGTTGCTGCCCGCCCTAATCTGCCCGCTCTACCCACAATATTCTCTGCCCGCTCCACCTCTGCTCCAGCATTCTCTGCCCGCCATACGCTCCTCATCAACTGGTTGCTGCCCGCCATAATCTGCCCGCTCTGCCCACGATATTCTCTGCCCGCTCTCTTTCTGCCTGCACACCTAGTTCTACCCGCCATCTGCTGCTGATGCAAACCTGCTCATAAATTGTGCCTCAGCACGTATCCTTGTTGTGGGGCACGATTTTTTTGAACAATGTTTTCGGGGTCATTTGGAGCTGCCATTCGTGGGATAGAAGGCCATTTTTGTGGTGGGACTGTTCAGCCGACTACTGTTGTTGACCATTGAATTCCATTGCAAAAACAGTAAGTTTTCAGTTCAGATTTGAGTCATGACTTCGCTATCTTCTAGTACAGTGTTCATGGATAAGTTCAAGGGGGAAAGCTTTCCCACATGGCAAACCAAGATGCAGCTGCTACTTATGCGTGAAGGAGTGTGGGATGTTGAGAATGACACAATTGATGCACTTGATCAGCCACAAAGAAAAATTTGGAAGCAGCAAAATGCAAAAGCCATTGCCCTCATTGCATAGTCACCAGGGAACGGGAACGGATATGGGAACGAGGGGCCAATCCGGAACGGGAACGGGACCCCTTGCAATCCGGAACGGGATCCGGAACGACACGTTATCATATTTCAATACACATGAGTAGACAAGTATACAATTAAAAGCAGGCAAAAAGAGACAAATATACAATTGAAAGTAGACAAAAAGAGACAAGAATTTGATAGCAAACTCAATGACCTTGTTCATATTTAGAATATCCACCTCATCCCACCATGACCATGCTTAGTTCTTCTTGGCTCTCTTGGTTCCCTTAGGAGGCATTATATGAGAGAGAGAGAGAGAGAGAGAGAGAGAGAGATTGTACTTGGCTATGAGAGAGAGAGAGAGAGAGAGAGATTGTACTTGGCTATGAGAGAGAGAGATTGTACTTGGCTATGCACACTGTACTTGCAGCTGCACTCTGCAGGATTTTATAAGTTCTCAAGACTCAGAGAGGTACGTTTTTTTTTAAACGTTGATATTGACGTTTTTTTTTTCGAACGTTGCAGGGCAGCATTGAGGTCGTCTTTCAACGTTTTTTTAAAACGTTGCATAATCTATACGTTTTTTTTTTTTTTAAAGGGGTCGGCAGCGGCGCACAAAGCAGGTAACCGTTTTTTTTTTTTAATACAACGGGTGCCCAACGTTTTGGGCACCCTTTAAAAAAGGCCCAAATTTTGGGCCTTTTTTTAAGGGTGCCCAAAACGTTGGGCACCCGTAACCCATTTCATTCAAAAAAAAACAAAAAGGCTACGCTATTGTGCTGCCGGCTGCCAAAAAGTGGAAAAAAAAAACGTTAAGGTTGCCGTTTCGCCAATCAGGGAAAAATAAATTAAAAAAACGTTCCTCCACGTTCCACCGTTCCCAAGCTGGCCAACTCCACGTTCCCCCGTTCCACACCAATGGAACGGCGTTCCCATGTGACTATGCCTCATTGGTCTTTGCTTGGCGGAATCTCTCATTCATCACGTCGACTTTACATCCATAGCTCAGGAGATCTGGCATCAATTGGAGAGCATCTTTGGTAAACAAGGTCACTAATTCCAAAGTTTTTCTAAAATTGAAGTTTTATGAGCTGAAAATGCAAGACAATGAAGAGCTAAGTAATCATCTCTCCAAATTTAATTCTCTTGTTCAACAATTATCAAGTTTGAAGTGTTCTCCAGATATGATGAGGACAAGATGGCAGTACTAATCAAAAGCATGCAAGGTATTTCTCGCTTTGAGCAAACCATTGAAGTATTACGCCTGGCCGCTACTACATATGATGACTTGATTGCTCTTCTCATTGAGAAGGACCGCCGGAACAAGGAAACCACTTCTACATCCTTGTCCTCAAGCACTGAAGAGGCGCTTATCTCCGCCAGCATATGGAAAGCCAACAAGAACATCATAAACAGATACTAGATACTGTAAGCGGAAAGGTCATATTGAAGCCAATTGCTTCAAGAAGAAAGAGAAAGAACAAGAACAACACCATGCTAATCTTGACGCTACTGCTGCTGATCCACCAGACGAGATCCATTAAAATGAGAAAAAGAGGGATTTCAAGTTTATTAAAAAAAAGGTATGATATTTAGTTAAAAAGAAGAATTTTTATGATAATTAAGAAAAGATGGATTTAAATTAAATTTTAGTGTCAAAAGATGAATTTTCACCATAATTCTACCTAATGAACTAAGGTTGAGAAATTATGCGATAGAAGGAATATCTTTGGATATTTTAATTGGTAAAATCATTAAATGGATATTTACCCAAAACTAGATATTTTGGGTATTTTAATTGGTAAAATCATTAAATGGATATTTACCCAAAACTAGATGTTTATCTGAAGGGAATCCTTGTAGAACTAAACCGAATGAATTTGGTTAGACTACGAGAAGGATAGAGACAGTAAACCTACTTGTCCATCTCTCGATCTAAATCAAGTACGACATTCATGCACTTACTGCCCATGTCACCCTCGATGAGGATAACAAAGATTATTGTTTCTGATTTCTTCTGTGTGTATGCGTGCTCTGCCCTTGCATTATGCATAAAATGGATGAAATAAACAGTGTGATGTATGATGGTCAATAAGGGTCCTCTACCCTGGGTTGTCCCCCAAAAATGTGTATTGGTTTTCCTTTGATATGATGTATTAACACCCAGTTCAAAGTAAGGGGGGTGACGAGTGATGGTTCTCACTACCAGTCAAGCTGACTCAGAAGTCACTATCACACGGGAGGTGTTGGATAGTTGGACTTGCTCTTTGCAATATTGCGGTGGAGGGGGGATCGGTCTACTCCTTGCGTGTTGGGTCTCACACTCTTTGCTTTGAGGGGGGATGTTGAGGAAATCATAGTCAAAGAGTGTGTATTTATGAGTCTATGTGAGAGAGTGCCACGTGTCACTTTGGGAGTTATCCCATAAGCATATGGTACTTGAGTGTGTGTGTTCACTCTATAAGAGTGATGTACTTTCTTGTGTGTCACATCAATCAAGTCAACCTCTCTTGGTCTACACGTGAGTACTTTTACATTGCTTTCATTTCCATTTCAGTATGTTTGCCATCTTTCCTTTCTGCACCTAGAGTTAGCTTGCTCCATTGTTCCTTCAATAAAGATACCTCAGGGGGAGGGGGGAGGGGGGGGGGGGTCTGGCCCAACTTCAACCCCTAGTGCTGTGTTTTGTGCAGTTTTTCATATTGTTGTTTCAGTGGTTTCAAAGTATGATGATGTATTGTCGGATGCTATGTATTATGCTATGATGTTATGTATGGGATAAGGTTTTCTGTGCACACGCTTCCGTATTTGTGACAGTTTTTATAGCATGTGAAGCCATTTATGGCTCATCTTTTTGTATAAAACAATCCTTCAATAATAGAATCGTGGGTTTTGTGTTTTCCATCTTTACTCTACATGTCATTCATCTCTCCATCTCATGAGAGACGACTCCTTGTTGAATCTCTGACTGTGGGTCTCCCTTAGTTCCTACAATGGCTTACCCTTTTGCAGCACTCCTCTAAGAGTCTGTCTTCAGAACCCATTTTTAAAAGACATGACGATGCGAGTAAGCCGGTGCTGCTGCTAGAGGTTATGGGTCACTTTCATGATTTCCTTATTGCACGATGAAGGGGAGGAAATCTTCTCCTCCTAAGTTCACCAATACAAGAGCATGAAAAGCACCAACACAGGGTGATGTACCATGCTAAGGCTAGCAAAATCTGGTTCAGCACAAGGGCTCTAGAAGCTAGGCCTACGGTGGTGGAGCTCCAGTTTCCTCCTGCTATCCTCCAAGACTAGAGAAAACTATTGTGTGGGGATCACTTGCACACCTACCTGACATCCCAAATGTCTCGCAATAGTACCTCTCTCAATCCATCTAAATAAAATCAAGCTCAATCTCCCATTTTGGCATGTCATCATCACTGATCCAAAATCCAATTAATTTATTCAAGATGATATGTGCACTTGTCATGATATATGGGTCACCTACCGGAACTCATCATGCCTATTGCTAGGCCTTGGAAGTGGTCTAAGAGCTAACTACTGTACTGGTTCTGAGTACATACTCCCAAAGAATGCTTTCCTCCAACTTTGCATGAATGCTATGATACCAATGTTGCATGCACGGAAGCTTAATTGCTTAATCCACAACCCTAATCCTCATTAAGAACAAGATGCCAATTAATGAAAATGATTAAGACAGGGGAGAAGAGAGAGAGTGTTGGTGTAGAGTTTTCTTTGTATTATGGTACAAAAAGATGACATAAATGTCTGTACATCTGCTAGGCCCTTGGTCTACCCAATAGGGTGAACTCTCGCCTTCTACATGACTTCTACTGACTTCTATGCTTCTTCAAAAGGTTATCTATAATGCAAATGATGTTAGCATATATCATCTCCTGTTGGTGGCTATTCTCGTGTCTACGGGGTCCCTTTCCATGCTCAAGCATTCCCCATATTTTCCCCTATTTTAAGGGGCCTTTGATGTGGGTTGCCCACCCTTTTTATGGCTATTATGCCTATTTTCAGGTCATGTAGGAGCCTAGGAGGCAATCGGCCAGCTCATATATGGTGTATATATATGCTGCCCTCCTCACTTTTCATCATTCTTTCTTGATCACTTTGGTGAGCACCTTCAGCCCTCTGCCTACAGAGTCCACTCCTCGCCTACGGGCTGGTTGTATCCACTCTTTTCTAGAGGATTAGTGCATCAGCGTTTTGCTGTTTTCTCTCATCTATCTGTTGGAGCTTCAGCATTTATGTCATTCATCATCTTTCCGCTGCCCTCTGACATGGTATTAGTGCCCAAAGGCATCTAGACCTGGAATCATTGATTGGAGGCTGATTGGTGTTGATTTTCGCCGCGTTTCCACGCGAACTTCAGCATTTTTGTCATTCGTCTACATCTTTCTGCTGCCTTCTGACATGGTATCAGAGCCCAGAGGCATCTAGACCTGGAATCGCTGATTGGAGACGAGGGGCAGATCTGCATCTTTGCGTTTTTTTTTTCTCTTCTCCACTCTCTTTCTATGCAAAGAGCAGCTCTTGGGCTGTTTTGGTGGCTGCGTTTTTTTAGAGGAGGTACTTCATGTCACTCATCCAACCTCGGGCGGTTCAGATACCCACTCTTCCAACTTTTCCTTCAGATGCCAAATTGGATGGCACAAACTACGACATCTAGAAAGTCATGGTGAAGGCAGTCTTGGAGACTTATGACCTTGTGGAGTTCATCACTCAACCGGTCCTCCGGCCTAACCCGAACACCGCAGAGGATGAATATATGAGGGATGCCGTTATGCACAAAGCTGCTCTATGGGATCGGCTTAATGCCCGTGCTCGGAAATTCATCCTTGGAAACTCTCAACCCTCAGTCATCGCTCACATCAAACAGGATACCCACGCACATGTTGCTTGGAAGAGACTCCGACATCTACGACCGGAAGACACCCATTAAGACTCCTCTAGAGCTTCAAATGTTGAAGCTCTCACCCACTCATTGCAGGATCACATCAACAAACTGGAGTCATTGTGATCTGAGATTTCTAGGTGCGGGAAGGAGATTTCCACTGAGGATATGGCTACTTGCTCAGTTGCCCCGAAAATATGAGAGCTTCTATTCTTCACTTCTTACCTCAAGGCAGACAGAAACCGTTACCTGGGATGAGTTAGTGCCTATGGTCCTTGATCAGGAGAGCAGATTCAGGGATTCTTCTTCAAAGAAAGGTAACTAGGCTTTCATTGGACAGAGAGGGGGACAGCCTAACAAAGGCAAAGGTGGGACACCTCCCTCTAAGGACTCTTATGACTCCAAGGACTCCAAGGATGCAAAGCCAAAGGGGTCTTCAACTTCTAATTCTTCTAGCAAAAGGTTGTGACTATTGCTCCAAATAGGGGCACTTATGGCAACAATGCTGGAGCCGCATGCAGGGATTGAAAGAAAAGTCAAAGGATAAAGGGGCAAGCTCATCCGCCAAAGTTGTGGATAAGTCAGCTTTCATCACCCTGATTGATTTCGAGTTCGATACTCCCCATATAGTGGTACAGCAAGCTTTTCCTTCTTGTTCCCACTCTCCTCGATGGTTTTTGGACAGCAGTGCAACACAGCACATGACTTATCGCAAGGTTTGGCTTGATGAACTGCAACAATGCTGTAGCAAAGTTGCCATTGGAGATAACTCTACTATCCCCATTTTTGGCGAAGGGACAATGCCTCTCATTCCAAATGGCAATGGAGGGAAGAGTGCTATATGTGCTAGATTTAGGATTTCATCTCCTTTCTGTACATGAGATTTGCAAATTGGGCACTAAGGTGGAATTTATGGTTGACTCTTGATCATTCGGGACCCTCTCACCGATAGGATCCTATGGAAAGGCATAGAGGACCATGGCCTCTACAAACTCACGGCTCTTTACTCTCGCATAGGTACCCGCACAGGCGATCTTTTGCATGCTAGATTTGGACATCTTCATTTGGAGGCCTTGCGGAAGGCTTTTCGGGAGCAACTGGTGGATGGATTGCCGGATGTTACGAAACCTCTGGAGTTGGTTCATGCAAATTTGTGAGCTACGAAACCTCTGGAGTTGGTTCATGCAAATTTGTGCGGCCCGATGCACACTCCGTCTCTTGGTTCTGCCACTTATGTTTTTCTTTTGGTTAATGATTTTAGCAAGTATACCTCAGCCTATTTTCTCTAATCCAAAGATGAAACGTTCGACAGATTCCAAACTTGGAGAACCTTGGTAGAGAAACAATGGGGACATTCTGTCTTGACATTACTAGCCGACAAAGGAGGCGAGTTTCCTTCTCGCCATTTTGACCAGTATTGTGAGCTACATGGCATTCAACGGGAGTTTGCCATCATAGGTACACCTTCAGAGAACAGCGTGGTGGAGCGGAAGAACTGAACAGTGATTGAGATGGCTCGGACAATGTTGGAACATCAAAGTCTTCCTCAAAAGCTTTGGGTGGAGATAGTTGCTACTGTTGTTTACATTCTCGATTGGTCCCCTGCTACTACTGTCCCCGGGCAAACCCCCTTTCAGGCCCACCTCGGAAGAAAACCCTCAGTTTCTCACTTTCAGGTTTTTGGATCAAATGCATATGTTCATGTACCTGATGGTGACAAGGGGAAGCTGGACACTAAGTCCAAGCATCATATTTTGGTTGTTTACAGCTCAGAATCCAATAGTTATCGACTCTACAATCCTGCAACCTTGAAGATCATTGTTAGCAGAGATGTGGCGGTTGATGAGACTTCATCTTCCATTGCAGAGGGGGCTTCTTCATCTTCAAGAGCTGATTGGACTCAGCCTCTCGTTGGTTCCTTGTTGGATCCTCCTCTTCCTCTTCCTCGACTTGGCCTAGCATGTCCTCGAGCACCTCAAGAAGAGGAATCTTCCAACATTGATCGGGAGGAGGAGATATGCTCCACAGTAGGCTACATCACAAGAGCAGGGTTCGACTTCTGAGAGGGGATCTCGTATTCCCAATTGGTTGTACCAAACATTGCGGGACTCCTGGGTAACACAGTTGCCTTCGCCTCCAACAAGGGGTCCCCGTCGATCGGAGTAGTTGCGTACCACGACATCATCTGAAGAGAACCTATGCATCAATTATGCACCAATGTCATGCATCCAGAAGGACTCGGAACCTACTCATATTGGGGAGGTGCTTTCCAAACCGACTTGAAAGCAAACCATGGAAGCGGAGCTTGACTCTATTGAGCAGAATCAGACTTGGGAGCTGGTTCCTAGACCGACAAAGTGGCAGGTGATTGGTGTCAAATGGGTCTATAAGACCAAGTACAAATTGGATAGGACTCTGGATAAGCACAAGGCCAGAATTGTGGCCAAAGGCTATTCTCAGAAAGCTGGCATGGATTTTGATAATACCTTTGCACTAACTACTTGGATAGCGACCATACAGGCAGTTCTTCCTCTTGTTGCACACTCTCATTGGTCCATCTTTCAAATGAATGTCAAAGTCGGCATTCCTCAATCGGGAGCTAAAGGAGGAGTTTCTGTGGAACAGCCCCCAAGATTTCAGGATCCTGGCTCCAAAGGTATGGTCTATAGGCTAAAAAAGGCCTTATATGGTTTGAAACAAGCTCCCAGGGCTTGGTACGAGAAGATTGATGCTTTCTTTCGATAGAAGGGTTTCAAGGTGGCTAATCCAAATCTCTACATTTATCCCCAGAAATGGTTGTACACTCTTATCATTCTCTATGTGGACGACTTAATCATCACACACACTGGAAGCAGTGGCCAATAGTACTCGGTGGTTAACCAAGTACTACTGGCCACTGCTTGGTTTATCACTTCTTGTTGGGTTTTTCATAGGGGATGCATTGGCTGTTGGCTTGAATGGGGTTGGCTCTCTCCCTCTCTCTCTCTCACATAATGATACGTAGGCCGACAACAAGAGAAGATGAAGAAGAACACGGTATTGCCTATTGTATTACTTGAGAATGCTTGATAATAACACATGATTACATTGATTGAAGTAGAGTGGTTGGTAGTTATCACCCTTCACATGACCATCCCATGACCTTTCACATCACCCACATGTGCATACATGTGCACCTCTTCGTATCACTCATCAAACCATATAAATGACCTTATTACCTTTGATCATCCTTAGGCAAAGTTTGTCATTTCACACATTTATCACAATACTTTTAACACCCTCCCTTAAAGAAAACTTTCCTAATGTGTCTACAATCCCATAATGAAATGGTCTACACCTACTTATTCACTAAACTAGCCCTTGTGGATATTGGACAAGTTTCACCATTTGAGAGCTTCATCTCTTCTTTTGAGGAGTCTTTATCTCCTCATTGAGAGGAAGTTTGAGCATCGAGAAAAGAGTTGTCCATCCCTGCATGCATCTTTGTCTTTGACTTCAGATTCTGTTTGCATTTCTTGGTCCTTAGTCTTTGCTTTGACTTTGTCCACGTGAAAATTGACACTTTTGACTCAACGTCTTAGTTTGTGACTTTTTTGTTTGCATTGATTGTTGATGATGACGATGTTTTGATGCCATGCTTCGATTAATGTTGATGCATCACCCATAGGTAGAATGCCCATGTTTACTTTTGATTTGGCCATTTGCATGTGAACAGACCCTTATTTGAGAAATTAAAAGGTTCTAGGCTAGGCATGTACTCCCAAACCCTGCTTTGAGCTCTACATCAGGTTGGGGAGGACGGGTCAGCAATGTAGAGAGAGACGTATAAGTTAGTAGCAATCTCTTTGACTACATGGTGATCTGTTTGGATGCCCTCCCTCCTATTTCTCTGTCCCGTCATGAAGGAGAAGTGTTTATTGCATCTTCCACAATCTGAGTCCAAAAAGCCTCACTAGTATGGTATCAATACTCTAATCTCCGAATTAAGAAGATGCTGCTGCTCCTGGCATGCAAGAGTCAACCTCTCATAAATCCATCGTTTGGCATGCCTTGGTTGGTTATTTAAATTTAACCTTTGAAAAGCTTCAGATGTCCATATGTAAATTTTAGAAAAAAACTGGTAAATGAGCTTTGTAAAACAGCATTCTAATAGAAAGCCATAGATAAAACAGCATTTTAAATTCTTAAGCTCATCTGCCAAGATGCCCCCTCTAATTCCTCCCGTGCCAGTATGTTTACATGATCTGAAAAAGTATGTCCTATCATTCTAATCAAATGTGCAACTCTGGTACACAAATGTAGGCAGAGCCTTGTATTGTGACAAGACCACGGCCAAAGACCATGGCCAACTTGGATCTAGAATTTCAAATAACATGACTGATAGCTTTTCCCATAAAAAATAAAAGAAGTACAACGCATATTAGAATGTGATATTACGTGTGAATGTGGTCACAGCACATTGTTTGTGAGGGGCAGCTGCTAATCTCTGCAACAACGGTTGTGTCAATGGATCCTGAAATAGTCCAAAATAACATCAATGGATGAAGCACATTACTACTAATCAACACAAAACGGCTGTTTTACTCTCATTTCTATGATTTGCAAATTCAACTTTTGCTTTTTAGCCGTAAAACTTGCCTTGGTGAACCTAACAAGATCTTGAATAGCGACACTTTTCCAGACAATAGGCCATATACCAGCAGTTGCCTCCATAAAGTGTGCTTTCGCAAATCCCTCATAAGACAACTCGGATGCACCAAAAGGAACTTTTATAAAAGATGTAGAGCTACCAAATGGTCGTTTGAAGCTTCCTATAGAGTCTTCCAAGTTTGTGAAACTCCTAGCATAATCAAAGAGTGGAAGTAATGAAGTAAGCATCACGTACATTCCTATGATCTCAACATCAACCCACAAAGAAGAAAAAAAAGGAATAATGACTACAATTCTGAAAGTAATCATGTGCGACAAGCAACATACTTTGAATGTGATATCACTATAAATATGTTCAAGATTAGCATATTAATGGATATCACTATAAATACGTTCAAGATAAATATACCACTATAAACATGTTCAAGATTAGCATATTAATGGATATCACTATAAATACGTTCAAGACAAACATACAAAACAATAATGAAACAAGTATCATGGCTCATCATTCACAACTGTTTCCTCACCTTGGAAATCAAAGCTACTCTAAAAATGATAACATGTGGCATTCAATGTCATGCGTGAAGAAAGGGCCCAAATCCAAAGTTTTGATGAAGAATGACCTCTGTTCTTCAGGCAGCAGCCTAAATGCCCTTACAAGCTTGCATTGAGCCACTAGGGGGATATCTTGAATCAATGAAGCTATTCAGAGGATTTGTGTGAAAGCAATACATGGCATAATCGCACATGACTTCTAGTACTTTTTCTCCTATCATCCTAGAAAGTGGAGGTAGAAAAGAAATTACGACAGATAGCATCTTTGAGTATGCTGTTTGGCAGATTTTGGTTAGATGAAATCTTCATCTTAAACCTTTATATGCTACAGCTATGGATTAAAAAACAGTACGTTAGAGGATGTGATGAGAACATTTTGAAGACTTGACAGGAGAGTAGATGCACAGATCTATGGTGAGTTCCCAACCAATGATGCTCAGAGGAGACATGCTGTTTGCTTTGCATCTAACACCAGCAAATTGATAGAAGTAGATGAACCTGCACATGCATGTAACTGTTGGGATGCTATGTCAAAAGTTCTCACCCTCACGGGACAATCCCTAAAAAGTATCCCACTCCATAATCCGTGCAAAATGGTTGAAACTGCCCTTGTCAAACCTTGTTTGGGAACTGCTCTTGTTAAAATGGTTGAAACTTCCCTTGTCAAACTTTGTTTGGGAACTTCCCTTGTTAAAATGGTTGAAACTTCCCTTGTCAAACTTTGTTTGGGAACTTCCCTTGTTAAATGGTTGAAACTGCCCTTGTCAAACCTTTGCACCCTCTACTACCCTATGGTTACTGCCACAAGCAAAGCATTCCCAAGGCACATGGTGAGCACATTTGTCATTGCCGCTGGAATTACACAGATGTGAACATATTTTGGTGGTTTATGCAATTTTGTGGTCTTCCGGATTGTTCCAGATTCATGCACTATTTGTCATACTTAATAAATTGTCATTTTTCAAATAAAAGATTCAGAAAGACAGATCCTTACTCCATTT
The DNA here is from genome assembly GCF_041138505.1 of Cibotium barometz. NCBI lineage: Eukaryota > Viridiplantae > Streptophyta > Polypodiopsida > Cyatheales > Cibotiaceae > Cibotium > Cibotium barometz. The sequence goes on from NC_141053.1 coordinate 20,072,798, forward strand.
TTCAAATAAAAGATTCAGGAAGACAGATCCTTACTCTGAATGCAAATCGCCCTCAGCTGGATAGGAAATTTGGTCTCCAATAGTATCATCTTTACCCTGCAGTACCCAAAAAGAATCAATCTCAAATAAAAATATTATTGTACTCTTCAGATTACAAAGTACAACAGCAACAGAAAATGAATCATGTTTCTTAATCAAACAAGCAACAGCACCTCTTTCTTAACTAAATCGCACTTCATTACCCTCATTAATAACATTCGTCCCAAACCTCATGCAAATGATCTCAACAAGTAGTTCATTGCACCCTTGACTGTAAAAACATTGTCTTGGTCTTGAAATCTCATAGGCTGCAGTGCAAAAAATATTCACTTATGGTCAAATGCACTATTGACTTTCAAGTATAATTTTTCCTTTCATGGGCTCTTGACATTCTGCATGGTTTCAGAGAACTAATGTTTTTTCTTGTACACACTCAGGCGCACACCTATGCCTGGGTTTCTCAATGCATGACAAATACATGGACAGCACCCGAAGACAATTGTGCATGCAAGCACACAGCTGCATTTCTGTGCCTTTGTTTTCTCTTAGAAGGAATGCCTCCATGGAGCTCAGAAATCCTTTGAAACACATTAACATATAATAGTATGTACAAATTACAAGAACATCATGCATCGTGAGTGGTTAAAGGGTCTAAAGATAGATAGATAAAAACCAAAGGTTATCACATTGGAAACAGCCTGAAAAAGGGCACGGTATAATACCAAAGTTAGAATTCCTGTTAAGTGTACCTCAAATTCCAGGTCTTCCAGATCATCTTCTTGTTTTCTTGAAAGGGCACCATCAAGACATTCCTCATTGTACAGTTCATTCTCATCACAGCCTCCAGGGTATGAAGTGCTGGTTTGTTGCTGCAAATAATCCTGTATTTCTCCCTGATCCCCTCCTCCTTCAATGCTGTGGCGGAAAGAGTGCATTGTTGATGGCAATGGATATGTAAGATCCTCATACTGCATTTCTTCATGATCGTTATCATCTGTTAAACTCTGCTGAAACGATTGTCTTGCGGATGGCGGAGAATACATTGATTCTTGACTTGGCAATTCTACCTCATCTATTGACTCCATGCTCTGCAACATCCCCTGGTCTGATTGTAAGTTCTGCTCAAAGGAGTGTCTTGCCAATGACGGGGAATACATGAATTCTTGAGTCTGTAATTCTGTCAAGTCTTTTTTTGAGCTGCCAATGCTCTGCTGGAAAGAAAGCCTTGGTGATGCGGAAGGATAATTAACTTCATGACTAAGTAACTCTCCCTGATCCGTTTTCGGAGAAATGCTTTCCTGAAAGGAATGTCTTGGTGATGAGGTAGGATAAATGAACTCTTGCACCAAGCTTTTACGGCCACTCCTTGTAGAGAATGAGTGCAACTTTTCTGGATCTTCAAGAGAGCTTGATGTGAGACAGATATCAGAATCCTCATGTGTATCCTGCAGATAACTGCTTGCACGGGTCAAAGCAAGGCCCTTTGAGCCCCTTGGTATATCCTTCATTTCTGATACATCTGGAGGCTGTGGCTCATACATAGAATCAAATAGCCTTTGGCCCATGCTTGTTTCTGAAAAATCTGGAGCTTCTTCTAATGAATTCCTGGAATATGCTACTGATCCCCTTGCATCCGTGCCCTCATAATTTGTGAGAGTTGAACGATTTGGATCCTCAATAGCATGATTAAAAATCTCCTCTGATGCATCAAATGTGGCCTGGCTGATCTTTCTTTCTGTATCTATCAACAAAGCTGCATTCTCAATACTCCCCATGCTACTGAGCCTTTCTGTATCCCACGGCCTAATCATACTTTGTTGCTCACTCAATCTGGCAGAAAATGATGGCCTTGAAACAGCTTGCACACTTAATCTCTTTCCTTGTGTCATTTCTTCTGAAGAGCTGTCTGATGTCACATCATCTGTATTGTAAAACATATTTTCTCCTTCAAAACTTGTCCTGTTCAACTCCCCGGGTGTTAAGGGCCCTCCTAAGCTGCTTCTTTTCTGAATTTGTTTTGAGAAGGACAAGCTACTTGACCTTCGAAGAAACTCTGGCATGGGAGAAGTTGCAGTAAAAGTTGCCCCTTCAATCATTACAGGCTCCAAAGAAGCCTCTGCAGGCTGCTGAGAAAAACTTGCAGATGGGTCTGTAAAATTTGTTAATCTACCAGATGTCACTGAAGACCCCCTCATGACTACAGCAGGCTGGCTCTTGCCCTCAACCAATCTATTTGGCATCACCTGGGGGTCCATGGTAGAGGAGCTTCTTGCAATTTTTCTAGATGGAGATGAAGATAAAATCTGACTTGATAGAGCTTGAGCTTCATTGTTTTCCATTACAGGCAAAGATCTTTGTTCCTCCATTGAAGAGGCAGTTAGACTTTTTCCATCACTCTGAGAATCGTTGACTGAGAACCTCTCAGACCCCTCCAGGAATCCTGCATCTTCAGAGTTTTGATTTGGTAAGGACAATTTGGAAACTACTTGTGGTTGCATGCTTCCAACATCACTTTTTCGAGACTCGGAAGAAAAGGGTCCTTCTTTGTTACCATTATTTGCCTCAGTCAGAGGACTAGAAGACAAAAACCTTGAAAACTTCTTCGATTCACCTGAAGGTATCCTATACTCATCCTCCACCACCTTAGCTTGCATAGATGGGGACCCGTTCCTGGGATATTGATTGACATCAATGGATTCGACCAAAGAGGATGGAGTTCTTGAAAATTTGTTAAATGAGAATGAAGTCCTACCAGTGTCTGCAGTGATTGAGTCCTTATCTTGTTCAACCTGACCAGATGGATCTGGATGCAACATGCTCTCGGATGAGGCCATAGAAGAAAACATGGATGATTGTCTCAAGGTACGTGGACCTGAAGGAGCCACATCCTCACTCTGTCCAAGTTCATGAAAGTATATTTGGGGCTCTTCAAGCAATGATTGTTGTGGTACTTCAGGAAGAAAAGATCCAGCTCTAGACCTCCTAGTTGAATCAATAGAAGGAGCAGGTGAGGACAACCTTGGCATTTGTGTTGATGCATGTACGTCTGCAACTTCCAGCATCCCATCTTCAATAGGAAAGGTTTCATCCTCACTCCCATTGACCTGAGGTGCCTGCAGGAATGACCCTGATCTAGGTGAAGTAGCCCTAGGAACAGAGGAAAATCTTGAAACCTGGCTTGATAAATGTGGAGGTGTGGTATCTCCAACCTGGCCTTTCCCATCAGGTCCAACAACATAAGATCCCGCCATTGAGTTTGTGTTTGAATTATATGAAGGAACTCCATAAGAGGATCTAGGTATTTGATTGGATGTGCGTGTAGAATGTGTACCCACACCTTCAAGCATCTGAGCTTCCCTTGAAGGATCCATATTCTCACCGTATTCAATTTCAGGGAGAAATATCTGAGGCTCCAAGTTGACGGATGTGTCTTGAGAATCTGTGCTAGACATTGATCCTGCTGTGGGTATCCTTGACAAAGCACGAAAAGGTGCCCCTCTCTCACTCTCTACAATGGGTACATTTTGAAAAGACCCTGGTAAAGAACTCCGGATAGAATCCATCAAAGGCATGGAAGAAGGCCTTGAGACCTGACTGACTTCGCCCTCACCATCGGTCATGTGAGACTCTCTTGTGCCTTCCACAGCATAAGATTCCATTCTGTTGCTCCATTTTGAAGGAGCTCTTTGCATATGTGTGGTTGTGCGTGGAGACATAGCTGCACCCACACCTACCAGTGTTGAATTTTCACTGGGGGAAGCTTGATCCTCATTCTCCATGGCCTGCAATGACAATAGAGATGAATCTGCCCTAAAGCTTCGACTCGAATCAATCGAAGGAACAGAGGATGGTCTTGAAAACTGGTTAGATATGCGTGCAGGTGTTACATTCTCACTCTCAATAATCTGAGGTCCCCCTTTGCTTTGGACAATGTGAGACCTTGTTCTTGGGCTTTGGTCTGAGCCCAGGGAAGAGAATCTTGGCACTTGCCTGGATGTGCGTGGGGGCTGCACACCCACGCCTTCGTGCGCCTGATGTTTACCTCCCGGAGATGCCAAGTCCTGATTGCTTTGCATCATTTGTGGTAAGAAATTCTCTGGCTCCACAAGGGAATCTGACATGTTTGCCACTGGTGTGCCCTGAGAATCAGTTCTAGGTCCAAGTTTTTGTGGATTGGCAAGGGAGGAACCAGCTCTAGAGCTCCGGGTTGCATTGGTGAAAGAAGGGTGCATTACGGCATGTGGAGACATTTCTGGCTCATTTTCCATGACTGGAGGTATCTTTAGCAACGATCCTGCTCGTGAGCTCCATCCAAAGTCCACTGAAGGAGATAACCTTGAGACACGGCTAGGTGGCATGCCTCCACCATCAATCATCTGAGATTCTCTATTTCGTTCAACGGCGTCAGATGCTCTTCTCGAACTCTGATCCAAAGGAGAAGAAAAAGAAGATAATCTTGACCTTTGTGGGGATGCACTCGCACGACCTTCACTTGGAGAAGCTTCATCCTCAGCTTCAATGATGGGAGGTACCCTTAGAAATGATTCTGTTCTGGTAACCACAGGAGCGTCAGGGGAGGATAATCTTGCAACCTGGGAAGATAAGCGTGGAGATGCAATGTTGTCACCTTTGCTCACATGAGCTTCTTGTTTGCCTTCTGAAATAGAAGATCCTCTGGATTTTCGGTTTGCATCAAAAGCAGGAATGGAGAAGGAGAATTTTGGTGACTGTGTGGATGTACTTGGAGACTGTGCACCTGAAGTTTGGTCATCAAAGCCTTTATCAGAAGCCCAAGGTGTGGCTAGGGAGGATCCCTTTCGAGAGTTCCTCATCACAGGAATGGAGGAGGATATTCTGGACGGCACCATGCCCTCACCAAGAGTCATAATCTGAGGTTCTCTTCTGCCTTGGCCATCATAGTTTCCTTGTGTTCTGGAGCTCCTATTCGGGTCGATAGGAGAAGGGACCGAAAATCTAAGCTGTTGTGGGGATGCTTCTCGAACTTCTTTACTCTCCTCAGTCTCAGCAACCTGAGGCAACGCTACTGCTGCTCTGGAGATGCGATTTGAGTCCATAGAGGGGACGGACATAGACAATCTGGAAACCTGCTGGCTCGTGGATGCACGGGGAGAGACTGTTAAGGACCTTTCTTCTTCAACATTGAAAGATGGAGCTCTATTAGAGTAGAGAGCGAAGGAGGAAGAGGAAGGCACTTGCCTAGATGATGATGATGCACGCAGGGGCAACACAAGCCCATCGGAAGCGAAGGAGGAGGAGGAAGGCACTTGCCTGGATGATGATGATGGGGGCGACACAAGACCACCCTCCTCGCTCTGGGTGACCTGGGGTACCTTGAGAACTGACCCACCTCTCCCCCTTGAACCCCTTGGAGGGCTTGAAGCAGAGGGCATCCTTCCTGTTCTGGACCCTTGATTATATGTATCGTCAAAGGGGGCCGGAGCTGCAGCGGCAGATGTGCGTGTCGGAGAGCCTCCTTCGCCCGAGTTCCACCCCAGGAAGGAGGACAGATTGGAATTGCGTGCGCCACGGGGGTCTGCCTTTTCTGGACCGATGGAATGGATTGCAGAGAACAAGCTCGAATATTTGCGATCATCTGTCATCTTTCCACCTCTCCTTGCAGGGTGCCGTGCTTCGACCGTTTCGACGACGCCATCAACCGTCACATTCCCGGCCGCCCAGCATTGGGTCTCTTTTTCGCCTCTTCTACGACCACAAGGTGCTGTTGGAACTTGGAAGCTACCCTTTTGAAGCCCAATATAGTGACGGCGGGCGCCGGGGCAGACAAAGCGACGCCTAAGCAGGTGGCCGGCTGCTACGGACGGTGCCTGTCGGATGAATGCCGTGAAGCTCTGTTTCTCATACGGGCTGGCGCTCCAACACACGGCGCGGCGCGGCGCATGTGGAATTGGCTCCCGTCATTGAGGTGGTGAAGGGAATGGAGGACGGTTGCAACTTTTAAAAAATCCCAAATATCAAAAAACCGACCCCATTAACCTTGCTCACGTTAAAACCTTAGCTTTCCGCTATTAATTGGAAGTTTTTTTTCCACTCATTGGTCCCTAATTGCATTATATTTTCGTAAAAAATAGTTTGTTTCTGTTTTATTTTTATTAAAAGGTTGTTTTGGTTTTGTTTAAAAGACTAGAATTGGTTTTTTTAAAGGTCTTTTGTTTTGTTTTAAATGGGAAAATTGAATATGAGAGAGAGAGAGAGAGAGAGAGAGAGAGAGAGAAGAAAGTTTTTTAAAAAAAGGTTTCTTGTTTTGTTTTTGTTTTCAATAAAAAAAGGTTCTCTATTTTGTTTTAATAAGAAAATATAAAAATGAGAGAGAGAGAGAGAGAGAGAGAGAGAGAGAGAGAGAGAGATTTTAAACTATTTTTTGTTTTGTTTTAAATGGGAAAATTAAAAATGAGAGGAGAAGGGGGGGGGAGAGAGAGAGAGAGAGAGAGAGAGAGAGAGAGAGAGAGAGACACACACAGTAGAATTAGATTTTTTAATATTTTCTATTTTATTTCAAATTAAAAATAGCTTCTTTTTGTTTTAAAATAAAAAAGATTTTTTGTTTTGTTTGACAGAGAGATTTGGTTTTGTTTGGTAGAGTTTTTTTAAGGTTTTTTGTTTTGTTTTCAATGGGAAAAATGTGTGTGTGTGTGTGTGTGTGAGAGAGAGAGAGAGAGGGGGGCGGAGAGACTGAGAGCGAAAGAGTAGAATTAGTTATGTTTTTGTTTTGTTTTAAATCAAAAAAATAAAAATTAGCTTTTTTTAGGGTTTTTTTCTTGTTTGAATGAGTAGAATCAATCTTTTAAAAGGGGTTTTAAATGGAAAAAATGAATGCTCCAAGATCAATCCATAAATCTTGGCCAATGTGTGACCAAACATAATAGTCCAATAGTTGTCAAGGTCCATGGGGTTACCCACCTTCAAAATGGACACAATGGTATTCAAGGACCAACTATGAAGAAAACCCTCGCATACTTCCCTATTAAACATATGAACCAAAAGTGGAGCATGCCTGGCATGGGAGAAATGCGCAGCCCATTATGATCCTATGCTCTCCCAATGTCGGCATCAAAAGCATGCTGCAAATTTATAAATATTATGTGCATTATGAAAAACCCAATGTCCAAAGATTACAAGTTTATCTTTCGATGTATAATGTTGTTGTGTTTCAAGATGACAATGATTTACAGAGTATAGTGAACAGAGAAAGTAACACAAAACCTACTCTTACAAAGTGGTTCACATGCAATGAGCTACATGATGATGCAAATGATTTACTTTTACAATGACTTTCCATGTAAGTGGGTTTGGAATGTAGGTATTAAGTGGACTAGAAGGAAGTTAGCAATAGCATTGGCTACATGTACAATGTTTCTCCATGTGCTGGAGCAATATTTGCATATGCTGCTATTTGTTTATAAAGGTTGTAACTCTTTGATGACTTGCGCACTTTTGATGGGTTACTTTATCCTACTTTCAAGGTAGCATACGTAGCTAGAGGTCTATTGGAAAGTGATGAGGAATGTTTTGTGTATATGCAAGAGGCTGCGTTCCATCAAGACATGGGGCACAATTGAAACACCTAGTGCTTTGTGAGGCTACCTCTCCCAACCTTTTGTGGGAAAGAATTTTATCGTCACCTTTGGATGACTTTTTCCATGCATTAGGATTGAGTATATGATTGTTAAACAATGGCAAATAATGAGTCTCTATTGCACTTAGAGCACATTCTTCAATAGCATGGCTGAAGGTTGGTTGATTTTAAGGTAAGGTCCCATGTCAACATGTCAACTATGTGGGTGGCTACAAATGGTTTAATGTAACAAGAGAGAGTATTTGATGCTGAGTAGCATGCATAAATTGCTAATAGGATGAAAACAACTCAAGTTAGTCTATGCTGATGTTGGTGAAGTGAGTTTTCTTGATGGTCCTAGAGGGTCTGGCAAGTGTGCTTGACATATCTTTGCACTCATACTATGTTACAAGACAAGGGTGTAAGGATTGTATATGGAAATATGAGAACATTGGCAATGGAATATGATGCTCTTTATGAAATTGTGGTGATATTTGATATTTTCTTGCAAGTGTACATGGCATTTTTGCACTCTTATTATGTTACAACAAGTGTCCAAGCTTATGGTTTTAAAATTATGTGCATAGTGAAAATTGGTATTATATTTAGGTGCTTCATTTGACCTAGAAGCTAAAAGCACCTTTAGCTACTTTGGTATTGACAAAAACAATATAAAAATATCTAATTTTTAAGGAGCTTGCTTGTTTATATATCTCTCGTATATAATACCCCTAAGGCCATGCACACCTCCCTCCCACAACCCCCCAAAAAACACACGCGCTAACTAGCTTGATGATTTGCCAACAAATCTTTTTTCCAAATTTAAAACTCTTATTTTAATCTAAATATCACATTAACATGTCAAATAAAAGATAAGTGACCCACTCAATACTTGGAGTAGACAAGGTTGTAGTAGTGGCCCACTCAATACTTGGAGTAGACAACAAGGGTGTAGGTCACCATCCTAGCTTCTGAAGATGGAGAGCTCACCAAGGAAGCTTGCTCTAGTGGCCCACTCAATACTTGGAGTAGACAACAAGGGTGTAGTAGTGGCCCACTCAATACTTGGAGTAGACAACAAGGGTGTAGGTCACCATCCTAGCTTCTGAAGATGGAGAGCTCACCAAGGAAGCTTGCTCTAGGCAAGAAGACAACTAAATGGTGATATGTCAAAAAGGGGCATCAAAAGGTTCAATATCCTACGGCTATTGCCTTTTATAGTCCAAAGGCCCCCATATGCCCTACAGAACATATGTGCAAATGGCTCTAAGCCCCAAGTACTCAGGCCCATCCGCCATATGTGCTTGAAATCCCTTCATTACAAACCATCCAATCCTAATGATTTTGTTCTCGAAATTGAAGGGTGGTTGTGTACATATATGCAAATGCTATATACAAAAGCAAAAAATCATGACATAAGTCACTATCATGGAAGTCCCAAATACCATAACATGAGTAGTATGACCTCTAGGGTCAAAGGGAAAGGATGAGAAACTCTCGTCTCGATGATGAGGCTAATGAAGTACCCACTTGAATCAAATGGAAATCCAAGGCATGTGAACTCTAGGACAATGGCACCACAACCATCTGGATGGAATGGAGAGGATGAGGAACCATCGTTGATGATGAAGCTAATCGTGTATCCTCCAGGGTCAAATGGAAAAGATAGGGAATCACAATCCATGGGTAAGCTATCCAAGTGCTCTTTAAGATAAAATGAAAAAGATATGTGTCATGCCAAAGATGAGGTAATCCAAACAACCACAAGAGCCCGGATAAAGAGAAATCCAAGCCATGTAGACTCCAAAGCAATGCCCTTGAACTACCTAGATCAAACAGAAAATATAGAAAGCCAATGTCGGTGGACGAGGCTAGGTATGAGTCCTCACATCATGGACCCTCAAATCCAATGTGAAAATAGCTCTTGGGTCAAAAGGAAATCTCAAGTCCAAAGGATAGCCCATAAGCCCATTCTCGTTGACCATAACATGGAGCTGGCATCCAGGGTATCTACCGAATGGAAACAAAACTCCGAACTGGATTGTTGAATGGTCCATGTTGATCAAGACAAAGAGAAATCCCAAGTGCATTTGAATGGTATGCCATACAGTCATCTACTATACATCCCAAGTGGCATATGATACACTCAAAGATGAATATCTCGGTTTCAAAGAAACTAGGGTCTTGCAAACAATCATGGAATCCAAAGAGACACATCTCAAAGTTAACATCATATAGGAACTCATGTGAACCGATGTTGTCATCCACTATAGCATAGCTTGAATCATCTAGGGCATGATCCACTGCATAAATGTGTATATAGGTACAATCCAAAATATGCAACATACGCTCACGTGTGAAACCCTCCGCACATGTGTGGTCCTCCAAATCAAAAGCATAATCAATAAGATCATGATTCTAAGCATCATCATCACACTGAACTGATAGTGTCTCCACACATGAGAAGAAAGTGGCATCGTCCATCAAATCATTGACCATGTCATCCTCACAATATCTAAAGTCATCATCATGATCATGGTTTGTGTCCATCAATGGAATCCATGTATAACCTATATCCCATCATAGGTTAATCTCTCTAATCACTAGATCTAGGCAAATGCCCAAATCGAATACAAAGCTCTCTAGATCCATATGCACAATCCTACCTCTCCTATGAGGTCTAACCTGAGAAAACTCATAACTACTCTCATGCACTATCCCACGACTACTCAAGTACATGAACTCTATCCATACGAACACTGCCATGAATGTTATGAATACTAGGAGTAGTGGTGGTATCAGCGATATCTCCACAAATAGAAATCGTAAAAGTATAGCTTGATGTATCTAACACTAGGAACTTAGGTCTATGCGCATAGGTGTCTCTATCACTTATATGTGGAGAATCACTATCCTCAAGTGTGCTAATGGATGCATCACCAATCAAATACACACTTTACTCTAGAATATCACCACGATCCAGTGATCAGAGAGATTGACATATCTTGGGATATAGGTTATACATGGATTCCATTGATGGTGGACAGATATCACGATCATGATGATGAATTTAGAGATTGTGAGGATGACATGATCAGTGATTTGATGGACGATGCTACTTTTTTGAAACTGCACCAAATTTATGCACACCCACCTTTTTGTTGAAATATTCCTTCAAGAACTTAAATATTTGGCAACCTGGGGTTTTAATCTTAAAGAAATAAAGGCTCTAATGATAATCTTTGAAAACGTATGCTCCCTAAGTAAGATAATGCAAAAAATCATTCAAACCTGGTTGCTGAAATTTTTTTAAACCCTAATTATGAAAATCAAGAAAATTTCAAAAAATCAAGATCAAGAAGATCATGAAATTTCAAGATCAAGAAGATCATGAAATTCAAGAAATCAAGTGGATTAGGGTTCTTAAAATAGTGATTAATGTAAATTTAAAAATAATTAACACAAATTTCATTGCTAATCTTCTCAAATCAAGAAATTAGAAACTATATGTTAATCAATTTCAAAAATGATTAACACTAATCATGATTAAAAAAATGTATTTCGAAAAACTAAATTAATAGTAATCCAAAAATGATTATCACTCACGATCAAGAGAATGCATTATAAAGAATTAAAGTAACAGCAGTAATCTAAAAATAATTAATCTCCTAATCAAAGCATCAAGATGTAAGACAAGAGCTATGATACCACTACAAGATAGTGGCCCACTCAATACTTAGGGTGTAGTAGTAGCCCACTCAATACTTGGAGTAGACAACAAGGGTGTAGTAGTGGCCCACTCAATACTTGGAGTAGACAACAAGGGTGTAGGTCACCATCCTAGCTTCTCAAGATGGAGAGCTCACCAAGGAAGCTTGCTCTAAGCAAGAAGATAACTTAATGGTGATATGTCAAAAAGTGTATCAAAAGTTTCAATATCCTAGGGCTGCTGCCTTTTATAGTCCCAAGGGCCCTATATGCCCTATACAACATATGTGCAAATGCCTCTAAGCCCCAAGTACCTAGGCCCATCCCCCATATGCATGTCCTCACTAAAATCCCTTCATTACAAACCATCCCATCCTATAATGATTTCGACCTCGAAATTGAAGGGTGCTTGTGCACATATATGCAAATGCTATATACAAAAGCCAAAAATCATGACATAAGTCACTATCATGGAAGACCCAAATACCATAACATGAGTAGTATGACCTCTAGGGTCAAAGGGAAAGGATGCAAAACTCTCGTCTCGATGATGAGGCTAATGAAGTATGCACCTGAATCAAATGGAAATCCAAGGCATGTGAACTCTAGGACAATGGCACCACAACAATCTAGAAGGAATGGAGAGGATGAGGAACCATCGTTGATGATGAAGCTAATCGTGTATCCTCGAGGGTCAAATGGTAAAGATAGGGAATCGTCGATCCATAAGCTATCCAAGTGCTCTTTAGGATCAAATGAAAAAGATATGAGTGTCATGCCGAAGATGAGGTAATCCAAACAACCACATTTGCCTTGATCAAATAGAAATCCAAGCCATGTAGACTCCCAAGCAATGCCCTTGAACTACCTAGATCAAACAGAAAATATAGAAAGCCAATGTTGGTGGATGAGGCTAGGTATGAGTCCTCACACCATGGACCCTCAAATCCAATGTGACAATATCTCCTAGGTCAAAAGGAGATCTCGAGTCCAAGGGATAGCCCGTAAGCCCATTCTCGTACCATAACATGGAACTGACATCCAGAGTATCTGCCAAATGGAAACAAACTTCTATAACTTGAATGTTGAATAGTCCATGTTGATCAAGACAAAGAGATATCCCAAGTGCATTTGAATGGTATGCCATACAGTCATCTACTATATTTTCCAAGTGGCATATGATACACTCGAAGATGAATGTCTCGGTTTCAAAGAAACTAGGGTCTTGCAAACAATCATGGAATTTGAAGAGACACATCTCAAAGTTGACATCATGCAGGAACTCATGTGAACCGATGCCGTCATCCACTATAGCATAGCTTGAATCATCTAGGGGATGATCCACTGCATAAATGTGTATTTAGGTACGATCCAAAATATGCAACATATGCTCATGTGTGAAACCCTCCGCACATGTGTGGTCCTCCAAATCAAAAGCATAATCAATAAGATCATGATTCACCATAAGCATCATCATCACTGAATATTGATAGTGTCTCCACACGAGAAGAAAGTGGCATCATCCATCAAATCATTGACCTTGTCATCCTCACAATATCTAAAGTCATCATCATGATCATGGTTTGTGTCCATCAATGGAATCCATATATAAGCTATATCCCATCATAGGCTAATCTCTCTAATCACTGGATCTAGGAAAATGCCAAAATCGAATACAAAGCTCTCTAGATCCATATACACAATCCTACCTCTCCTATGAGGTCTAACCTGAGAAAACTCATCACTACTCTCATGCACTATCCACGACTACTCAAGTACATGAACTCTATCCATACCAATAGTGCCATGAATGCTATGAATACTAGTAGTGGTCGATATCTCCACAAATAGAAATCCTAGAAGAATAGCTTGATGTATCTAACACTAGGAACTCAGGTCTATGCTCATAGGTGTCTCTGTCACTCATATGCGGAGAATCACTATCCTCAAGTGTGCTAATGGATGCATCATCAATCAAATACACACTTTCCTCTAGAATATCACCATGATCAACTAGAGTATTCTTATGATGTGTAGGAAATATGATAGGCATGGAAGTGTCGATGCTCGGTATGCTCTTTGCCAACTCTGCCATAGATCATGGCCACATGATCGTACTCACACACATCACTGTCACATATATCATCATGTGCATATGTGTTAATGGCATCATGTACACGTATATCCCTATGATCATGAGAGCATGTGTGTGAAATACATCAATATTATCATGTTTGTGTGTGTACAATACATCATCATCATCATCATCCCCATCGTAATACAATAAATGAGTTAGTCTAAGTAAATGAGAATCAATGAGATGATGGCTAGTTGATGTCATGGGTGAATCATAGAAGCTATCAAGGCCCATACGAACACCATTGTGATAGCGGCAGCGAAAGAGTAAGCATGCCTTCGCCAATGTGTGAGAAAGAAGAAAGAAAAGAATACACTAAAAAAAACAACCATTCTTTTACCCTTTTCACACCATTCATCCACACCTTGGACCTTGCCCACACTTACTCTAAGGCTTTGGCCCTTCTATATTTCTCCTTGGGTTTTCCTTAGGTTTTTAGCATATTGGTTACTCACATGCACTAATTGGGTTTATTCATACGCGTTGAGCTTCCTTGATGATTTTTCACGCATGCGAGGTGTGTCACACGTGTTGATGCATTATTTAGGCTTATTCACATGCGATGTGCGTTTTGTGCATTATTAACCTTGATTCACACTCGTTTTGGTATTGCTAGTGTTTTCTCACACTATTTGTGCTTTTATAGCCTTGATCATGCGTGCTAGCACATTGTGGGCTTCTGTCACATTTGGGAGATTTTCTGAGTTCATGTACACACCTTAGGCCTTATTGGTGTTTGTTCACACATGCCTCATACTTTGGGCATTTTGGATGCCAAGGTGCATCTTGTTTATGTATGCCATGTAGGCAAGCCATATGAATATCATGATGTATGCCATGTAGGCAAGCCATATGAATATCATGATTATCAGATGATTAGCTCGGATGAGCAGGTAGCATTATCATGTTATTTTGATGAGCGTAGGGCTATGTACATGCATGCATCCCTATATACCTTTGTGTGGGATAAGATGAGGAGCTCTGGTGCCCACTTGGATTTCAGTGGTCGATTTGGGACCCTTTGCACATACCAGCACTTTTGGGAGGAGTGGTATGCGTGCAAGTTTAGGTTTTCTCCATTTTATTCCACCGAGAATGATAATGATGCTCGTGATGTGACTATAGATGATTAATGGGTGATGATGATCATTCATGGAGTCTTGTCAATAGTAATATATCCTTAGAGGATACGTATCAGGCACGCTTACTCGTTCATCTCGCTATCACAATGGTGTTCTCATCATGGGCCTTAATAGCTTTTGTGATTCATACGTAACAGAGATAGGATTGCGCATATGGATCTAGAGAGCTTTGTACTTGATTTGGGCATTTTCCTAGATCGAGTGATTAGAGAGATTGACATATCTTGGGATATAGGTTATACATGGATTCCATTGATGGACACACACCATGATCATGATGATGAATTTAGAGATTGTGAGGATGACATGGTCAGTGATTTGATGGACGATGCCACTTTCTTGAAACTGCACCAAATTTCTACACAACCACCTTTTTGTTGCAATATTCCTTCAAAAACTGCACCAAATTTCTGCACAACCACCTTCTTGTTGCAATATTCCTTCAAAAACTCAAATATTTGGCAACCTGGGGTTTTAATCTTAAAGAAATAAAAGCTTTAATGATAATCTTTGAAAAATTATGCTCCCTAAGTAAGATAATACAAGAAATCATTCAAAACTAGTTGCTGAAAATTTTGTAAACCCTAATTTTAAAAAGCAAGAAAATTTCAAGAAATCAAGATCAAGAAGATCATGAAATTCAAGAAATCAAGTGGATTAGGGTTCTTAAATAGTGATTAATGAAAATTAAAAAATGATTAAACACAAATTTCATTGCTTATCTTCTCAAATCAAGAAATTAGAAACTGTGTTAATCAATTTCAAAAATCATTAACACTAATCATGATTAAGAAAATGCATTCTGAAAAACTGATTTAACAGTAATCCAAAAATGATTATCAGTCATAATCCAGAAAATGAATTCTGAAGAATTGAATTGACAACAGTAATTTAAAAATAATTAATCTCCTAATCAAAGCATCAAGATGATGTAAGCCAAGAGCTATGATTCCACTACAAGATAGTGGCCCACTCAATACTTGGAATAAACAACGAGGGTGTAGTAGTAGCCCACTCAATACTTGGAGTAGACAACAAGGGTGTAGTAGTGGCCCACTCAATACTTGGAGTAGACAAGAAGGGTGTAGGTCACCATCCTAGCTTCTCAAGATGGAGAGCTCACCAAGGAAGCCTTCTCTAAGCAAGAAGATAACTAAATGGTGATATGTCAAAAAAGGGTATCAAAAGGTTCAATATGCTGCCTTTTATAGTCCCAAGGCCCCCATATGCCCTACACAACATATGTGCAATTGCCTCTAAGCCCCAAGTACCTAGGCCCATCCCCCATATGTATGTCCTCACTAAAATCCCTTCATTACAAACCATCCCATCCTCTAATGATTCCGTCCTCGAAATTGAAGGGTGGTTGTGCACATATATGCAAATGCTATATACAAAAGCCAAAAATCATGACATAAGTCACTATCATGGAAGTCCCAACAAATACCATAAGTATGACCTCTTGGGTCAAAGGGAAAGGATGAGAAACTCTTGTCGTCGATGAAATGAAGCTAATGAAGTATCCACCTGAATCAAATGGAAATCCAAGGCATGTTAACTCTAGGACAATGGCACCACAGCAATCTAGATGAAATGGAGAGGATGAGAAACCATCATTGATGATGAAGCTAATTGTGTATCCTCCTCGAGGCTCAAATGGAAAAAATAGGGAATCGCCGATCCATGGCTAAGCTATCCAAGTGCTCTTTAGGATCAAATGAAAAAGATATGAATGTCATGCTGAAGATGAGGTAATCTCCAGACAACCACATTTGCGTGGATAAAAGAGAAATCCAAGCCATGTATACTCCCAAGCAATGCCCTTGAACTACCTAGATCAAACAGAAAATATAGAAAGCCAATGTTGGTGACGAGGCTAGGTATGAGTCCTCACACCATGGACCCTCAAATCCAATGTGACAATAGCTCCTGGGTCAAATGGAAATCTCGAGTCATGATTAGGCTAGGGTCAACTGGAGAGGATGAGAAACTCTTGTCGATGATGAGGCTAATGAAGTATCCACCCGAATCAAATGGAAATCCAAGGTATGTGAACTCTAGGATAGTGGCACCACAACAATCTGGATGGAATGGAGAGGATGAGGAACGATTGTTGATGATGAAGCTAATCGTGTATCCTTGAGGGTCCAATGGAAAAGATAGGGAATCACGATCCATGGCTAAGCTATCCAAGTGCTCTTTAGGATCAAATGAAAAAGATATGAGTGTCATGCCAAATATGAGGTAATCCAAACAACCACATCTGCCAAGGTAAAAGAGAAATCCAAGCAATGTAGACTCCAAAGCAATGCCCTTGAACTACCTAGATCAAACAGAAAATATAGAAAGCCAATGTCGGTGACGAGGCTAGGTATGAGTCCTCACACCATGGACCCTCAAATCCAATGCGACAATAGCTCCTGGTTCAAAAGGAAATCTCGAGTCCAAGGAATAATCCATAAGCCCATTCTCGTGACCATAACATGGAACTGACATCCAGAGTATCTATCGAATGGAAAAAAACTCCTAACTGGAATGTTGAATGGTCCATGTTGTGATCAAGACAAAGAGATATCCCAAGTGCATCTAAATGGTATGCCATACAGTCATCTACTATACATCCCAAGTGGCATATGATACACTCGAAGATGAATGTCTTGGTTTTAAAGAACTAGGGTCTTTCAAACACTCATGGAATCTGAGGAGACACATCTCAAACACTCATGGAATCTGAGGAGACACATCTCAAACACTCATGGAATCTGAGGAGACACATCTCAAAGTTGACATCATGTAGGAACTCATGTGAACCGATGCCGTCATCCACTATAGCAAAGCTTGAATCATCTAGGGCATGATCCACTGCATAAATGTGTATTTAGGTACGATCCAAAATATGCAACATACGCTCACGTGTGAAACCCTCCGCACATGTGTGGTCCTCCAAATCAAAAGCATAATCAATAAGATCATGATTCACCATAAGCATCATCATCACTCACTGAATACTGATAGTGTCTCCACACATGAGAAGAAAGTGGCATCATCCATCAAATCATTGACCTTGTCATCCTCACAATATCTAAAGTCATCATCATGATCATGGTTTGTGTCTATCAATGGAATCCATGTATAACCTATATCCCATCATAGGTTAATCTCTCTAATCAATGGATCTAGGAAAATGCCCAAATCGAATACAAAGCTCTCTAGATCCATATGCACAATCCTACCTCTCCTATGAGGTCTAACCTGAGAAAACTTATCACTACTCTCATGCACTATCCAAGTATATGAACTCTATCCATACGAACACTGCCATGAATGCTATGAATACTAGGAGTAGTGGTGGTATCAGTGATATCTCCACAAATAGAAATCGTACAAGAATAGCTTGATATATCTAACACTAGGAACTCAGGTCTATGCTCATAGGTGTCTCTGTCACTCATATGCGGAGAATCACTATCCTCAAGTGTGCTAATGGATGCATCACCAATCAAATACACACTTTCCTCTAGAATATCACCACCACGATCAACTATAGTATTCTCATGATCCCTAGTAGGAAAGATGATAGGCATGGAAGTGTCGATGCTCGGTATGCTCGTTGTTGCCAACTCTGCCCTCAAGATTATGGCCACATGATCTAACTCACACACATCACTGTCACATATATCATCATCATGTGCATATGTGTGTCAGTGGCATCATGTGCATATGTGTTAGTGGCATCATGTGCATATGTGTCAGTGGCATCATGTGCACGTATATCCCTATGATCATCATGAGGATGTGTGTGAAATACATCAATATCATCATGTTTGTGTGTGTACAATACATCATCATCATCATCCCCATCATAATACAATAAATGAGTCAGTGTAAGTAAATGAGAATTAATGAGATGATGGCTAGTCGATGTCATGGGTGAATCATAGAAGCTATCAAGGCCCATGCGAACACCACTATGATAGTGGTGAAATAGTAAGCATGCCTTCGCCAATGTGTGAGAAAGAAGAAAGAAAATAATGCACTAGAAAAAAAACCATTCTTTTACCCTGTTCACACCATTCATCCACACCTTGGACCTTTCCCACACTTACTCTAAGGTTTGGGTCCTTCTATATTTCTCCTTGGGTTTTCCTTAGGTTTTTAGCATATTGGTTACTCACATGCACTGTTTGGGTGTATTCATATGCCTTGAGCTTCCTTGATGTTTTTTCACGCATGCGTGTTGATGCATTATTTGGGCTTATTCACATGCGATGTGTGTTTTGTGCATTATTAACCTTGATTCACACTCGTTTTGGTATTGCTAGTGTTTTCTCACACTATTTGTGCTTTTATAACCTCGATCATGTGTGTACACATTGTGGGCTTGTGTCACACATTTGGGAGATTTTTTGAGTTCATGTACACACCTTAGGCCTTATTGGTGTTTGTTCACACATGCCGCATACTTTGGGCATTTTGGATGCCAAGGTGCATCATTGTGTATGTATGACATGTAGGCAAACCATATGAATATCATGATTATCAGATGATTAGCTCAGATGAGTAGGTAGCATTATCATGTTATTTTGCTGAGCACAGGGCTATGTACATGCATGCATCCCTATATCCCTTTGTGTGGGATCAGATGAGGAGTTATGGTGCCTACTTGGATTTCATTGGTCTATTTGCGACCCTTTGCACATAATACCAGCACTTTTGGGAGGAGTGGTATGCATGCAAGTTTAGGTTTTATCCATTTTATTCCACCGAGGATGATAATGATGCTCGTGATGTGACTATAGATGATTATATGGGTGATGATGATCATTCATGGAGTCTTGTCAATAGTATCATATCCTTAGAGATCCTTAGAGGATACGTATCAGGCACACTTACTCGTTCGTCGCTATCACAATGGTGTTCGCATCATGGGCCTTGATAGCTTCTGTGATTCATACGTAGCAGAGATAGGATTGCGCATATGGATCTAGAGAGCTTTGTATCTGATTTGGGCATTTTCCTAGATCGAGTGATTAGAGAGATTGACATATTT
Source organism: Cibotium barometz (assembly GCF_041138505.1). NCBI lineage: Eukaryota > Viridiplantae > Streptophyta > Polypodiopsida > Cyatheales > Cibotiaceae > Cibotium > Cibotium barometz. Next base: position 20,092,468 of record NC_141053.1, read on the forward strand.
AAGGATATAGGTTATACATGGATTCCATTAATGGACACAGATCATGATCATATGATGAATTTAGAAATTGTGAGGATGACATGGTCAGAGTGATTTGATGGACGATGCCACTTTCTTGAAACTGCACCAAATTTTTGCACAACCACCTTCTTGTTGCAATATTCTTTAAGAACTTAAATATTTGGCAACCTGGGGTTTTAATCTTAAAGAAATAAAGGCTTTAATGATAATCTTTTAAAAAGTATGCTCCCTAAGTAAGATAATGCAAAAAATCATTCAAAACTGGTTTGCTGAAATTTTTGTAAACCCTAATTATAAAAATCAAGAGAATTTTGAGAAATCAAGATCAAGAAGATCATGAAATTCAAAAATCAAGTGGATTAGGGTTCTAAAAATAGTGATTATTGCAAATTAAAAATTGATTAACACAAATTTCATTGCTAATCTTCTCAAATCAAGAAATTAGAAATTGTGTTAATCAATTTTAAAAATCATTAACACTAATCATGATTAAGAAAATACATTCTGAAAAATTGAATTAACAGTAATCCAAAAACGATTATCACTCATGATCAAGAGACTGCATTGTGAAGAACTAAAGTAACAGCAGTAATCTAAAAATAATTAATCTCTTAATCAAAGCATCAAGATGTAAGCCAAGAGCTATGATACCACTGCAAGATAGTGGCCCACTCAATACTTGGAATAGACGACGAGGGTGTAGTAGTAGCCCACTCAATACTTGGAGTAGACAACAAGGGTGTAGTAGTGGCCCACTCAATACTTGGAGTAGACAACAAGGGTGTAGTTCACCCTCCTAGCTTTTCAAGATGGAGAGCTCACCAAGGAAGCTTGCTCTAAGCAAGAAGATAACTAAATGGTGATATGTCAAAAAAGGGTATCAAAAGGTTCCATATCCTAGGGCTGCTGCGCCTGTTATAGTCCCAAGGCCCCCATATGCCCTACAGAACATATGTGCAAATGCCTCTAAGCCCCAAGTACCTAGGCCCATCCCCCATATGTCTGTGCTCACTAAAATCCCTTCATTACAAACCATCCCATCCTATAATGATTTCGTCCTCGAAATTGAAGGGTGGTTGTGCACATATATGCAAATGCTATATATAAAAGCCAAAAATCATGACATAAGTCACTATCATGGAAGACCCAAACACCATAACATGAGTAGTATTATGACCTCTAGGGTCAAAGGGAAAGGATGAGAAACTCTCGTCGATGATGAGGCTAATGAAGTATCCACCTGAATCAAATGGAATTCCAAGGCATGTGAACTCTAGGACAATGGCACCATAACAATCTGGATGGAATGGAGAGGATGAGGAACCATCGTTGATAATGAAGCTAATCGTGTATCCTCCAGGGTCAAATGGAAAAGATAGGGATTCACGATCCATGGCTAAGCTATCCAAGTGCTCTTTAGGATCAAATGAAAAAGATATGAGTGTCATATTAAGAGACTAAGGTTATGTAAAAGGGGAAGAGAAGGGTGTGTGTATGAAGGGACTTAAGGTCCACTAGCTCACCTATTTAAAGGTGAAGCTAGGAGGCATTTTGTATTGAGCAAGAAGCCTAGTTGTGTTTTGAGCAACTTAATAAGCAAGATATTTTCTTGTATTTTGTGAGTCTCTCTCCTTCACATAATGATCTAGCATGAGCACCACGACATTCTAACATGGTATCAGAGCTTTGGTTGATTAGGCCTTTTTGTGGTGTAGAATAGGTCAAATTTATCACTTTTTCTTGTGTGGAGCTGAACCTCTTGCCAGTGGGTGGAGGAGCTCGAGCAGCTCGTGGAGGCAAAATCTTGGTGAGCTCTCAACTAAGAAAGTGAAGAGGACATCCGGGCGGACATTTTCGTACCGCTCACTAGCCGAATCGCCCTCTCTCCGTCGTGGCATTGCCGCCTATGCAGGCCGACATAGTTCTTGGCTGCCGGCCATCGATGTCGTACATGAATTCGATGTCTGTAGCGCATAATAGGCTGCGTGGGCTTAGGGCTTTTGAAGCCCATAGCCTCAAGAGTCTACAGCTTCATTTTTAGCCCTAATGGCTGCTCCATGCTCTCACAATAAGAGAAAAACCAGGCGCCTACTGTTTCACTTGTCCATGAAAGCTTGCTCAAGCTTGTTAATAGTGATTCTCTTTCACTAATCTCCTCTTCTTTGCTCTAATCACCTAAGTGCTCTTGTGAGGGCTTGTTGTTGTGCTGACCTTATTTTTGAGTTTGAAGTGGTGGCCATACACCATGAGGTATTCATGAGCCTCATTCTCATCAAGCTCCATCATCAACATCATTTTCAAGTGCACAAAGCTTTTCAAAGTGTTCTTATAAGCACTAATAATGTTGATTAACACTAATGAGGCTTCTAATCTAGCAAAGGGGAGTCATTCCAAAGTGTTTTTAAACACTAAGAGTGTTCTTAAACACTAATGGTGAATCTAATCACCAATGCAAGTATCATTAGATACTAGAAATATGCTCTTAAGCACTAATCGTGTTTTTTAAACACTAATGGTGATCTTAATCACCAAACAAAGTATTCATTGACACTAATGAAGCTCTCCCCCCATCAGAATTAGTGGTTGGGCACAAACCCTAAGTGCTAAACCATAAGTTTAACCATTTTAATCTCTTTTTTATGCAACATCCTTGGCTTGATTAAGGGTTGTTGCACTCTCATAAGCCTTTCTCTTTCTACTTAAGCCAAAATATAAAAATTTTTTGGTTTTTTCCTCTTCATAAATCAGCCCATTACTCTCTAGTAATCTCCTTCAATACCCAATGTCAAAGGACAACACCCAAATTAAGAAGTTCTCAGGAGAGGGCTTCCACACTTGGCAAGTCCTTGTCAAGTACAAGATGATGTCCACTCGTGGTAAGAATTCCAAGATCTCACTTAAAATTGAAATTTTCAGCTTGGAACTCAAAGAGGGAGATGGCATTGGAGCCTTCATCTCTCACTTGAAGGGCCTTATGGCTCAACTTGCATCAGTGAATGCGAGAATGGATGAAGATGATGCAGTGGTAGTTGTTTTGCTAAAAGCAGTCAAGAAGGTGTACCCCACCTTAGTCACCACCCTGAAGAACATACCTAATCATCCCACCCTTGAAGGAGTCATTCAATCTTGTCTTGATGAAGAAAAGAGGCCAAAGGGAGGAGCTGAATCTTCAAATGCAAACAACTTCATCAAATATCGAACAAGCTTTGTCACACCAAGTGATCAAAGTAAGATGTGTCCATTGCAAAAAGGTGTGTAATTGAAATGTAACAAGTGTAAACAAATGGGACATATCACTTCTAAATGTCCTAACAAAGAGTCAGAGGCTAACTTTGTATCAGCCTCTAACTCCACTGAGAAATTATTTTAAATCTCAATGTAACCACACCTATATTACTAACCTTGTATGCCTAATGTTATAGAGGCATCCTATGTCCAATACCACCTATTCCAATTCTTTTCATAGTTGGTATTGAGGGGGGGGGGGGGGGGGGGGTATTAAGAGACTAAGGTTATGTAAAAGGGGAGGAGAAGGGTGTGTGTGTGAAGGGACTCAAGGTCCACTAGCTCACCTATTTAAAGGTGAAGCTAGGAGGCATTTTGTATTGAGCAAGAAGCCAAGTTGTATTTTGAGCAACTTAATAAGCAAGATATTTTCTTTTATTTTGTGTCTCTCTCCTCCACATAATGATCTAGCATGAGCACCACAAAATTCTAACATGTCATGCCAAAGATGAGGTAATCTAAACAACCACATCTGCGTGGATAAAAGAGAAATCCAAGCCATGTAGACTCCCAAGCAATGCCCTTGAACTACCTACATCAAACAGAAAATATAGAAAGCCAATGTTGTCAATAGTAATATATCCTATCAGGCACACTTACTCGTTCATCTTGCTATCACAATGGTGTTCTCATCATGGGCCTTGATAGCTTTTGTGATTCATACGTAACAGAGATAGGATTGCGCATATGGATCTAGAGAGCTTTGTATTTGATTTGGGCATTTTTCTAGATCGAGTGATTAGAGAGATTGACATATCTTGGGATATCTAGGTTATACATGGATTCCATTGATGGACACACACCATGATCATGATGATGAATTTAGAGATTGTGAGGATGACATGGTCAGTGATTTGATGGACGATGCCACTTTCTTGAAACTACACCAAATGTCTGCACAACCACCTTCTTGTTGCAATATTCCTTCAAAAACTCAAATATTTGGCAACTTGGGGTTTTAATCTTAAAGAAATAAAGGCTTTAATGATAATCTTTGAAAAATTATGCTCCCTAAGTAAGATAATACAAGAAATCATTCAAAACTAGTTACTGAAAATTTTGTAAACCCTAATTTTAAAAAGCAAGAAAATTTCAAGAAATCAAGATCAAGAAGATCATGAAATTTCAAGATCAAGAAGATCATGAAATTCAAGAAATCAAGTGGATTAGGGTTCTTAAAATAGTGATTAATGAAAATTAAGAAATGATTAAACACAAATTTCATTGCTTATCTTCTCAAATCAAGAAATTAGAAACTATGTGTTAATCAATTTTGAAAATGATTAACACTAATCATGATTAAGAAAATGCATTCTGAAAAACTGAATTAACAGTAATTTAAAAATGATTATTAGTCATAATCCAAAAAATGAATTCTGAAGAAAAAGAGAACATGGTGACCATCTTCAAAATAAATAAATAAATAAATAAATAAATAAACGTAGCCAGCTGGTGGTCTACGTGGAGGTTGGAGTGGCGGCCAGCACACAGTCCAGAAGCTGGTGAAGCTGGCGAGTTGGCGTAGGTTTCAAAAGGAAGAGTATGTTCGCCGGGCTGGTAATACTGGGGGGGGGTCGTCTACAAGGCAGAGGGGGAAGGCACAAGAAAGTGTGCAGAAAAGTAAAGGGGACCGCCTTGGAAAGAGCCGAGTGGGATTTGGCGGGAGTGAGGCGCAACTGGAGAGAAAAAGGTGTCGCCGTGTTGATAAGAAGGCGGCTGGGGATTCTGCAGACACAGTGGTGTTGATGTAGCAGGAAGCCGCCTAGGAGTTTGCAGGGAATCTGGTAGCGGTAAGGGGAGAACGTCAACATGCTAGTTTACTGGCTGGCGATGACTGGAAGGGACGAAGAGAGCCTATTCATGTAAGGGTGGCGGCCTCTAGGTGTGCGCAGAAGGAAGCGTAGCCTTGTTGGAGTTGGCCACTAAGAAGAGGAGAGCCGGGGTTCAGCAGTGAAGGGAGTGTTGCCGCCTCGTGAGCTGGAGGTCGCTGGCTGGTGATAGTGAAAACAGATGCGGGGAATTGTTGCTGCAGAGGCTGGCGAAGAGAGAGGACCAACCGAAGGCGCTCTGGTGCATGGCTAAAAGCTCCAGCAAACGGGCGTGAAGAGGAGAGTGAAGAGCTGCCTGCTAACATTATTGTTGTTGGTGTCGGTGCACGACCGCTTATAAGTAGCTGTCATAGTTGGTGGGGGCTATATAGGGTTGGAACTTGCTCTGCAGATTTGATCATAAATAAGTTGAAGGTTACAATGGTTTATCCAGAGCCATGGTGCATGCCACGTCTCTTTACATCAGAGATAGCAGCCTTCTATGAGGGCTTTTACCAAAATAAGAGTGTGAAGATTGTGAAGGGAACTGTAGCTACAGGCTTTGATCTGATGTAGCTGGGAATGTGAAGCTTTTGCAATATTCCTTATACAGAGATAAGTTTTTTTTATAAATACGATTTCTAAGTTATAAAAGGTTGAGAGGATGGAGTTCTGAGTATATAAGTTTTTTTTAATTCTCTTTTGTAATCTTAAATAACCATGGTTTTGGAAAGCTTCTGGGATTGGTGATCTTTGAAAGTTGTAAGCTTCAAAACAAAGGAAAATTGTGAAGATGGCAACATGCAAAATATGTGATGTGCAAGTTCACATGTATTGGGAACTTGTTGAAGTCTATGTGATGCCAATATGTGACATGTATATGGCATTTGGATAAAGGGTCAGGAGATCTATGCTTGGTTCTGGTCATGCTCTTGATACACATTTTATGTGCAATCATCAGGCTGAATTTGGGAATGTATTGAAGTGAGTTGGCACATGTATATGTCATCAAAAATGGAGATGCCTTCTGCTCCTTGGAGAGTTATGTGTGTGTGTTTCCTTGTTGGGATTAGAAGCTACTCTCACAGCTAGAAGTCTCGCACTTTCCCAGCGACACCGTCCACGTCACGACAGCTTTTTGGTGAACCCGACGTGAAACCGCTGGGGTGAGAGTACATAGAGATGGCTAGCAAAATGGAGCATTTATATGCAGAGATGAAAGAGCTTGAAGAGCGGTTCAGGAAGATTGAAGAAGAAAAGCGAAATCAGGAAGCGGTGGAAATTGCGGTGCAATTGGTATATGACAGGGTCAATATATTTCATGGATACGATCCAGAAAGCTATCTAAGGTGTTACGATCCAGAAAGCTATCTAAGGTGTTACGAGACAGAGATGAAGAATCAAGGGGTTCCAGAAAACATGATGATTGCATCTTTTGCATACCTTATAAGTCCTGATTTAAAAGATGAAGTACTGGAACTAGCAGAGTATCACCCCAAACGATGGAGTGATTTTGCAGATGCACTTATTTATGCGAGTTCCATGAACCTAAAGCAGGAGCAACTTACTTGGGAAAAGAAAAAGAAAAAGGGTGATGAAATGAGGTATAATGTGAGCTGTGATAGTGTTCCAGCAACGATCCGAGCCAATTTAGAAGCGGTTGTCGATGCATGTCTTATGGAGGATAATCAATTGCTATTCAAGGCTGATACAGAGATTGTGGAGGCTGTTTATGCTAAATTGGGACTACAAAAAGCCATTAGTGAGCAACAAGGCCTTCACAGTGCCAAAAGCGATGCTTTGCTACAACCTCATAAAGATGCAATGGGTGAACTGTGCAAGTATAATCTGTCTTCCTTGTTTGAGGGTGCAGACATACAGGGTCCTATAATCATACCACATGATGTGTATATGCCTATGCTTGAGGAGACACTTGATTCAGAGAGCTTCAAGACAGGTGATCAAGACCCAGTACACGAGGAAGAGGACATCGCTAATAGTTTTCTCTTGGGCTGTGAAGCATGTAAGCTGTGTAAACTTGAGGATTCTCATGACGAAAGTGCTCATTTGAAGGGTATTCCTCAGGTGTCGTACCATATGTGTGAAGAACAGCAGGAACCAATGCTTCTTGCTGAAAGCATGATTGCAGAGTTTGAAGATCTAAGACAAGAAGAAGATGCTATCATTACTGCATTCTTATCTGGTTATGCTGCTTATAAGCAGGATGATGTACATGAATATGCATGCGAGGAAAATAAAATATTACAAGATGGGCCACAAGTATGTGTGATTGATTTAGAGGGGGTGAGTGATATGGGTGATTCCAACAGTGATGTTGCTTCTGAAGCTGGTTGCCAAGGTTCTTTGGATTTGGGTTATCTTGGAATGCTAACTGGGTGTTCCAACAATAAACAGGGTGATGCTATGTCATCAGTGTCAGGGTTACCTTGCAACCACATTTGTGAGCAACAATCTCGAGCTTGGAAGCCTGTTTATGATGATGATTTGGAGAGGGAAATTGAATCTGTCTTTTTGGATCATACAGGGTTCAATGACATACAGATTCAAGGGTACTCGGGTGAGGGACCCATAATTCTAAGCCCATCTGCAGACAGGTATCAAGAAATACTGGGAGATAACATGCAGGATATGCAAAGTGTGGTCACAGAGCCTCATGAGGCTGCATATGAGCAACCAAATGGATATAGCTATGGGGGTATGAATGTTCATGATAATCAACATGTGGGATTGCAAGATGATAATGGCTTCAATGCGATTGATCCTGGATTGGATGCTATCTTAGATGATGCATTGGATGATTTCATGGTATATAATAGATCCCCATCAGCTTTGGGCTCTTCTATGCTTGATGCTAGTCAACTGTCGGTTGCAAGTGAGGATATGCAGGTGTTATGTAAGCCAAATGATTGTGATGAGATTGATTCAGAGCTGGAGGCTATTCTCGATGATGCCTTGTTGGACTTTGTATGTGTTGATGCTTTTCCGTCTTTAGATAAGAAGAATGAATGTTTGTCAGTGGGTGAGCTGGATCCAGGCACGGTAGATTTGGATGGGATGTTACCAAGTGTGTGTTCCATGCTGTTAATGCAGCTGCTACTTGGTGTGGCCATACAATATGTGGTGCAAAGGCTTCAAACATGGCCTGAGGAAAATTTTGAAGGAAATTATTTTGAAGAGCATCCCACTTTGAATGATGAGGGTAATTATGCATATGCAGGGAATCTAAGTGAGGATAGGGCTTCATATGAGCAAAGGATATGGCACATATCCCAAAAGCGGTTGGTATTTGATCCAGGTGGGAAAGCAGAACCATTCAGATATGATTGCTAAGATATAAATATCTTGCAGGCTAGGGGGGTAGGTTAAGATGTCATGCTATGTTTCAGAACAAAGGATAACCCTTTGTGAGTGGCACTACGTATATTCTTCTACTGTTTCCTGTTTACTAGGGTGATACCAACTGGGTCAGGTTTGACAAGGTTTAAGACGCCTAGTTGGATGCTTGTACATATACCAATGTTGGTGTGCAAATAATGCATGGACACTGAATTCCAGGACCTGTGTGGCACATACCAGAGGATGTGCAAGTTTAGAGGGGGTGGATGTCGTGCCACGGCACGTCTATGGTGTGAAACCATGCATGTAAGGCCATTAAATGCAAATCCAGATGCATGGGATTAAGTGCCTGTGTACATATGGGATGTATGGCGTGTGGAGGGTTTTGCTTTTGAGGGCGTCGCCAGGTGTACAGGTGAAATGGTTTGGTGTTGAGCTTGTTACAGCTTGTTCGGAGCGTAGTTTGCTGAAGGCGGTATCAGCTACTTGGCATCGAATGTGTGGGCGCGTCAAAATATAATGGGCACTCAAGGTCGCATTGAAGGTATGTGGAAGTAAGGGCAAAAAAAGATAAGGGGGTGATGTGCCACGGGCATTTGGTGTGAAAAAGAGAACATGGTGACCATCTTCAAAATAAATTAATAAAATAATTAAAAAAAAACGTAGCCAGCTGGTGGTCTACGTGGAGGTTGGAGCGGCGGCCAGCACACAGTCCAGAAGCTGGTGAAGCTGGCGAGTTGGCGTAGGTTTCAAAAGGAAGAGTATGTTCGCCGGGCTGGTAATACTGGGGGGGGTCGTCTACAAGGCAGAGGGGGAAGGCACAAGAAAGTGTGCAGAAAAGTAAAGGGGACCGCCTTGGACAGAGCCGAGTGGGATTCGGCGGGAGTGAGGCGCAGCTGGAGAGAAAAAGGTGTCGCCGTGTTGATAAGAAGGTGGCTGGGGATTCTGCAGACACAGTGGTGTTGACGTAGCAGGAAGCCGCCTAGGAGTTTGCAGGGAATCTGGTAGCGGTAAGGGGAGAACGTCAACATGCTAGTTTACTGGCCGGCGATGACTGGAAGGGACGAAGAGAGCCTATTCATGTAAGGGTGGCGGCCTCTAGGTGTGCGCAGAAGGAAGCGTAGCCTTGTTGGAGTTGGCCACTAAGAAGAGGAGAGCCGGGGTTCAGCAGTGAAGGGAGTGTTGCCGCCTCGTGAGCTGGAGGTCGCTGGCTGGTGACAGTGAAAACAGATGCGGGGAATTGTTGCTGCAGAGGCTGGCGAAGAGAGAGGACCAGCCGAAGGCGCTCTGGTGCGTGGCTAAAAGCTCCAGCAGACGGGCGTGAAGAGGAGAGTGAAGAGCTGCCTGCTAACATTGTTGTTGTTGGTGTCGGTGCACGACCGCTTATAAGTAGCTGTCATAGTTGGTGGGGGCTATATAGGGTTGGAACTTGCTGCAGATTTGATCATAAATAAGTTGAAGGTTACAATGGTTTATCCAGAGCCATGGTGCATGCCACGTCTCTTTACATCAGAGATAGCAGCCTTCTATGAGGGCTTTTACCAAAATAAGAGTGTGAAGATTGTGAAGGGAATTGTAGCTACAGGCTTTGATCTGATGCAGCTGGGAATGTGAAGCTTTTGCAATAGTCCTTATACTCGTTGTCTATTCCAAGTATTGAGTGGGCCACTATCTTATAGTGGAATCATAGCTCTTGGCTTACATTATCTTGATGCTTTGATTAGGAGATTAATAATTTTTAGATTACTGTTTTTTTTATAAATACGATTTCTAAGGTTGAGAGGATGGAGTTCTGAGTATATAAGTTTTTTTTTATTCTCTTTTGTAATCTTAAATAACCATGGTTTTGGAAAGCTTCTGGGATTGGTGATCTTTGAAAGTTGTAAGCTTCAAAACAAAGGAAAATTGTGAAGATGGCAACATGCAAAATATGTGATGTGCAAGTTCACATGTATTGGGAACTTGTTGAAGTCTATGTGATGCCAATATGTGACATGTATATGGCATTTAGATAAAGGGTCAGGAGATCTATGCTTGGTTCTGGTCATGCTCTTGATACACATTTTATGTGCAATCATCAGGCTGAATTTGGGAATGTATTGAAGTGAGTTGGCACATGTATATGTCATCAAAAATGGAGATTCCTTCTGCTCCTTGGAGAGTTATGTGTGTGTGTTTCCTTGTTGGGATTAGAAGCTACTCTCACAGCTAGAAGTCTCGCACTTTCCCAGCGACACCGTCCACGTCACGACAACGTCATGATGAAAATCTCAAAATTAGCATTAGCAGTAAGAGTATGCTGAAATTGAAGTTTGAGTCACCTTGCTCACTCTTTGTTTAGGTGATTTCAAGCCAAGATTCATCAAATTTAAGCAAGATTTGACAAATTTTGGGCATTTTTAGCATTTTGGGGTTTTTTTTAAATTAAAAAAAAGGAAAAATAAACAAGAAGAAGGGTAAAAATCTCTTTGCATGTGGAGTTTTCTTGGAGGATCATAACAATGGCTTTAATTTCTCTCTTTCAGGCTTCTATTGGAGCCAAGAATCACCTGATTTGGGGCAAAGGTGCACGGAACAAGATTACAAGAGAGCTTTCTGTGGCCATATACCATTTTGCAGTAGAGCCAATGTTAGTTCAATCAAGCGTCTACAACCCTAACTCATGGTAACATAGCAGGTTTTTGCTTGCCTTCTGCATCATTTTGTTCCAATTTTCTCTTGTTCTGTGCATCACGACAAATCACGTTTTCTTATATGTTGGTTTATTGTTTTGTATTCCTCAAGTTTCTGCTGTGTTTCGTCGCATCCCAACAAGTCTTCCTCTATTTTCTTTTTTTTTTTCCCGAGAAAAGATCCTTTCATTAGTTATATAAAAACGCCCGTAGGGCTACAAAAGATCCTCTCTTGCTTATAAGAAAACAGAGTAGAGATCCAAGCAAGGTAGCTAGGGAGACTCTCCCTAGGTGCATAAAAGTACAAATATCAGTACAAAGAACCGAGGGGCTATATCATACAATAGGAGGGGAGAAAAGCCAAACAGGTGGCCTGTAGTGCCAGCGGCGGCGGGGGGAACCCGCGTGTAGGGTATAGAAGGGGCCGCTGTGGCCAAGTGGTATGAAAGGCCTGGTGCCACAAGATCACCTCATCCGGATGTGGTCATACTATCCTCACAGGGTGTGGATTAACTCCTGCCAAATCCCACGAACAGTCTCTGCTGGTGGCTCTAGTCTCCCCTCAAAGGCCCTCAAACACCGGGCTCTCTAGGTGAACCAGATGGTGAGGCTACTGAGGAGCTCCCAGCGTAGATCCCTCTTCTGTGTCCAGCCGACGGACGAGAAATCCGGTGAAGGAACAAGGCGAGGCTGGCCCCTAATGAATCTAATAGCCTGGCTGTCCTGCTTCGTCTCATAGTCCATAGCAGCGGGCCCTGAGACGAAGTCGACCAAGCAGCGACACCCCCACGTATACATGACCTCTGGAGAGAGGGGGGCCAAAATGTGCAGCATTGGTAGCCAAATCTGCTACGCATGAGGACAGTCCCATAGGCAATGTCTCTGTGTCTCCAAAGGGTGGCCGCATTGGACGCAAGCTGTTGGAAGACCGCTGTAGACAAGCCAGGTGCCAACTGCAGAGCCCCTGTGGGCGACCAGCCCCACTGGAAAGTCGGATCCTGCGTGCCTGTCGACTAGCCCAGAGCCTGGTCCAAAAATCCTCCAGGAACTCTTGTGAGAGTCCTTGTAGCCACCAATGCTCCGATGCAGTTGGAGAGACCATCCTCCTCGTCGTCAAAATATGTCTCCCCAACTGAACATTGTACTGGAAAAAGGTGATCTATGTGGCCTCGGGGGATGCATAAGGATCATGCCACTCGTACTCGCCAGGGTCCCACTCGAGCGGCGCGCTGCATATGCCCATATGCACCAATCAGAGTCCACATCTGTAGGGTCTGGGTCAATATGCCACTTCCGAGAAGCGGCGGCCACTACCTGTATCCTCTGAAAGATGCACTCGGCAACCAAAGGCGACTCCACCTCCACTCTCTCAAGTCTGCCCTCATCTTGAAACTCATAGTAGAGGCATCTACCATCCTCAATGCAAGCTCTGACAGCAATCAAGATCTCCAACTGTGTAAAGGCTCCCATCCACCGTGGGGCCACTGGCTCGAGAGGCGTGAACCAGTCCTCTGTGAGTGCCTCCTGAATGTCATCCCTCATAATCAGCCCCCCTCTGAAGTGACTCAGCCTCTCCACCTAGATCTCCTCTGGGAGATTGCAGAAGGCCTGCTAGTCTCCAAAACTACGTGCTGGGCCTGCCAATGGTCCCCAGGCTAGACGAGGCCGAGAACCCAGCATATGACCCTGCTCTGTGCAAACCGCTGGGCTCCAGATGAGCGGCTGTCTGGCCCGCTCCTCATCACAAGAAGGAGGTCTCTGAGAGAGTCCCGGTCATAGCAACTCCCAAGCTCGCAGGATGCTCAAGGCAAATCTGTCCTCCCATCCTCTACTGAGGCCTGTCCTCCTCATCTCTATGAAGATCCATCGTATCTCTGGTGCCCAAGTGCCCCCTGCTGGGGGAGCCCAAGCCTGCAGTAGCTGCGCTGAAAAAGAAACTCTTTCCAAGGCTTAGCGCCTGGAAGCAGCCCCCGAACAATAAGCTTCCCCAATAAGGCTCTACTCTGATCAACTGGATCTATAATGCCCAAGCCCCCCTGGGCCAGCGGAAGTGTAATAACTGCCCAAGCAACCTTATCCTCTATTTTCTTATATGCCATGGTGACAGAATAAGCTTGTGGTTGATGATTTTTGGATGCCTTTGGTAGTTGCATGTGCCTAGAGGCATTATTTGGCACTTCATCTTTAAAGAAGGGGGCCGGGTATATCTTCGGATTATGAAGCAAAGATTGAAACAAGTGGACAAACATTGTCCAAAATTATCCTTTTGCTCCTTTGGATCCTCTTTCCTATCATTAAAGAGATCAATGATGTCTCTATGAAGCTTAAGCTTCTTGGTTGGAAGAGCTTGAACCAGGAGATCGACAAGCTTCACCATTCTGCAATGACATAAATCAATTGGTATTGTGTTGGTACGATGGGGCAAGTGGATATATAAGCTTTGCATTTGATTTTTTCCATTAAGATTTGGTTCCAAAAACAAAGAGACTATGATAAAATTTTGTTTAAATCTCATGGGAGGGATTGATGCATGTGATTGAGCAATTGCTTGTTGCCCTATTGATCAAAGGATGCCTATGCTCATGTCAAAGACAATGGAGTGCTTTGGTGAGGTTGAATTTAGGGTTCAGTAGTACATGAAACCTTGATTCAGTCAAAGAGGGTTTGGGCTGAATTGAATTTGAGCATAGGGTTGTGTTCCACACTCATTAAGCTCCGTATCAAGCCCTTAACCTCACCATTTGGACAATTGAGCAATCGGCTATGCCAAATCTTGTATCGGTTGCCTTATTTTTATAGATTTTAAGCCATCTGTATACTAAAGTAAATTTGGAACCATAATTAAAGAGAATCTCTTAAAACTCTCCATAGAGCTAAAGATTTCCAAATTTAGACTCCGTTTTGATGGTCAAAAGGGAAAAATACTCACCGATTGACTTTATGTAAAAGTCAAAACAGAGAGTACTTCCGCATTGACCAAGGTCAAAGTGATCACATAGGTGGATTCTACACTCCATTACCTCTCCATAGAGCTAAGGAGCACATAATTCCATTTTCAGGAGCATATCCAACTAGAAATTGATCATTTTTCATGATGGCATCAAAGTTGAAGGGCAAAGGTCCTTGCAAAGAGTTTGCTGAGAATGATGGTGGCACATCGGCGAAGTTAAATAAAGATGCTGGGCTAGGGTCCATTGTGGGGGGGGGGGGGGGGGGCTCCCTTCTTGCTGTTAACTTGCTGAAGCATGAGTTTCATAGCAAGAACTAGATGAGAGCATATAATCACCTCCTTGCTCCACTCATACTACACAAACTTGATGTTGTCCTTGTGCATCTCACCCTGCGCATAGTAGTGACCTCAACTATCATGCTGTGGGATTCAAATGAGAATCCATAATCATTAGTCACATCACACTCAAGGGTGCACTTGGTCCTAGTGCATCGCAAAACGTAGTAGTTTCCTTCTCCTCATTTCCCTCCTCGACAATGACAGCAAAACACTCACAAAACATCACCGACTATCAAAAATCTATAAAACAATCATAATCTTCACTGTCAGGTAGTGTGTGAGGATCAATAATGGGGGGTAATGCTTGTCACTCTAGTGTCAACACCACCTGCTCTAACCAAGGATCATCCCACTCTTGCATCTCTCACATAGTGAGTCACCATCGATATATGGCACATAAAAGCATTAGCAACACGGTGTGAAGATGGTGGGGTCATCATAGGATGTGCTCCTGGTGGAGTGTAGCCTAAGTGTGCTATCTATTGTCGCACAGTCTAGAGAAGCACCATCAATGTCACTACTATCAAAACACTAAAAGAACCTCCTAAAATTCTTGGCATCTCGCTGAAGGGAAGAAAGAGGAAGCACCAGTGGTCAAATGTGTAGTACACCAATCCACTACCTCTACTATTATGCACCTCGAAAGTGCATTGTCAAGGTGGAGCTAGTGATGTTAGAGGGCATGTTGTTGACACATGCACCCACACTATTGTGATCCCCCTTTCCATGCCCTATCTTGAAGAAGCTCCAAATCACCTGGCAACCTATAATGCGATGCCAAGAATATAGCCAATAAAACTAATGAGCACTCTTGAATTGTGCCCCACATCCATCTGACCATATCCACCACTACTCTGTCCATGTGACCCCACGCTCTCCCAAAATATCATCACGACAATGGAAGAAATGCTACACAAAGTGGGCATTGTGAGAGTGATCATCACTAATTTCAAATTGTTACTCTCTAATGATGACTTGCTTCTTTAGGGTGCTCACTATACCATCCACCATGCTGATAACTAATATACACCATGATGGCCACCTAATCAAGCATACAAGAATGGGAAATGTTAGATTCATAGACAACATCAATATAAAATATCTAGAAGACCTTAAATTAAAAATGAGATGATGTGTCAAGTAATGCTTGATCCGAAAAGTAATACTTTGACCGAATCTCCTACTGTATTATGAATGTGTAGTTCTCTACAAAGTCAACCACTGAGACAACTTCACCAATAGTAATGGTCTTGCCCCTTGGCACTATGAGCATGATGTATGTAGTCATAGACGGAAGATGTAAATGTAGTCACATGAACTCGCTGGCATGCCGAATGGTGCTCCACTAGCTATAATCTCTTCAATTGTCCATGTGTCACATACTCATACTGTCACCACCATGAACTCCCTGCATGCCGAATGGTGCTCCGCTAGTAGCTGTAATCTCCTCGATTGTCCATGTGTCACATTCTCATACCATCGCCATGAACTTGTCGCATGTCGAATGGTTCTCCATTAGCTGTAAATGTAGTCATGAACTCACCTCATGCAAATGGTTCCCATGTGTCACATACTCATATTGTTGCCATATCACCACCTTGGCCACCATCGAGGAATCCTCCTCACATAAGTGAAGAATGGCCAAGCTACCACGAGGTACATGTCTCCACCATCACACAAGACATCCCATGGTGGCATCCTCCACCCAGCGGGCATAATAGGAGTGAATAAAATCCCTCGAGCTATAAGGCACCACCTCTCGATGCCTAGAGAAGCCACGAAAGGCATCATTTGAAATCCAACGTGGTACTTACAAAGACATATGTCATGCTTCCTGGAGTAGCGCACAAACCAAGACTTGCAAGCCTCAAATGAATGTTGGTTGATGGTGATCTTAGGGTGTGAAAACCACTGCAAGAAGGAGTGCAATCAAGCTTATGGACCGCACTAGATGGAGGAGTGGCGAGCTCATAGGTGTCACCCAAGGGAGGCAAGGCAAACTCGAGGGCCATGCTCAAGGGTGGAGAGGCACCGAGTAAAGGAGTGGAAAGCTTATGGGAGGCACCATCACCATTGCCAAGAAAGGAGTGGCAAGCTCGGAGGGTGCACCTAAAGACGGAGAGGCGCCCAATGGAGGAGTGGCTAGCTCATGGTAGGCAACACCCAAGCGAGAAGTGCTAGGCTGCTCAGAGGGCATGCCAAAAGGTGGAGAGGCACCAAAGATAGGAGTGTCCATCTCATGGGCAGTACCCAAGGGTGGAGTGTCGGGTAGTGTGTAAGGGAGGAGTGGCAAAGGGCTCAAAATAGTGTGGACAAAGAATTGTGGGAGAATGACAAGGAGGAGGAGGTGGAGTGGGGTCATGGGGGAAGAGATGGAGAATGGGTTGAGGGAGGAGATGATGCTTCATCAATTGAACCTGCCATGCACTGCAATGCTCAAGCCCTCGCTCTGTACTCACGATCTCTTCTCCTCATCCTCCATGTGAACCCTTGCTTGCTTCTCTTGAATAAGGTAGATTGGTGGATCCCATTACTTATTACTTTTTCTACTCCTATGACTTTGTGAACCCATGCTAAGAGGTAGGCACAAAGAGATTAAGCTTAAATTTGAAGATAATTAAGATCAAAGTAATTCTAAAACAAGATTAACATATGCTTGGAATGGAGCTAGCTCCAAAATTGGTGAAGCTCTAAGAATGGGGGTGACTAAAAAAGTTATGTTATATATACTAAGCCAGTAAGCATTTCATTGGTTGGAATTAGATTATAGATAAAATTTAGATTTTTACAAATTTATCTAATCGATAATGATATTTTTTAAAAAAGAAAATACTAAAAATACATTAAAAGATAATGATAATTTTAGAATTGATAAATTAATTAATTATTTTTTAAAAATTAATTAATTATTTATTTAATAATAAGTATTTATTGAGTTGATTAATAATATTTATTTATTTACACAATAAATTTTACATAAATTTACTTTAAAATTTTCTATTAAGAAGAAAAATTTAATTATGAATTTTTTATTTTTGGGAAATAAAAAACCAAGAAAATGATGGTGAGGTGGGCGTGCGCTTTTCCATACGGAAAATATTTGTTGACATGGAACCTCCATGTGGGCATTCTTCATGCTCAAAGGTGAGATGGCAATGCCATGCATGTATATGATGTGGTATGCTATGTAGGTATGTAGGCAGAGGTAGTCAACCAGATGAGGTGGTAAGATGACATGGACATTCTTCATTACATGGCAATGACATGTATGCATGTAATGTGACATGCCATGTAGGCTTTAAGGAGTAAACCTTGTTGACCTTGTTGAGATGACATGATGACAGGGCATGATGAGATGGAAAGATGCTTATGTGGCCTCTCCTCCCCATATGATGTGGCATGCATATGTAGGACTAAGACTATGTTATCATAACTCAATTGCTTGACCAATGGCATCCTCTCCAAGGTTTAGTGAAACACCAAGCCTAATAGCTAGCCTTTGGTTTAGACTTTGGCTACACAGAGAGGAAAAATTTGATTAAGATGGCTAGAAAATGGGCTTTCTTACTAAAATTCACTCATTTTTTTGGTTAAATTCATCATGACAACTATTTTGATTCACAAGTAATTAGAGCACAATGAGGGTCATATTAAATTTATATAATTAAATTGTTAAACTTCTACAGGTCTTTTTATAGATTGAGTAAGTTTTCTATAGAAGATAAAAAGAAATTAAACTGTTAAAATTATGAATTGACTATATGGCCACATTCTAAACATATTTGTCCAACTTCTCACATCATTGGATATTTAATTATGAGCTTCATATTTGCCAAGATCTTAAATAAAAATCATATATTGTTTTATAGAATTAAGCAGATAGAAACTAATTTAAAAAAATATATAAACACCTAATTTTTTTCAGTAAATCAAGTTAAGCTTTATGCAGTTGTTCTTTACGTACAAATTGGGATGATCATTGGACTTTGGATGTAGAAGTACTAAGCATTTTATGTATGATATATATTGCAGTAAAGGAATTTGGATACTCCAAACACCAAAAATTTCGTGCAATGAAACATGTCCTAAAAAACTTGGATTTCCGATCAAGGGCTACCATTTGAATATCCACTATATGTATGATATGCCCCAAACACCATGCCACAAAATTCCAAATGTCACCATGAGAGATTGGGCCTTAAGTTGTGGAGATGTCTATTTTTAGACTACCTTTAGGGCGCTAAGCGTTAAAAGTGGTGCCCCTTATCTTGTAACCACATGTATATGCATCATTTATGAAGTGGCTATAGCGAGATTGTGCTTGATGTACAATTGGAGAATTGTAAGTCTCGTGGTTTGCTAGCTCCAACTTCTCAACTCCACATGCAAGTACCTCATTAGTTTTATTTTAAAAGAGAAAAGAAAGTGAGAATGTTTACGTTTACATGTAGGAAAGTTGTCCACCTTATTTGACCAATATAAGCTTACTAATAAGTGACACAGTAGTCAACAAACAAATACAAACAATCAAATACAAATCATGAATTAGAATAAGGTATTTGTGTGGTCGAAGTGATCTTTGTCCAAAGCCACCCACATGGGCTAATTTAGGTTGGATTATAGGTTATCTTCAAGTTAGCCTTTGTTTTCATCAACAACATTGATAAATTTTGTTATGTTGTTTGCCTTGAAGATGGGGGATAGCATATTTGAGACATACGCATAAAATTTTAAAGACTTAGTGAATAGAACACCTTATGGTTGTAGGACCAATAATAGAGACTCCTTAGGTGGTACTGTGAACCACAAGAAGGCAATGTGAAAAGACCTGAAACCTAATAAAGAGTAGAAATTCTACTTGTATCGGACTTAATATACGAACCAATGCTGAGTCAAGTTGCAGGATTTTTTCAAGAAATGGAAAATTGACAGGTGCAAAACCTCAAACCTACCCAATGTGGAAAGAGCTATAAAGATTGTGTAGAATTGAGATAAATAACCATAACTGGAGTAAAAGAGACTCTAAGGATAATAGAAATAGAAACAACATATCACATGCCATATGACCCTAGTCCCCCCCATTAGCAACATCAAGGGTTAGACCAAGAATAAAAATTCCACGACCATTTATGAAAACTATAGGAGGAAGACCTACATTTATATGACCCTAGTCCCCCCCATGTACCATTAACAACATCAAGGGTTAGACCAAGTTCTTCCACCATTTATGAAAACTATAGGAGGAAGACCTACATTTATAACCCAAGAAGTAAGATTTGCTTTTATCATACCACCATAAGTACTACTAGGAAGATCTACATTTATAACCCAAGGAGTAAGAATTGCTCCTATCATACCATCGTATGTACCAGTAGTTTTACCAATATTCCCTACTTGTAGCCCTGGTGGCTATCGTAGATATGTTGAGATTAGCACATGAAATAGGAAGAGGGGCATGGAGAGATGTTTGAAAAGGAGTAAGAGAACCAAGAGAAACTCATATCAAGCCAGATCAAGTGGCTAAATTAATGTCTAAATTTTAAGGAGACACAGATCTTAGAGAGCACTTAGAGATATTTATATGGAAATATGATACACTTGGTCAGCTAGATGACTTGACTTATATAAGGCATTTAGTCTCACATTGGATGACTTGACTTGTTTAGGACATTTAGTCTTACACTAAGACGACTTGACTTGTTTAGGACATTTAGTCTTACACTAGTGGACATTCTGAAATATTTCTCAAATGTCCATTGACAAACTTAGTGTAGCATTTTACAAAATTTGGGAATATACTTAAAATAATGCAAGATATGGCCATTTGTATCCTTATAAAGATCTAGTGTATGTAATTTTCCACCAAAATCACAAAATCATTGAATTTCCTCAGTTGGGGTGGTAAATGCTAGCATTATATGTGATGAGGTAACCACGATACTAATCTATGTTTTTATTCTAGAGTATTGTGAATGCCTTACCATACCAACAAAGAGCACCACTTGCTCTACTTGCACCACTAGGATCAACTACGATAGTAAACCAAGCTTAGGTGCACCACCAAGATCAACTATGGGAGTAAACCAAGCTAAAGTGCACCATTAACAAAGAGCACTTTCTCCACCTATGCCATCAAGATAACTACTATAGTAAACTAAGCTTAAGTGCACCACTAACAAAGAGAACTTGCTCTCTCTACACCACCAAGATTGACTACTATACTAAACCAAGACTAGGCACTATAGATAAGTGTAATAAATTATCAAAGAAGTGTCATATACATGATACTAGAAGCTCCCTTACCTTCACTTGTTTTGCCACCGTAGCCTATAGCACTAAGAGCTACTGGAATCAATCAAGTTTTGATCAAAGAAGTGTCATATACATGATACTAGAAGCTCCCTTACCTTCACTTGTTTTGCCACCGTAGCCTATAGCACTAAGAGCTACTGGAATCAATCAAGTTTTGATTAAAAAACCTTTAAAATCAAGGGTATGAAGTTGAACTTAAACTAAAACCTTAAATCTAAAATTATTTAGCTAAGATACGATTGGAATCATAAAGAAATGCTTGATTTCGATTTGGGATACAACCCCAACGCAAAGATATTGTCAAGGACTGTATAGAGGTGTATCCAATGAAAATGTTATGAATGAACAAGGAATGGACTCAACTTTGACTTATAATAAGTGTGGCATTGAACTTTTAAGGATTATCTGCACCCAAAGTGAGTGTAGATGGCTAGCTAGGTTCTTGTTAAATTTGCAGCAATGTGATGAGCTATGGTGGATCAAATGCTAGAATCAACATCTTTAACAAGAGATTAGATGATAATTAAGATGTGATTAGTGACCAATTAATTGATAGCTTAAGACATGATTAGTGAGCAATTAATTGATAGCTTAATGTAGGCATGGATAATAAAAAAGCAACAAATTCTCATTAGGCCAATGCCTCAATTTATAGAGTTTACATCCAAGCATCTAATCCCACTGATTTCTCCTCGATTCACTCCACCTCTTTTGCTTGATTCTCTCCACCTCAATATCTCCACACCTCCTAAATCTCCTCATGCTACCCTTTATTCTCTCCCAGTAGATACTTCTTACCTTTTCACAGCTTCTCTCACATTTACAGATTCTTTCACATTTACAGATTTTTCTGCTAAGGGCTTGTTCCCGCACACACCCTATTCACTTGTATATTTTAACACCTCCCCTCAAGTGAATAATCCTAGCACACCTGGACCCTATACCAAGTTTCCTTCTTACTTGATAGTCTGCAACCAGTGCCTCAAGTCCCTAAACTCATAGTCCTTGATACTCTCTCTCTCTCTCTCTCTATGTGTCCAAGGCTACTACAAGTGCCCGCGATCCTTGACCGTCAGTTCTTGCTCCATGTGAGCAACATGTTTTAATGTATTGTTGACAGTTCTTTTGGGCTTTTGATGTTTATCTTGTGTCATTATGCAATGCAAACCCAAATCTATGTGGAAGGTCTTGCCTCTTGCCTAGTGTCTGATCCCATTTTTACAATGATGTAATGTGCCCAATACATAATGCATATAGCTTTCATTCTTATGCACATTCCCAAATGCAACTCTAGCTGTGAATAACTTGAATTTGTGTGTGGGTTAAATGCAAGATGATGATTACCACAAATTTATTAGCATAATTTTACCAGACATTACATTAAACCAAGGGTAACAAATATGTACGGAATGGTTGGAGTGTCAAACCATCTCCCAATTACAATATGAAGTTATAGGGATCTGTATCAGATACCTAATGGTTAATTTGAACCCTCAATTGCACCAAAATATAGTGATTAGTGCTAATAGCAAATTAATCCATTGTTTTTTGTGTGCAAAAAACAGAGTACGCGGGGAGTCCAGATTTGAGGCCTTAGAGTTCAAATGAGCTCAAATCCTTTCAAGACCATCAATAGCAATTAGTCTAGTAGAGGATTAAGCCAAGAAACACAAGATTTGACCAAACATTGAATGCTTAATCTCTGTTTTACCAAAGTCACCTGCATATTTTATGAAGAGCTTGGATCTCACTATAGACTTAATCAAATCAAAATCTGCCTTCACCAGCTTGTAGAGCACCCTTGAAAACCCCTAGGGCTAAGAGGAATTAGAGCAATTTGATCTGGAGAAGAAGACATTTCATTTTTCCCTCAGAAAAACGGTGCCTGCTAAATTGCGATTTTTGTGAGCTTCGCTTGATGGTTTGACGTGCCGATTTGATGGGCTGGGGCTGGCTATGCTTGCCTAGAAGCACTTGCCCTAATGTTGCTCCTGGAGGGAGATCAAGCCCCTCTACTAGTTGGGGGTGCAAAGAGCTTGTTGAAAACAACTAAAAAATGATTATTTCTTAATCATCTACTAATCCTATTCAGCAAGATAATGGGCTCATAAATTTGATGGATTCTAGGCTAGGCTCTGATACCATGTTCAATTTGCAGCAATGTGATGAGCTATGGTAGATCAAATGCTAGAATCAACATCATTAACAAAGAGATTAGATGATAATTAAGATGTGATTTAGTGAGCAATTAACTGATAGCTTAATGTAGGCATGGATAATCAAAAACCAACAAATTCTCATTAGGTCAATGCCTCAATTTATAGAGTTTACATCCAAGCATCTAATCCCACTGATTTCTCCTTGATTCACTCCACCTCTTTTGATTGATTCTCTCCACCTCTTCCCAGAATATCTCCACACCTCCTAAATCTCCTCATGCTACCCTTTATTCTCTCCCAGTAGATACTTCTCACCTTTTCATAGCTTCTCTCACATTTATAGATTCTCTTTTACAGCCTCTTACTAAGGGCTTGTTCCCGCACACACCCTATTCACTTGTATATTTCAACACTCCACACTCTATTCTAACTTGTCGATATATCTCATCATCGAGGCTCTCTGAACTCTTTGACCTCACCATGTCATGGCCAAAAATTAGCCAAAACTTCTCCAGCATGCCATCATCACTCTCCCCACAAGTTGTGGAGTTCTCCCCCTCCACACTCTCTAGGGTCTTCATCTACATATTTTCCAAAATTGATTAGTGTCATCCACAAACATTGGGTGATCTACATGCTCAAAGGCTATCTTTGCTAGCAGGGCAGGCTAGCTCCTATGGCAACGGTCAAACTTTGGCTTACCCAAGCTGATTACTTGCACTAGCTCTAGCTCTAGGTCCACTGGAGTGGACTCTTCTATCGTGGTAGCCAATGTAAATAGAGAGATTCTACCCACTCCACTAGAAACACTAGGGAGGGCTCACCAACACTTCCTCTTCTAACCATTATTTCAAGGAAAGCTCTATTCCATTGTGGGAGTTGGATCTAACTCAGCTATATCCACCATGTTGCTCTAAAATCCTTGATAAGACTCTAACTAGTTCCCTAGTGGTTCTTCACTTTTTCTTCTAACCTGAATCAATATCCTAGTCTCATCTAGGGGGATTCCTTTCCACTCCTTTGGTGGAGACTCATATCATGATATGGGTAGCTCTTTTGAAGAGACTCCTTGTCTTGCTCTACATCAACAAAATTACCTTCCATATGATGGGGATGGTATCATGTAGGGGTGGCTCCACCTACGGCCTCATCAATACCCTTCTCTAGAGATAAGTTCATTGAACATGTAATTTGTCTTGAACCCAATCACATATACCACTCAAGCATCTTGTAAACCACGATCTACCTATCAATAGGCAGATTGTATGCTCCTCTAGCCAGGGAGAATCTAGGACCACAAAATTTATATAGAACATTGATCCTTCAAGAGCTCCTTTAAGAGTAGTTATTGGGACCTCATTGTTGGGACTAACCTTACCATTCCTAGAGACATGACTTCTTTTTGGTCATCCATTCTAATGGGCAGAGAGGGATGGTTCAGTGATGCAAAGCCTCAGCACTTTCTTGGTTTCCTTTGGCATGATGTTGACTCCTCACTTGCCTTCTACAATGACTCCAAAGAGGTAAGCCAATAGATTGTTCATTCCCTCATGAACTTCTACAATACATAGACTATCTTCCTCCTTGCTTAAGCATAATATATTACTGCCTTATCTAGGTGTGAAGCCTTTCTTCATAATACATACAATGTGCAATATATAGGTTATAACCACCCAGTTCAGAGGCTACTGCAACATCCACACATGTCGTGATATCTTTTATACAAGAAAGATCTTCCAAACTAGAGTCCGTTGAGGAAGGGGAGATAGGGCTCAACAAATATATCCCCCCACCTTGGGAAAAGGAGGGGGAGATAGCACTCAAGAGAGATATGTGCTCACCTTGGAGGGGATGTGTGAGGGCCATAAGTAGCCTAGGGTGGCTATACATGTAAGGGGTCACGCCTCCACTTCCCCCATTTCCCTATCATAGATCTCAGGCCTCCACTTCCCCCATTTCCCTACTTCCTTTATGACCCCATAGTAGACACTGATGAGGATATGCCACCGTGACATTAGTGGACTTCGTAGTAAAAAAAAGTCTACGTGGTGCGACAACAAGCGATATAGGGTCCAAAGAGCTCAGATAGCATATTGGCAATGATGACGGACCGACGAGCCGACGAGGGTGAAGAGCTTGTAGTAATGATGGCAAACGGTGAGGTTGGAGAGCTAGAGAGAACCATCTCATTGGTGGCAGGCCAAAAAGGTCGGAGAGCTTAGAGAGCCCCGACGACGATGGTGGTGGCGATCAGTGCGCACTTGCAGTGTTGGCGGCGGAGATCAAAGAGCATCGGTGAGGTCTGAGAGCTTGAAGAGCATAGGCGATGACAGAAGGTATCAAGGTCGGAGAGCTTGAAGAGCACTGACAGTGGTGGCAGGGGTGGTGAGGTCAGAGAGAGCCAATGATGGTGGTGGCGCGGCAGGCTGGTGAGGACAGAGATCATTGATGATGGCAATGGCGGGTCGATGAGGTTAGAGAGCACTGATGATGGCAAGACAGAGGTCGATGAGCTCCAAGAGCATCAATGATAATGGCAGCAAAGTGAGGTTGATAGTGGCAGCAAAGTGAGGTTGGAGAGCTTGGAGAACACTAGGGGAGCACTAGGGGAGCAAGTGAGTATTTAACCCATGAAATGATAATGGCAGCAAAGTGAGGTTGGAGAGCTTGGAGAGCACTAGGGGAGCAAGTGAGTATTTAACCCATGAAATGCTAAAATAAGAAGGGATAAATACTCCTCTTGTGAGATTATCCCCTAGTAAAAGCATTTGGTAACAGAAAATTCCCACGCATGAAATTGCAACTCAGAGACATGTTCTATGGCACTACCTCCCAAGTAAATTATCCATTGCCTTTCGAGCAAAAACCATTTGGCAAGATAACCCAGGCATAGAAAGATCACAAAACCAAACGGTAGTTAGTGCATATAAACACAACCTCACCTTAAGTTTGATGACTATGGTATGGTTTATCGTCGATGATGGAGAATGAAGTAGAGCTGCGCAAGCAACTGAGAGCCAGGGGTGGCATAGGGTCCCGAACTATACCATTAAGGGCAAGAGGTTTTCTTAAGCACCTGAAATTGAGGAATGGGGGGTGCTTATTGGTGAGGATGAGAGCACGAGAGTTTTGTTTTTTGTGGAGAGGCTTGGGGGGTGCTGGTCATTACATGGGAGGGTGAGAGGGGATGGTTAGTGGGGAGGATGGGAGGGGGTGATGGGGGGTGAGAGGGGCATAAGATTTTTTAAGCTTGGAATTATTATTAATTTTTGTGGAAAGGCTTGGATGGTGTTGTGGTGAGTGTGGGGAGGGTGAGAGCGGGTGGTTAATGGGGAGGATAAGAGGGGGTAGTTGAAGTGCTCAGAGAGCACCCGTGATGGTAGCTACCTGTGAGGTCAGAGAGCTCTAAAAGCAGTGACACAATAACGACAACGCATCTAATGGGATTGAAGAGCTCATACAACATCGATGATGGGTGAGGTTGGAGAGCTTGTGGAGCACAGGAAATGATGGCATCCACTAAGGTTGGAGAGCATTGGCAATAATGGTGGGCCTAGTGAGGTTAGAGAGCTTAGAGAGAACTAGTGATGATGCTGGTTGGTGAGATTAGAAAGCTCAAAGAGCACAAGTGATAGCAGTGGGGTCGGTAGGTCGAAGAGTTTGAAGTGAGTGCATTGACAATGGTAGTGTCTCGTTGTTGTAACAAAGTAAAAAGGGGCGTAAGTAAATTTTGACCCAAGGCCAAGGGATGAAGGGGATGTGAAAGGGACCAAGGGTTAGGACTAGGGTTGGGAATGCCCATGGACACTTTTAACTGTAGTATGAAAGGGTGGCCTAGTATATAAGGCAATATAGGCCCTAATCTTTCGTTAACCACCATGATAATCACTTTCCTAATAGAAATTACCATTTCTTTTCCTAGTCTTAGGCTAATCTCTCTAAGCTAGGCTAATCCAAGGCTAAGCTAAGCTAATCTAGTTGTAGCCAGTTTGCAGCTTTCTTTCAGTGGTATCAGAGCTCTTGTTTTGATCCATTTCAATGAATTCTTTGGTTTTCCCCAAAGTTTTCTTGACTTTTCATTGATCTATGGCTATAAATTTCTCACTCTAATTCTTAGGCCTTCTCTTGCAAATTTCTATCAATTTTGAGATTTGTCCTTTGTTTTACCCAATTTTTTTGTTCTCTTTTTGTGAGATCCCTGTTCCCACCGAGCAACGGATTCAGGATACTAGCAGCGGAAGTAGCACATCATGCGTGGGTAGGGGTCTCACACTCGGGGCCTCACCCACGGATATCCGGACAAGAGACTAATCCGTCGGTTTGTCCAAAACCGAAACCGAAAAAACTTCCTTTACCCGGAAAGCATGGGCGATTCCACCAGGATAACTCTTTACTCTAACGTAATCAAGATCATTACGGATCAACTGATCTGACTGCACCTTTAACGGTACTTGGTCAAATCAAGGAAGAACTTGCACTTGGATCATTGGGATCAACGCTTTTTTCCCCATCAAGAGGCACAGCCGTTGATTCCTATCCATAGAACAATTTCTATCCGGAATTTACTTCATCTATCGTAATAATAGAAATTAAATCTCGATTTACGGATCCATCAGTCCAGCCTAACCCCATCCGATCCCATGGGTTAGCCAACCGCCCAACCACTGTAGTGATGGGATCCAATTTGGAATTTGGTTAGGTTTTGTCCCGGGTACTAAGGAAAAGAGTTCCAAGGCCCCCTAGCCGGAAGTTCATGCAAACATAAAACTAGCCACACCACTTACACACCCAATATGAAATTGCCTTTTTCTTAGCATCAGCTAACTTTAAAACAATCCTTTAATGAAACCATAGTACCACTGATCACAATCTTCCAATTTATCCAGTTGATTCATAATTTCCCATCATTCCTTCATCAGAGTATCTATGGCATCATTGGCAACTAGAACGCTCACCACCTGTCCACACAGGGGCCTTTTCAATAGTTCCTAGCCCATAATACTCGACAATATAATCACTTATAAAAATCAAGATGGACTCTCGTTGAAGATCAGCAAGATCAACCAACAGATCCATATAAAGAGCCATGGACTCATCCATTGAAGACCAGCAAGGTCAATCAACCAGATCCATGCCCGGTTTCACAAAACAACTCTTACTCCTTGTTCCAATATCTTCCTCGACGCACGCGTGGGTATCCTAGGCGACCCAGAGCCCGAGCACCGTATGGTCAGCACCCTCTAGGATCCTTCGCAGGTGACCTAGCGCTTCACTCATAGGCCGCTTCCTTGGTCCCTCATCCACCGTACCGGAAGCTCACCATTTTAATCGAACCGAGGCTGGTCAAGACCTCGGCCGACTTTGCTACGCGAGACGTCCTCCATTGACTCTCCGTCAGCAGTTGCAACTTTAACAGTTAGGTCTTCATGACCTTAATCCACAAGATGGTCAAAATGCTTCCCCATCATTCTTGACATAAAACAGTCATTTACAAACAGTCACAAAATACAGTTTCTAAATCGAACTCTCATTTTTCCACATTATCCCTCATTAATCCACATTACTTATTCCACATTCCATTTATATGTGTACTCATCCAATCACATCATTTTCCATCTCTTCACTTCTGATTCTTTCACATCACATATCATATATTCACATCCATATCCACATCCACATCCACATTCACATCCATACATCCACATCTACATGCTTACCTCCATTTTCACATCCTCATTTATACATCCACATCCCCTATCCACATTCATACATACACATCCATATCCACATCTATACATCCACATCCACATGCATACATCCATTATCACGTCTTCATTCATACATCCACATCCACATACATACATACATCCACATCCACATTCCCATTCACATCTATACATCCACATCTACATCCACATACATACATACATCCACATCCACATTCCACATTCACATCTATACATCCACATCTACATCCACATTCACATACATCCACATCCACATTTCCATTCACATCTATACATCCACATCTACATCCACATACATACATACATCCACATCTACATCTACATCCACATACATACATCCACATCCACATTCCACATTCACATCTATACATCCACATCCACATCCACATTCCTCATTCACATCTATACATCCACATCTACATCCACATTATACATCTTCATACATACATCCATTTTCACATTCATACATCCACACTCTCATCTCCACATCCACACATCCACATACATACATCCATTTCCACATTCCCATTCATATAACCCCATATGCCTTCACAACTAATCTTTTACATCACATCCATTCTCGCCCTATCACAACCCATATACATCTTATCCTATCACATACACTTCTTACCTCATCCCATACACATCTTATCACATCTTAATTCATCTTATCTCCTCTTATCACCTCTTATACACCTCTTATCACATCCTATCACATCTCATATCTATTTATAGAATACAAGAGAATTCTTATATTTGATATAAGATTTCTTTACACATTTACTTATGCATAAATTCCATTTAAGGAGATTAATACTTCCGAAGAAAAATCAATCTTTTATGCATCTTCCTATGCATAAATTCATTTTAAATGAAAATGACACTTTTAAATTAAAATTCAATCTTTTATGCATCTTCCTATGCATAAATTTAATTTAGATGAGAATGACACTTTTGAATTAAAAATTCAATCTTTTATGCATCTTCCTATGCATAAATTCAATTTAGATGAGAATGACACTTTTGAATTAAAAATCAATTTTTTTATGCATCTTCTTATGCATAAAGTCAATTTGGTAGGAATTACACTTTTAGAATAAAAGAATTTCTCTTATGCATCTAAGTTATGCATAAAATCCATTTATGATGAAAGTAACACTTTTATAATAAAATAATCAACTTTTATGCATACCTCTATGCATGAAATTCAATTGTGACAAAAGTAACACTTTTACATTAAAATAATCATCTTTTATGCATACCTCTATGCATGAAATCCAATATGATAAAAGTAACACTTTTGATATAAAAAAATTATCCTTTATGCATACTTTTATGCATGAAAATTAAAAATGATAAAAGTAACACTTTTGATATAAAAAAAATTATCCTTTATGCATACTTCTATGCATGAAAATTAAAAATGATAAAAGTAACACTTTTGATATAAAAATTTTTCCTTTATGCATACTTCTATGCATGAAAATTAAAAATGATAAAAGTAACACTTTTAATATAAAAAAAGTATCTTTTATGCATACTTCTATGCATGAAAATTAAAAATGATAAAAGTAACACTTTTAATATAAAAAAAATTATCCTTTATGCATTCTTCTATGCATGAAAATTAAAATTTGATAAAAGTAACACTTTTATGTTAAAATAATAATCCTTTATGCATACCTCTATGCATGAAAATCAACTATGCATAATATAAAAATCAATTTCTCTATGATTACAATGAATATCTTTCAATTAATCTAGGATGATAATTCCTAGAATATGGTAGGAAGTCCTCTTTTTATGCTTTGAATGAAATTATTTTATGCATAATTTTTATAAAAATTTTGCCATAGCTCCGCTGCTATGACTGATAAATCTCAATTTTTCTAAGGGATAAAGCTTATCATTAAGGAAATAATTAAAATGATCTCTAATTGGATCATTAATCCATAATGGATTGAATCATCAATATACATAGACTAAAAGCATAGAAAAAAAACCATTAATTTGGCCTCAAGCATAGCTTAATCTTGGGTTAAGGAAAAGCTTTATGAAAAGCTTGATTTGGATTGAGAATGGGTCATGAGTATGACCATTTCTTGAGTGAGAGAGAGAAATTACATAAAAACTATTAGAATTTAAACATAAATGGAAATTAACTTCAATAGCATTTATTAAATTATGTAACTCTTCACTAACATTCATCAATTCACTTCAATAGCATTCAAAAAAACCATACCAATTAAGCTTCTCAAGCTTGAGAGGGGTTGAGAAGTGAGAATCATTGAGAAATTATAGAAAAGATCAATATTCACTAATTATCTTACAAATTGCTTGATTCTTTGTTCACGGTAGAGGCCCCCAACCAATCAATTGGTTAAGTATGTTGATGGAGCCACTAATGGGGATTGAAGAAAGAGGGAAGCTCCAAAAACTAGTGAATTATTAAATGAATTCACAGTTCTTAGTAGAGTAACGATGCATAAACACTATCTATTTTTCAACAAGGGGGAGGCTTCTATTTATAGGAAAAATTGAGCTCCTAACCAAACAAACTGATTCTAGAATTTTCTAAATCAGTTTGGTCAATATTTGACCATTTTTAGGTCAGTTAAGCTAACTTTTTGGAACTAGACTTGAATGAGGAGAGAGGAGAGATGAAATATCTCAATTTTTATGAGTTTAAAACTCATTCAAGCATGTGAAATATGCACCTCCTTTAAAGAACTCCCCTTCCTTACATATGTGTCATAATGGAATCATTTTAATATTGCTCATAGTTTTTTTACTAATAAACCTTATACATTTTCAACTCTTCCTCTTATGTGAAATATGCACCTCCTTTAAAGAATTCCCCTTCCTTACATATGTGTCATAATGGAATCATTTTAATATTGCTCATAGTTTTTTTACTAATAAACCTTGTACATTTTCAACTCTTCATCTTATGTGAAATATGCACCTCCTTTAAAGAATTCCCCTTCCTTACATATGTGTCATAATGGAATCATTTTAAGGATACCCAAAATATCTCATATTTTTAATATTGCTCATAGTTTTTTACTAATAAACCTTGTACATTTTCAACTCTTCATCTTATGTGAGCATTTACTCATTTTTGGGTATCTTCTTTTACAAATTGGATTTATCTCCTCCCTACACATGGATTGATGCTATTGGCTCATAGGAACCTTAATTGGACCATAATCCAAAAATTTCTGAAAATCTAGACCCTTAGGCTAAGGTCCTTTATACCCATTTCCAATTAATTCCAATTGCACATTGGAAAGTTCTTTTTGAATTTCTGTTTCAGGGGAACTTATTTTAATAAGATGAGTTATTTTTCTATCCAAAAATATTCATAATCTGAATATTCTCTCTCTAGAATATTTCCTCTCTCTAGGTTAAAACAGTTAGAAACAAGGTCTTTATATTTCTGAAGAGGGATTGATTACAGGAGAAGATACTAGACATCAAAAGGGGGTTGGGGGAGGAATCTTACACTTTTCCCTAATTTTTGAATTTTCTTGATATTCTTGATTTTTCCCTCTTCTTGCACATGGAGAAACCCTAGAAGAAGCTTGCTGCTATATGTAACATCAGAGTGATTTGCATCTTCTAAAGCCTTAGAAAAGCAAGCAGTGAGTTCTCTATAGACAGGGAACGAAATCAGCACATCCCATGAGTAGAAGGACTCAAATGAAGCCTTTGCCCATCATTGGCACTTGCCAAAGCCTTCGTAGCTTTTCTTAAGGTGTAACCAACATGGTTACCATCTCCAAGACCTTGTTGAAGGGGAAAAATCACGGCAGCAGAAGGCGACAAATTCGCTAGGGCTAGCAGCGAAATTAGCAAGGGGAAGCTTAAGATGTTACCATTGCATGTTGGCAAGGCTATCTTTCAAGTAGTTGAAGGCTTCTTCCAATTATTTGGTAGTGTCTTCTTGCTTTTCCATGGAGAATGGAGGGCTACAAAAGGCTGAAAATAGAGGTCCATGTTTTTGCTTCAAAGGAGACAAATATTCATAATGTTCAAGCATTAACCCTACCTTCATACCATTGGTGAGTTGCAATATTCATTTCCCTCATGCCATTCATGCTCTATGGATTCCATTTTGTGCATTAAAGCACATGATTCTAATTGATATGCAAAAGGCAAACCCTAGGCATCATATTCGGGGATTTTAGTCAATTCTCAAAAATTTCTTGCCATTATGGATTTCATAGCTCTTACCATGGTAATGGAGTCTCTATGTACTTTCCCACATGCCATCTAAATGTCATAAGTGCCATACATAGCCATTACATCGCTATGGGGTGTCATATGACATGTGTGGGTATGCTATGAGTTGTGGAGTTCTCTTGATGGGATTTGAGGAATTTGAGGGATTGGAAGTGGTAAAGGACACTAGAGTGTTAAGGCCTGAAATTGTTTGGGATCGTTGGGGGCCAGATTTCAGCCATCAGAAAGTCAGCAAGGGTGTGCTGATGACAGGTTCTGTGAGGTTTTAAGGAAAGGATTGTGAAGATAGCTGAGCTTGGATGAAAATTTGGGATGCTTAGAGAACATACTTCTGACCGGGATGAACATATTTTTGATTCAGAATCCACTCAGCATTTTATCAGTTGAGTGTCGAGCAGAGAGCCTCTTTTATCAGCTGAGTGTGAGGAGAGAGAAGATCAGGGCTATGGGAGGTCAGGTTTGACCTGGGAAG
Source organism: Cibotium barometz (assembly GCF_041138505.1). Classification (NCBI taxonomy): domain Eukaryota; kingdom Viridiplantae; phylum Streptophyta; class Polypodiopsida; order Cyatheales; family Cibotiaceae; genus Cibotium; species Cibotium barometz. Next base: position 20,125,835 of record NC_141053.1, read on the forward strand.
ACGGATGGTTGAATCAACCAAATCAATTTAAGGGGTTTTAAGAGTATTTAGGTGCCTGACTGTGTCAGCTAGAGGACACAGGACATCAACTCAATGGATTGGTACCTTGATCTGGTGTTTGTGCTGGTTTTGTGGCACTGGTTGTTAATATCCTCCTCTCACGGTGGTGACAATTGGATGTTTCTTGGTTGTTTTTGGATGTATTGGAGCTACATGGATGGGGAGAATAGCATGAGTACATGACTAAGTGATAAAAGTGATGTATGAAAGGGCACGAGTACATGCTAAGCTCATTGTATCTGCACCTTATCCATATTTTTGGAAGCTATACATTCACAATCCCATGCTAAGCTCATGTAACTGCACCTTATCCATAATTTTGGAAGCTGTACATTCACAATCCCATACACAATCGCTCCTCACTCAATTTACTAGAATCAAATATGTGTGAGGGTACCTCAGGTGTTTGGAGGAGAGACTTGAGGAGAGAATCGCTTGAACTCACCGTGCTGTAAGTGCTATGGTAATGCGATACAGTGGGGGACTAGGTAGATGGAGGTGAAAATTTGGCCCTAGTCCTTGCTATTGGATCATAAACTTTAGTAAGTGTTGGAGGTGGTAATTCATGTATCTACTCTTGGGTTGTCGCATGACTGGAAGTGGTAGATTATCCCATATGCAAGAGCATGGGAAGTCAAAGAGCCATATATAGAGTGTGGTGGCACCTTGTCATAGATATCTCCTCCGACTAGGTTTTTGGGGGGAGCAATTGGGAGAAGGGAGGCCATCCACTGACATTACTTAGTGCCCTCGGGCGGTGTGCGTGTTGCTCTACTGCATGACTTTGACATGGTATCAGAGCTTGAGCCTATGTTGTCCTGGGCGGTCATAGCCTTTGTTGATTGAGGTGCTCGAATTGAAGGAGGGTGTTGGGAGGTTGCAATTCATGTAGCTATTCTCAAATTATCGAATGACTGGAAGTGGTGGATTATCCCATGTTCAAGAGCGGCATGGGAAGTCAAAGAGCCATATATAGGGTGTGGTGGCACCTTGATATCTCCTTCGGTCAGGCTTTTGGGGGGGAGCAACAACTCGAAGATGGGAGCCCAGTGCATCGACCTTGCTCGGTGCCCTGGGGTGGTGTGCGCGCTACTGTTGCGTGACTTTGACAGAAAGAAGGCAAGAAAGCTTGGTTGGGAGATCAACATCCTCCTTCATTTGGTATTGGCATGTTTTCAATTTGGTGATAGACAAGTAGCACATCATCGACATCCTCCTTAATTTGGTATTGGCATGATTTCAATTTGGTAATGAATTTGCAAATAATGCAATGGTATTTTCATAGTTTCCATGTTGAGATTTCAATCCAAAAACAAAGGAGACTCTGGAAAATTTTTAATAAAATTCCATGGTTACACTTGATGGGCAAAGTTTAATGCATTGTTGAGCATTGGATTAATGCATTCTTGATCAAGGAAAGCTTATGCACAAGTGCCATGGACAATGGATGCTTTGAATGCATTGAATTAGGGGTTTTCACAGTTTTGACAATTTTGCAACGCACAAAGCCCTAATTCAATAAAAAAGGGCGTGGATTGAATTGAAATTGAGCGTAGGAATAAATTCCGTATACTCTAAGATCTCTATCTAGCCCTTAACATCTTCATTTGGAAAACCCGATAAAACCAGGTACGACCATTTCCATATAGCGGCCCTGTTTTTAGTAGAATTTGAACCACCAAGACTGAACCAAAAAGGCTAAAATTTTCACCGGTTGACTTTCTAAAAATTTAAAACAAAGACTAGTTCTGTATTGACCAAATCAAATGTGAGTGCATAGTCGTAAGTTATTACCTCTCAATAGAATAAGGAGCACTAAAATCAAAGTCCGAGAGCTTATCCAATTAGAAAGTGGTCATTTTTGCCATAACACTGAAGGCAATGTCAAAGGGGACCTATAAAGAGGTAGTTGAGCATGAAGCAAGTGCATTGATGCTGAAGTTCACTCTCAACGCCATTGGTCTATAGATCACCAGACCAGCCAATTTCCATGTCTGGATGGTAGATTAGCACGTGACACCTCTCGAGCTAGTGGAGGGAGTGCTAGTCCACATTCAAGATGCCGTCTTCTCTCTAGATTTTGTGGTCATTCGTCTTCTCGAAGTAAAAGGAGCATATTCCTTACTGATTGCCCATCCATGGTTGCAAGGTGCTAGTGTGCTTGCACGATTGGGGTAATGATAGGTTGTGGATACCTCAGACCCATGGCCACAACAATGAACTCAAGCTTGAAGAATGTCCACCAGACCAAGCCATATGGGGTGCTGTGGTCGCACCCATGCCAATGGAGGGAGGCATAGTGCCCTATGGGGAAGACTCAGAGCTCTTGGATTGGCTATAGGCCACAAGGGATATCTCATGCTGCATGGTGGACATCACGGAGGTTCATGAAGACACCAACCCGAAGGGACCCACAATTGAGCACTTTGAGGTGATTAGCCTGGGAGAGTCCATCACTAATAGGAGGCGTGGCAAGCACTTCACCCACCTTAAGTCTGAACCCTCGGCCCCACCATGAAGGAATCAGTCAACAACAAAGGCCCACTTAAAGCCATCCATAGCCAAACCCATCTCAAGCCAGCACAAAGTTACGGCCACCATAGAGCCCCCCATTCCTGTAGTAGCAGAACTACCGCCATCTTGGACAAGTTCTCTCTAACTCAAGAGCCACTGGCGAGTCTCTCCCGCGAGTCTCTCCCACTTCCTTCACGTCAGAGCCTAGTAAAGGAGTTCAATCTAGGAACCCCTGAGGATCCACACCCCATTCTATTAGCCTCATGTTTATGTTGAAATATACAAGTGAATAGGGTGTGTGCGGGAACAAGCCCTTGGTTAGAGGCTGTAAAAGAGAATTTGTAAATGTGAGAGAACCTGTGAAAAGGTGAGAAGAATCTACTGGGAGAGAATAAAGGGTAGCATGAGAAGATTTAGGAAGTGTGGAGATATTCTGGGAAAAGTGAAGAGGTGGAGAGAATCAAGCAAAAGAGGTGGAGATATTCTGGGAGAGGTGGAGTGAATCAAGGAGAAATCAGTGGGATTTGATGCTTGGATGTAAACTCTATAAATTGAGGCATTGGCCTAATGAGAAATTGCTAGTTTTTGATTATCCATGCCTACATTAAGCTATTTGCTAATTACTCACTAATTATGTCTTAATTATTTATTAATCACTTTGTTAATGATGTTGATTCTAGTATTTGATCCACCATAGCTCATCACATTGCTCTAATTTCAACATGGTATCAGAGCCATGACTAGAATCCATCAGGTTTATGAGCCCATTATCTAATTAATTAAGATTAGTAGATAATTAAAAATTAATCAAAATTTTAGTTAGTTTTCAACTCACCTCTGTACCCCCAGCTGGTGGAGGAGCTCTAGCTCTTTGCACACTCAACCATTGCCCAAACCCTTCTAGCCCAAGATAGCCAACCCATAGGAGCTCCAGCCAAGCCAATCACAAGCGCAAACCGCCCCGGCACATGAGGAAGAAATCACGATTTTCTACAGCGCAGGTTTTTCTGATGAATTTACAGATCTTGTCCACTTCAAATCCTCTTAGCCCCGGGGGTTTTCAAGCATGCTCTATAAGTTGGTGAAGACAGAATTCAATTTCATCAAGTCTACAGTGAGATCCAAGCTCTTCATCAAATCTACAGGTGACTTTGGTAAAACAGAGATTAAGCTTTCAATATTTGGTCAAATCTTGTATTTCGTGGCTTAATCCTCTACTAGACTCATTGCTATTGATGTCCTTGAAAGAATTTGAGCTCATTTGAAGTCTAAGGCCCCAGATCTGGACTCCCCGCATACTCTGTTTTCTGTACACAAAACAGTGGATTAATTTACTAATCAATGATTAATCGTGCTAATCACTGTATTTTGGTACAATTGAGGGTTCAAATTAACCATTAAGTATCTGATATAGATCCCTATAACTTCAGATTGCAATTCAAAGTTGGTTTGATACTCCAACCATTCCGTACAAATTGGTTACCCTTGATTTAATGTAATTTTTGGTAAAATTGTGCTGATAAATTTGTGATAATCATCATTTTGCATTTAACCCTTAGTTCATGCCTATAAATCTCACTCAAATTCAAGATTATTCACAGCCAGAGTTGCATTTGGGAATGAGCATAAGAATGAATGCTATACGCATTATGTATTAGGCACATTGCATCAGTGTAAATATGGGATCAGACACTGCCATTGTCCAGAATAAGGCAAGAGGTAAGACCTCCCACATAGATTTGGGTTTGCATTGCATAATGATACAAGATAAACATCAAAAACCCAAAGGAACTGTCAACAAAACATTTAAACATGTTTCTCACATGGAGCAAGAAGACCTGGACGGACAAGCTCATGGCCCCAGCCATGAAAGAAGAAGAACATCTCCTTCCAAGAAGAAGATCCACACCAAGAAGATCTAAAGGAAGGAATGGACATGAGAAGAGAAACTGCCCCAAGAAGGCTGAAAGAAGAGACAGACGCGTGGAGAGAAGCTGCCACCACGACAAGAAGACTGAAGACAAGAGAAGATGTGAGGCTCCAAAGAGTGAGGAGCCATGTGAAAATCTCAGAGAGAGAGAGAGACCCCACAACCCAATGTAACCTGCCCCAACAAAGTAAAACCACCTCTGAGCCACCGATGATGTAGGCCACATGGTAGATAGATGTATGTGTGAGCACTTTAGTCAAGGTCGTGGGCAACTATAGTAAGCCTTGGACACATGGTAGATAGATGTATGTGTGAGCACTTTAGTCAAGGTCGTGGGCAACTATAGTAAGCCTTGGACACATAGAGAGAGAGAGAGTGTCAAGGACTATGAGTTTAGGGACTTGAGGCACTGGTCGCGGGTTATCAAGTAAGAGAGAAACTTGGTATAGGGTCCAGGTGTGCTAAGTTAACTTGAGGGGAGGAGTGCTAGACACTGGTCCGCGGGCTATCAAGTAAGAGGGAAACTTGGTATAGGGTCCAGGTGTGCTAGGAGGGGAGGTGTTGAAATATACAAGTGAATAGGGTGTGTGCGGGAACAAGCCCTTGGTTAGAGGCTGTAAAAGAGAATCTGTAAATGTGAGAGAACCTGTGAAAAGGTGAGAAGAATCTACTAGGAGAGAATAAAGGGTAGCATGAGAAGATTTAGGAAGTGTGGAGATATTCTGGGAAAAGTGAAGAGGTGGAGAGAATCAAGCAAAAGAGGTGGAGATATTCTGGGAGAGGTGGAGGAGAAATCAGTGGGATTTGATGCTTGGATGTAAACTCTATAAATTGAGGCATTGGCCTAATGAGAAAATGCTGGTTTTTGATTATCCATGCCTACATTAAGCTATTTGCTAATTACTCTCACTAATTACGTTGTGTGGACAAAAAAAGAGACTGATGATGTGTACATTACTGTGTAGAGTACTAAGAGTTTCAGGAAATATGTAATTAGTTTGGGTCAGCTTTGAGTTTTAGTTGAGATTAAATCTGCTGAGAGCAGGAGGAGTAGAGGCATAACCATCAGGCCTTGCATCCTCATGATGTGGTGATCTTGTTGCTTTTGTTGGCGAGCCTTCGGGTGTGTGTGTGTGTGTCAGTGCTTGACCGTTCGCATTTGGGCATGCCCTTTGTAAATATGTAGTATGGATGGAGATGGCAGATGCGGGTGCTGATGGCATGTGGGCAAAGGATGGAAGGCATAAATGGTATGGGGATGTGGTTAAGGGGCTGCACAGTGTGAACAACCTTAAATAATAAATTTAATGTGAGAATAGAGGCTTTAAGTTTCTAGAAATAATCAAGGTGGCGGCTACCAAACAACGGGATCCCGGCAGGTTTGCCCTCACCGCATGCGCCAAAAGGTGGAAGGGGCCACATGGCAACGGGAGGTGAGCTTGCTGTATGGGGAAGAGGGAATCCCTGAGAGGAGCAAAAAGGAGAGTCGCCAAGAGAGTACGCCAACAGTAGTAGAGAAGGAGAGGGTGGCGTCCACTGCAGAAAAACAGTGAAGAAGCAAGGGTGGCGTCAACAACTGCAACGAAGTCGGAAAAGAAGGCGGAGGTGTCAATTGCAGGGAACCGGAGAAAGAAAGAAAGGTAGCGTCGTCTGCAGAGAAGGAGAGATAGGTGACATCGACTGCTGCAGGCCAGGAGAGAGAGAGAAGGTTGACTTTTGCTTTTGGAGAACTCTCAATCTCGCTACTGCAAGCTGGGAAAACTATAGGAGAAGCGACCAAGAGCTAGGGTGGTAATTGCTACTGGAAGCTTGTGGCGTGGGTGTAGTCGACACAGCCAACGACTATAAGAAGATGAGGCATATGGGGACTGTTAACGGACAGCTGCTGCAACAGCAGCAGGAGAATGACGGGGAAATGCTTCTAAAATTGTTTCAAAAATCAAACTACAAACCATAGGGGCTGAGTATCAAAGGGAAGCTCTGTCAGAATTTTCCTTAAGGAGTATACACTGCTGTAGACCATAGAGAGGACGCATATAGGGCAACAAGAATCATTGAGGTGAGAGGTGTATTGGTAGTGTTGACTTTTAGCTTATATATCAATAGTGTTTGTGCTACTCTTGTGGCCATTGAGATGTGGTGTTTAATCTTTAGAAGCCGAGAACTGGTGGCAGTTGTGTGGTAGTGTGCAAGCAACTTTCAGGTGAACAGGGTATTGTTTCCAAAGCTTGAAGGAGGCCGACCTTGTGCAGGCCACTCTCGAGAAGAAAACTTGGCATTAGTGAATTTAGGGGGATTAGTTGTGGCCCGTTTTGAAAATTTGAAGACTTGTATTGAAATAAAGTTTTGTACATGCTCTTGGGTCTGGTGTTCTGGGTGTGTTTGTATCAGTGTGTGGAAGTGTGACACTCTATAAAGGCATATACAGCTATATCGCTTCCGTGTCATCACTTTTTGGTGCCTCCACAGAGGACAAAATTTCCTTCGGTTTGTGAAAGAAAACAAGGGTTTGTGTGAAGAAAGATTGAAGAGATGGCTCAAGATTTTCCAGAGTATTGGGGATTGCCATAGGAGAGTGCAATCAGGTTTCTGGAGAAGATGGAGTTTATAGCTTTGATGAAAGACAAGGCAACCCCGGAGATCCTCTCTCAGATTTTGACTTATTGCTTACAGGGTGATGCAAAAGCATGGCTATAGATGTTTGTGACTACACACAGGAATGCTCATCAATAGGATCCTGAGTACCGTGTAGCTACAGCTGCATTTTTGGCATAGTTTGCCCGTGTAAGAAGTCCGAATGATGTGTGGAAGGAGTTGTGTAAAATTCAGCAGAAGGATGGTCAGGATGTGGATCAGTATCTGATAGAGTTTGGTAGACTGTGGAGTCTATGGTGTGAGGCTTTGATTCCTGAAGTACCCCCACAGCAGCAGATGATTAAGAGAGATCGGTTTGTGGCTGGCAACCCTCCGTCTGAAGGTGGAGCTGAAGAATCTGGATAGCTTTAGCTTTGAGGAGGCTGTTAGAGTTGCTCGTGAAAAGGAGTGGAAGGTGAAGCATCTAAGGCTGATGGGAATACAGGAAGAGCCAAAGAAGATTGTGAAGATGCCAGAGACTGAGAATGTGCATCCTAAAAGAGAAGCTGCTGTTGTTCCTGAACAGGAGGATACTTTGAAGAGAGACATTCATGATGCAGTGGAACTCATGAAGTCTTTAAGTTTGAATTGGATGGAAGCATGTGGAAAGGGAAGAAGCCGAGGTGCTCCAAATAATAGAAGGGATATTATGCCAACAGTTGAAGGAAATATGGGAGGATCAGGGAGAGGACGGGGTTATTATTTAAGCAATGTCCAATGCTGGAACTGCGGGGAGCGGGGACATATCAGCCCTCAATGTGATAAACTGCCCAAGGCAGCAGGTGGTGGAATGTATCCCGTGATGCAAAGAACAAATGATAGATCAGGAGATCACAGTGTTGAGGTAAAAGATCCAAATCAACCCTCTACCAGTGGAGTTAAATGGGAAGATAAGGGAAAGGGACCGGCTCTTAGCTTGATAGGAGTGGAGACTATTCTAGAGATCATGCCTGTGGCCAAAAGGACAAGAAGTACAATTGCGGAAGCTGAACCGTCTTCTAAGAAAGGAAAACATGTCCAATTTGACATAAGCCCTCAACTAGAGAAGAAGAAAAGGAAGCCAAGAAGATGCTACAAAACCTCAAATTTGCGCATTGGTGGTCAAGGTCAGGAAGAATATACCCTGATGGAAGATTTAAAGGGAAGGGCAGCCAATATAACTTTCGCCCAATTGCTTGGATTGTGTCCGAAGCTCAAGAGAGAGTGGAAGAGGTTGGCAAATCCAAGGAAAGCAAATGAGCAGGGGCCCACACAGGGTGAAATGGAGTTGATGTCTGTGGAAGACCTTCGTGATATCTGTCCCATCGGTGTGGAGGTGTGAGTGTTGGAGAGGCATATGTAGATGGCGGTGCACAAATCAGTGTAATGACTCAGTCCTGCATGGAGAGATTGTGGTTAAAGCTGAATGCTAATTCAGATTTTAGACTCCGATTAGCAAATCATGCAAAAGTGAAGTGTCTGGGTATATGTACAGGAGTGCCAGTGACTGCTTTTGGTGTGATTTGCAGCATAAATTGCCATATATTATGCCGGCTGGTTTGGGAGCTTATCCACTGATTTTAGGCAGGCCTTGGCTCAGACAGGTGGGTGCCATCATCCAAAATTGGAGGAGGGGGACTATAAGTGTACATAATAAGAGAGGAAGAGCCAGGAAGTTCAATATGAGTAGCAAGCTGGAAATGAAGAGTGAGCCTAAAGAAACAAGTGCTGATGAATATACAGATAGTGAAACTGAGGAAGAAAGTTCTACTTCTGATGATGAAGGTCAGGTATCATTTCTAGTGAAGGAAGAAGATGAGCATGTAATGCAAGTTGAAGAGATGTTAAAGGAGGAAGAAGAGAGTAGTATTTGATCCACCATAGCTCATCACATTGCTCTAATTTCAACAGTTTATGGGATCATCTCGCCTTACTCAAACATGCCACCACCTTTTTCCACTCTTACAAGGACGTATTCACATGGACCTACATGGATCTAGACAATGTGCCGGCTGACAAAGGCATGCACACCATCCCTACCAAAGAGGGCACCCAATTGGTCTGGGGCAAAGAAAACTCAACCCTAAGTAGGTAGAAGCGGTGAAGGTGGAGCTAGAGAAAATGGAGGCCACCCCCATCATCAACCCAGTAGAACACACGGAGTGGCTCTCACCCATGGTGATCACCCCGAAGAAGAAGAAGACTAATAAAATTCGGGTGTGTGTCGACTTTCGTGCTCTCAACAAGGCCACAATCAAAGATGGATTTCTGATCCCTTTCATGCATAGGGTCCTAGAAGATGTTGCTGGTCACACTCTCTACAGTTTCATGGATGGTTTAGTGGCTACAACTAGGTGGCCATCCATCTGGATGACCGGTCCAAAAGAGCCTTTGTCATCCAATGGGGCACCTACCTCTACAACAAGATGCCACTTGGGTTGTGCAATGCCAGGGCCACTTTTCAATGCATTGTGACCAACATTTTTTGGGAATTTCTCATCACAAGCTTTCTTAGAGCATTTGTAGATGATTTCTTCAATTTCACCGGCACACATCTCGTAACATGTTTGGAAGTGTTTGCTGACCACCTCCACCAATTAGCCTTAGTCTTTGGTAAGTGTCCATGTCTAGACAAGATAGTTGCCATCTTGCGGTTACCCCCTCCCATCACTCCTAATAATAACGGCACTTAGGTCTTTGTTGGGCACAGTGGCTATCACTATCGCTTTATCCACATGTATGTAGACATAGCCCTACCCCTCACCTGCCTTGTTAGTCCCACGACTCCATTCCTCTGGTCCACCTCTGAGTCCTCAACCTTCTCCTATCTTAAGCATTATCTCACTCAAGCACCCATACTCATCCCTCCAGATTGGTCCATCATCTTTCACATGCATGTAGATGCCAGTGTCACTGCCATGGGTGCCGTACTAGCCCACAACCTAGTGAAAAGTACTAGGTTAACCAGCCCATCTACTATGCTAGTCACCTCCTCAACTCTGTAGAGAGAAACTATAGCACCATAGAAAGGGAGGCTTTGGCCATCATGTATGCCTGTCAAAAGTTTTGCCACTGCTTTCTGGATGTGCACTTCATTATCATCACCGATCATCATGCTCTTAAGTACCTCCTCAACAAACCCTAGGTGGCAAGACAAGTGTGGAGATGGCTTCTCCTATTCCAAGAGTTTGACTTTGAGATCCTTTTGAGGCCAAGAAAACACCATGGGATGATGGATCATATCTCCCGCATCGAGCCCGCCACCCTTGTAGGTATTAATGACCAATAGTGTGCTTTCCAAGGTAGATGTTGCCTCAGCTTGGTATGGGAATGTGGTTGCTCTTTTGTCCATCAGTGAATCTATGGCCGGCGGTCTCTCTCCAAAGTACAAGCATCAACTCTTGCTGAAAAGCCATCCATTTCAGCTGGTGGCTGGCCAACTCTATATAGCCAGCAATATGGTGTCCTCCGTTGGTGTGTTAACCCACATGAAGTCCCTAAAGCTTGTGGAGGATGCTCATGAAGGTCCATCTAGTGGTCACTACCTTGGTCACACCACTGCTTTTTCACTGAGGACTCTAGTGGCACCATGTTCAAGGATTGCCGAGTTCATGCCCAATCTTGTGACATTTGTCAAAGGTGTGCCCCCAAGCCGAGCAAGCAGGCCAATAGAACTCTCCAAATCCCCTTGGGATGGTCTCCATTTTAAAAATGGGGACTCGTCTTTGTCGGACCCATTAAACCCATGGCCCACCCTAGCAGATGCAGGTACATCCTTGTGGCCACTGACTATGCTACTATAAATGGGCTGAGGCTATCACCACCAAAGACTACACATCTCAGACAGTGGCATAATTTTTGTACATGCACATCTTCGCTTGATTTGGTTGCCCCTTGGAGATCACCAGTGGTCGTGGGTCCCACTTTGTTAATGACCTGATCACCACCCTCCTCACTTAGTATTAGATCTTCCTCGGAAGTCATGCGTCTATTATCATCGCGCTAACGGTCAAGATGAGAGCCCCAACAAGGTCTTTTATCGGATGCTTTCGCAGGGCTTGCCACCAACATCCTCGGCAATGGCCGGATTCCCTGACTAGCGTACTTTGGGCCTACCACACACCTCTAAGGCCACCACATAGCACACTCCGTTCCAAATAGCATTTGGTCTTGAGGTGGTCTCCCCCTTCGAGTTTAACAGTGGCTCCCCTTGGGGGTGCTCTCCACACTCTCCCGACCCTCTTACCTCACAGGCAGCAAGCATCTTGTGGCTCTCTATCCTCAAAGAAACCCGTGCCCACACCAATCAAGCATTGGTAGTAGAGCAAAACTATTGCAAAGCATGGCATGACTGTCAGTTCGTCATCCGCAATTCAAGGAAAGCGACTTGGTTCTTGTCTACTAGGCTCGGTACCTCAAGCGAGCCAAAAATCTTGTTCTCGCATGGGAAGGCCCATTCACAGTACACACACAATCTTACCCCAATGCATGGTGGAGCTCCACACGTTGGATGGGAAGGAACTCCCATTGGTCAACGGCTCTCGTCTCAAATTGTATCGGCCACTCGGGGTCCCTGCCTCACACACCTATCTTCCCTAGCCCTCCCTCCTTACAAGAGGACTTACTAGACGAGTTAAAAAAGAAAAGAAAAGAAAAAAAGACGAGAGAGAAAAAAAAGAGAGAAAAAACCATAACAAACTTTTGGCCACACTTTGTGCACATCCTTTCTCACACTTCCCACCCTTTTATTGCACATTTTGGGTGTGCACATTTTACACCACGTTTTTTGGGAATACACATTTTTGTCCTATGCACATTTTGGGAATACACATTTTGGGGTGCACATAGTTCCGTCCACCAATTTGTGCCCACACTTCATGCACATTCTCGGGGGCATAGTTTATGTACACATTTTACTCCATTTTGGGTATTCACATTTTTTTAGCTCCATTTTGGGTATCCAGAATTTGCCGGCCCACCTTTTATGCATATTTCTGAGGTGTACAATTTTGGGGGTCCACATTGTGCACAAATTTTGCAAGCCCAATATTTTTCACCAATCTTGTGCACGTGTCACACTGACATTTTTGAGGTGCATTTTTTGATATTTTGGGGCACATGTCCCTTTCCATTTTTTTAATGCCTTGGGCGTCCATTTTTGGGTGCACTTCCAATTTTTTTTCCCATTTTTGGGGTTTACATCTTACACATTTTTTGAATCATGAGGTGCACACAATTCTTCACATTTAGTCCCACCATTTTTTCCACATTTTTTGGGGTTAACATCTCACACATATTCTCTCAATTTGTGGTGCACCCCGCAGGCACCCCCTCATTCACCTCTTCCACCATTCGTCGCTTGTGGCACCCCCATTCCCATGTCCACCATGCACCCCGACTGTGCGCCGAACCCATACATTTTAAATTTTTTGGGCACCCATGTCACCCCTTTCAACCCACCCCCACCGGCCACCCTGGGAGCCCACCTTACGTGCCCACTTTGTGCACCCCTGCGGCTTTACTCCCACAGCCACACCATCCACCTTTTGGACCCCCACTTGGTGCTCTGCCAATTTTCCCACATCCGCCTGGCCGTCCTCCCTGCGTACCCACCCCACCCTCCTTGGGGACTCCCATGCCTTCACACTGGGGTGGTGGGTGGCGACCCCATCTACCACCTACCCACCTTGGGGATCCCCATGCCTTCTACCTCCCCACATTCACTTGGCAACCCCATCTTGCCCCTACTCCATTAGTTGGCCCACTTGTCGGCCTCTTGCGCACATTTGTCACCGGCTGCCCTTTCCCATGTTTGCCTTCACCACTCTCTTCACTTCCACTCAGCTCAACTCTCTTGGACTGCAGGCCTTGCCTCTTTGCCCCTTCCCACTGGCGAACCCTCCATCTATAGTACTACTCTTATCTGCAATTTCCCCTCCTTTGGCCAACCTTCCCTAATAGACAGCCTCTCTGCACAGCACATCACCACACCCCTCCGTGGGCAGCACACCACAATTCCAACACCATGATCACAGGTAGGTCACCCACAAAGTTGAGTGCTACCACCACCTCTCTCCTTAGTGGTGATGGGTCCTCTCTATCACACGAGACCCGTGGAAACGGTCCCGCGATGCCTTTGTCGCACGCGGCCTTCCACAGTCCATGCTTCATGAAACGGCTTCATCGGCCCGTCGAGCGCGTCTTGCGTGTTTTCCTTGCATTCATGCCCGGCTTGGCTCCCTCCTCGTCTCGGGTCTTGCCTTCCATCCATGATCCGTCGGCGGTCGGCCGTTTTTCCACCATTTTCCATCCGATCATCACCGTTTTCGGTCCGATCACTGTCAAGGCGGGGAGGGCAACCCCCCCGGGGCACTCGGCACCCACCACGGAACCTCGCCGGGGCACCCGGGAAGGCCTAACGTGCCTACCCCAGTGCATGAGTGCGTTCCTAGGGTGCCTACCATGGGTCCGTGCTTTGCCTCTCCTTGCACCTCCTTCCCATATAGATGCAAACTATTCGGGGCGGGCTAGCATACCCTCAAGGCACCAAGTCTTTTTGGATAGAAATCCCACCTCACATACACCCCCCTTTATAGAATTGATGCCCTCGTCAATTACTTTTAAAACCAAAGGTTGAGTGCATGCGCCTCATAAAATGCTCTATGTGCATAGTGATAGATAGTACTTAGCAGTGGGAGGTCTTTACCCTGCTTTATAGCCATAAGCAAGGTCAGTGTCTAACCTGTTTACAAAAGAAAACTGTGCATATTTTTGTATTTTTCTTCTTTTCATCTAAACGGCCCGGACTTCAAGCCCCTGCTTGAGAGTCCCCCAATCCCCACAAAACCGGCGAGGTGATTGCGTGGTCTCACTGTGGCTCCTGTCTGGGCTGAGTAAGAGTGATTACCTGAGGCAATGCAGTGTTGCCCGGAATGCATAAGCCTTCAAGGAAGTCGAGACTTGTCTACCGAGTTGACACCAACTTGGTTGCAACATCTTTACTTCAAATCTGACTTCACATTCCTCTTCATTGGAGCATTGTCTTGAGCCTTGTTGCTCGCCGATGCCCCTTGAGCTCTTTGTGCAAAATCTTTATTGGACAAGAGTTGCCCACCTCACTAACTCCAGCTTGGTTTGCCCCATCTTGTGCCACCTCCAACCCTGCACTTGGTTGTCATGGACCTTGATGCCCTGCTTCAACCTATTCGGTACATAAGTGCATTGATTCTCTATGACAAAGTGCCTTTGGCCCCACCTCTGACACCAAGTGACACCACCGTGAACCTTTGGCATTCAAACCTTTGCACTTCTTTGGCTTTGGTTCAACTGACTTGAGTGCTCTAGCTTGCCTTGACACCAAGACTTGCTTTGCCATGCCAAATTGTTTCGAAACCTATTCAGGCAGTCTTGACCTTTACGCCAGAATCTACCTGTTCCTGTTCACCAAGGCGCAACTCTCCACTTCGTCCTGCTTAGGCCCCCATGACACCATGACAACCTTCACATTGGCTTCTCAGCCTTACCTACTCAGCATACCCATGTTAGTAGGATCTTGCAAGGCCATAACACAATTATGTACCCGCTCTCACAACCTAAGTATTGAAAGTGGTGTATGGGGAGGAGTTGTAGTTGAATACCACATCTATGTCCTATGTGACACCTATGCAGTTGAGGATGAAGACAACTTCTTGATTGTTTTCTAGGCTTATACTCACATCCGAATTTAGTTTCCCCATTCATTACTAGTCTTTTGCAACTACTACAGGCTCATCCCTGAAGACTTGGGACTTATGCATGAGTCCCTTTTCAACATCGTTAGAATCTACTTGATTGCAACACTACCCTCCCTCCCTAGGGTGGAGACTCTGTATCACTTTTTGGTCCCATACGTCACTATTTTGTCTCCTATAAAATATCATCATCTCTCTCTCTCTCTCTCTCTCTCTCTCTCTCTCTCTCTCTCTCTCTCTCTCTCTCTCTCTCTCTCTATTTGTCTGCATGCACATGTGTGTACCACTCAAACAATTGGATGACATATAGACCACTGATGTGAGTGTCAGTTTTGTGTACAATGAGGGATAGTGGTGTGCAAGTGGGTATAAGCACAT
This sequence comes from Cibotium barometz, assembly GCF_041138505.1. NCBI lineage: Eukaryota > Viridiplantae > Streptophyta > Polypodiopsida > Cyatheales > Cibotiaceae > Cibotium > Cibotium barometz. The sequence goes on from NC_141053.1 coordinate 20,141,060, forward strand.
GCTACAATGAAGTGCGCTAAATTTTTGGGCTTCCCTAATGTCACAAAAAGCTAAGATATAACAACTCTTCTAAGTCCTTATCAACAACCAAAATAGAATGTTGGATTCATTTTGATTGGGTGCTTAATATTTTCTTATGAGGATGATTCCAAAGTGCTTAATATTTTCTCTAGATAAAGCACCAATCTAATTTGTGTACTCAAAAATGAAGACATTAAAATACAATAGAGAATTACCTCATGCAAGTAGGATTTTATGTCATGGGCATTATGGATCTCCTATATGAAGGCTAAAAGGTTGGAGAAAGAGTCATTCAAGAGAGTGAGCATTTTCAAGCAACATCCTCCTATTTATGATATGAGTCTAGTTAATGGACATGGATATTTTGATAACATCATCAATAATACTATAGAAAGAGGAGGATATCTCCTTAGCTCAAGAAGGTGGTGGACTATAGCTACCAATAGAGAGAATATGAAATGAACTTAGATCCTTAGGATTATAAGTTTACCTTCGTCGAAGTTTTTGCACGAAGTTTTTGCAGTAGATGTTTTGAGGCTTTGATTGGACATTAATCTATTAGGAGTATAAGTTTACCTTCCTGTTTTTTATAGTTATTGTAGGTGTTTTGAGGCTTTGTTTAGACATTGATCTATTAGTTTTATATTACACAATCAACAAAATCATAACTTTTCAATCTATTATGATCGCTACAAGGAAAAGCAACTGTAGGCATATTTATAGACGCGTTTTTGACAACGTGGTTTAAAATGTTACGAGCGCGTTTATATGTGCACCTATATGCGCATCTATATCAGTATCGACACGCGTATAGACGTGCTTATAGCCTCCATTATAGACGCGCTCTGGAATTTGAAAAAATTTCCAGAGAGTTGCATGTGCAGATGTACAGCTTCATTTTTTGCACATACAACTGCATTTTCTGCACAGGCAGCTCTCTTGTTTAAGGTTTTTCTTACTTGTACATAGATGAATCAAGATCAGCAAGATATCAACATAAAAACTTAAATTAAAGATAGATATGCACAAAAGATTTGTGAACACACTTCGAATATTGAATAAAGAAGATCAGAAATTACATTTTATATCCAAAATTTATCCATACATGATCATAGCCACACAAGGCTTGAATAAAAACATAGATATGTAAAGAAGATAAAAAATTTCATCTTATATCCAAGAAGTTTTCCATACTTGATGGTAGCCACATGAGGCTTGAAAAAGAAACATAGTTGCATAAACCAAAACTATACATGAAAAACTAGCGGGCGACTACTCGAAGGAGTCATCACTCTTTGAGTCATCTTGTCCTCCTTCTTGTCCACCTTGTGCCTACACAAAGTGAAGATATATATAAATAAAAATAGAAAGTATTATAAAGGACCTGATGGTAAAGGGGTGCGTGCTGCATAGGCTGCCCTGCTCGGGGGTGGGAGTATAGCCAAAGATACCCTTTACCTCCCTAGCAAACTTTCGTTGAGACTCAATGGGAGCCTCAACCTGTGGGTCTGTGGGACGAGGACGAGGACCCATGACACATCTATACAAAAAAAGAGTATTAAAAAAATATTATGCAAGACTTATGCAAGCTAGAGAAGCCTTATGAAAGCATTATGTTTAAAGTACTATGTATAAGCTTAAAACACTATGCATTATGTTTAAATCACTATGCGTTATGCAAGCCAATACACAAGCCTTGCATAAAGCATTATGCATTATGCCTTATGCATAAAGCATATATGAGGCCTTATGCATAAAGCTATGTATGAGGCCTTAAGCATAAAGCTTATGCATAAGGCTTATGCATAAAGCACTATGCATAAGGCCTTAAGCATGAGGCCTTAAGCATAAAACTATGCATGAGACCTTATGCATAAGGCTTATGCATAAAGCACTATGCATAAGGCCTTAAGCATAAAGCTATACATGAGGCCGTATGCATAAAGCACTATGCATAAGGCCTTAAACATGAGGCCTTAAGCATAAAACTATGCATGAGGCCTTATGCATAAAGCTTATGCATAAGGCTTATGCATAAAGCTATGCATGAGGCCTTATGCATAAATCTATGCACGAGGCCTTAATAAGCATAAAGCTATGCATGAGGCCTTAAGCATAAGCTTATGCATGAGGCCTTATGCATAAAGCATGCATGAGCATTATTCATAAAGTATTATACATAAAGCTTATGCGCAAACCTACAAAACAAATCCCGAGCACCCAAGGGTGCAATAATAATAGAGGAAAGAGAGGAAAGATATGAAAGCACCTACCTCTTTTTTGTGATGTTGAAAGAGAGGATTAGAGGACCTACAAAACCAACAAAAGGGTGAGGAAAATATTAGTGATGCATACATACAAAAGCTTATGCAAGCTATGCTGCTATGCAAGCCCCTTGCAAGCCCTAAGCCTTATGCAAGCTATGTTAAAGCTTATGCATAAAGCATGCATGAGGCCTTATGCATAAAGCTTTAAGCATAATGCTTTATTCATGAGGCCTTATGCATAATACAGCTTTAAGCATAATGCTTTATTCATGAGGCCTTATGCATAATAAAGCTTTAAGAATAATGCTTTATGCATGAGGCCTTATGCAAGCTATGCCGCATGCAAGCCTTATGCATAAAGCATGCATGAGGCCTTATGCATAAAGCTATGCATAAAGCATGCATGAGGCCTTATGCATAAAGCTTATGCATAAGGCTTATGCATAAAGCATGCATGAGGCCTTATGCATAAAGCCCATGCATAAAGCTATGTATGAGGCCTTATGCATGAGGCTTATGCGTAAAGCACTATGCAAGCCATGCTAGCCTAAACTAAACTGTACCCCAACACTATGCATTAAGCATGCATGCATAGATCTTAATGCTGTTGAGATATCGAGTTCATCTAGTGAGGCGGTGGACACTGATAACTGGGGGATAGGCCCCACACTTACACCACTAGCATGGTTAGTGAGATCATAGGTGATATGCGGCCAGTGGGATGACAGGCTGTGTGACAGCCATTCTAGAGACTGGCATAGTTATAGCACCAGCTCATTTAGTTGGGTTCACACTATAGAGAACCCTAGTATGTATTTGGTTTTCATATGGTGTGTACTCTTATCTTTGTATATGGTGTGTTGAGTGTTGTGTGAAGAAGAAGAAGATTTTCAGCCTCTCACCTTGTGTGTTCTCTTTTAGGGTTTTTGTGAGTGTGTGTGCTTGCAAGAGCTCAAGCTCTCTTCTCCCCTGCATCTTTTCATGGTATCAAAGCCTAGTTCATGCTAAGGGCCATGCTAAGGGCTGAGCTCCAAGCAAGAGAAGCACAAGAAGCGGTATGAAGGTAAGAGCTTCATCTACTCTTCCCTATTTGTGTTGGTGACTACACCCTTGTCGGGAGCTCTACGGGAGGCACCGGCAAACGATCATTGATTGAGGAGCTTTCTTCGTGGGAGTAAAGCTATAGGGCAACTATATTTTCTAATTGGATATAATTTTTTGGGTCAAAAATGCGTTTTGGGCACGTTACGACCTCCGTTTTTCAGAAAGCAGGCGATTTTGAGCACTGTGGGTAAGTCATCGATTCTCTGTGCAGAACTCTGTTTTAAGAACTGCAGGAAGACAGATTGGTTGTGCAGACATTGTGTGTGCTGCTGCAAGGAGGTCAACAGTTGCCATTGGGTGTATGTATGCACATTGAGGTCACTGGTTGTGAAATTTGAGTATAGTACAGTATCGCTGCAAAAAATACAGCAGTTTGTGCAAGATAAACCAGAGTGTTATTTTTTGTAAATTTGTGTGTCTGGCAAGATGTCAAATGATGGCATAAACCAGATTGTTATTGAGAAGCTTGATAAGAACAACTTCCATGCTTGGAGGTTCAGGTTGACAAATTTTCTAATGGGAAAGGGTTACTGGTACTATATAGAAGGTGAGCATGAAAAGGCATCAGAGATACCAGAAATCAATCCGACTGCTGCAGATGTGAAAGAGTTCAAGGATTAGAACCAAGGAGCCAGAAAAGTTATGTATTGGCTCTCTATCAATATACACAGGATATCATGATTGGGCACATACAGGATGCCAAGTCCCCCAAGGAGGCGTGGGACACCTTGGTAAAACTCTATGAATTTAATACCAAGGCATGAAAGATACAGTTGAAGAATGAACTTCATACTGTGGAGAAAAAGAGTATGTCTGTGAATGACTATGCATTGAAGATCAAGGGTATTGTGGAATCCCTTGCATCTATTGGCGTTTCAATAGATGATGATGATAAGGTGGAATTCTGTCTACGTGGTCTCGGGCCACAATACAAGGCGTTTAAGACATCTATTCAGACTTGGGAAAACATTCCCAATTTCATAGATTTGGTGTCTATGTTGATTATAGAAGAGAAGAGCTTGGGTGAAGACCAATAGCCTTCACAAAACAAAAATAGTTCAGAGCAACAGGCCTTCTACACAAGTTCAGGAAGAGGACGAGGTAGAGGAGGCCGTGGACGTGGCCAAGGAGGTGGTCGAATAGGTAATCAGAATTATGACCAGCAGCAGCAGCAGCAACAACAACAGTCCTAGAATTCACAACAACAATAATACGCAGGTGGAAGAGGTCAATTCAGAGGCAGGGGGAGTCAAAGAGGTCGTGGAAATTGGCAAAGGTAGTATAATGATACACGTGGATGCTTTTATGTGATAAGCCTGGACATGTGCAGGCAGATTGTTTATAAGAAGTAGGTTGACATGCAAAATGGGAAATTGCAGCAAAATAACTATGCATCCTTGAGCAGAAACAGGATAATGAAAGGTTGTTTGTTATGCAGCATGTCGTTAATGCCATGTCTGAAAATGTTGAAGCAACACATAAAGATGATGTATGGTACGTTGATTTAGGTGCTTCGAATCACATGACAAGTCATGGGGAGTGGTTCAAGGAGATGAAAAACCTTGAAAGAATAGGTTTTGTGGAAACAGGGGGGATGACACTGCTCATCCAATTGCCCATGTTGGAGATGTGCCATTGTCTATGCAGGATGGCAAAGTGAAGTACCTTCATGTTCCGAATATAACAAACAATCTGGTTTCAGTTGGCCAGAAGATTGAGCAGGGTTTGATGGTTGTTATGTTGAAGACTTTAAAGACAAGTGGAGGTAGGTTGCAAAAGGCAATAGAGTGGACAGAATGTTTACATTGAATATAAACATGCCTGAAGTGAGTGCTGTAATGTTTACAAATGGTTCAGGAATCGTTGCAGACACAGACATTTGGCATAAAAGAATTGGATATGTGAATGTGCAGAGAATGAAGTCTGTGCAGACTAAAGGAATTATGACAGGGCTGCCAAAGTTTAAAGTTGAAGGTATGAAGAAAATATGTGAAGCATGCCAATTTGGAAAGCAAACAAAGCATGTATTTCCACGTGACAAAAATGTGAGCAGAAATGCACTAGATGTTGTGCATTCAGATGTATGGTGTCCTACGAAGACCATGTCTATGGGAGGCTACAGGTATTATGTGACATTTATTGATGACCATACAAGGAAAGTGTGGGTATACTTCATGAAGGAGAAGGGTGAGGTGTTCACTCATTTTCAGAATTTCAGAGTTATGGTTGAAAAGCAAATAGGGAAATATGTAAAGTGTCTAAGGTCAGATGGAGGGGGAGAGTACTTCTCTAATGAGTTCTCTGAATTTTTGAAGAAGAATGGTATTCGAAGACAGTTTACATGCAGATACACTCCGCAGCAAAATGAAGTTGCTGAGTGGAAAAACAGGCACATTGCTGAGATTGCGCGAGCATTGATGGGAGAGAAGAATATGCCGCATAGCTATTGGGCTGAGGTTGCTCTACAGCAGTTTACATCATGAATAGGACTCCAACTGCAGCCATACATGATGTAACTCCAGAAGAGAGGTTTACTGATAGAAAACCTGATTTGTCTCATCTGAAAGTCTTTGGATGCATTGCATATGTGCATGTGCCAGATGAGCTGAGAACTAAGCTAGATCCAAAAGTTGAAAAATGTGTGTTTATTGGGTATTCCCTTGAGCAAAAGGGAATACAGGTGTTATAACCCTGCTACACGTGAGTTGAGGGTAAGCAGGGATGTTGTTTTTGATAAGATGAGCAGCTTGTATGCTGTTGAAAAAGAAGCTGTTGGGGCTGATGTGAGTGGAAATGTGGTTGCACAGAATGCAAGTCAGCAATCACAGTCTTTGAGTGGACTAGGAGAGTCCTCATCTAGTGGTGCAGTTGATAGAACATGGAGTGGCAGGCTGCATCATAATACCAGTCCTGTAAATGTGATTAGTACATCACATAAAGGCAAAGAGAAAGTGATTGAGCCCCTTAGTATGCGTGACATTTCTGTAGGCACTCTCATGTTGATGGAGAGTCTAATGGCTCAGAGATGAGCCTTGATGAGGATCTTGGGATACCAGCTATGAGAACACCTGGTGTAAAGAAGGCTATGGAAGCCATCAATGCAAAGCTACAAAGATCTGGGAGAGGGAAGAATCCTGTGCAGAGGTTTACCTATGATGGTTATGTGGCACATCACTATGCATACATGGCAAAAGTTGTGCAGGTTGTAGAGCCCACATGCATTGATGAGGCTGTTGGAAATGTGTGTTGGGAGAAAGATATGGATGAGGAGATAGATGCACTATATGGAAATGAGACTTGGGATTTAGTGCAATTGCCTGAAGGCAAGAAAGCCATTGGATGCAAGTGGGTGTACAAAGTAAAACATAACAGTGATGGAAGCATAAGCAGGCACAAGGCTAGATTGGTAGCCGAAGGATATGCGCAGACATATGGCATTGATTATGAGGAAACTTTCAGCCCAGTTGCCAAGATGGCAACAGTGAGAGTTGTGATAGCAGTGGCTACGTCAAAGCAATGGTCTTTACATCAAATGGATGTAAAGAGTGCATTCTTGCATGGGGATTTGCAGGAAGAGGTGTATATGTTGCAGCCACCTGGCTATGAGGATGTGAGTCACCCCAAGCATGTTTTGCAGGTTGAAGAAAGCCTTGTATGGCTTACAACAAGCACCAAGAGCATGGTCTGACAAGATTTTTGAATATCTTGTCACTATTGGCTTTCATGTAGCCAATGCAGATTTCTCGCTGTATGTGAGACACAGTGATAGAGGGGTTGTGCTTGTTGTCATCTATGAAGATGACCTGATCATTACAGGGGACCATGATGCAGAGATCTTTGATGTAAAGATCTTGCTTAGACAGAAGTTTGAGATGAAGGATCTGGGGGAGCTCAGATAATTCTTGGGAATTGAGGTGATTAGGTCACCACATGGTATTGGATTACTGTAGAGACAGTATATGGCTTGGACATGTTATCCAAGTATGGTATGATAGGCTGTAAGCCTATCATACCATACTTGTAGAGACAGTATATGGCTTGGACATGTTATCCAAGTATGGTATGATAGGCTGTAAGCCTATCTTAATGCCATTGGATCAGAATGGCAAGTTGAGTGCAGATTCAGAAGAGATTTTGGAGGATCCTACTATGTATAGCACGTAGTAGGAAGCTTGATCTACATGATGATCACCAGGCCGGATTTGAGCTATGATGTTGGGTTGGTGAGTCAGCTTATGTAGGTTCCACGAAAGCCGCATTTGGATGCATTGAGACGCATACTGAGATATGTGAGGTCTACTTTACATTGTGGACTATTTTATGAAACTGGGAGAGAGATGTGTACATGGGTACACAGATGCTGATTGGGCTGGTAGTATCTCAGATAGAAGATCTACTAGTGGCTTCATGTTTTCTTTGGGGAGTGCTGTTGTGACTTGGAGTAGCAAGAAGCAGCCTATCGATTGCTCTATCGAGTATAGAGGCCAAGTACAGAGGTGCTGCTATGGCAGCATGTGAGGTAGCTTGGTTGAGAAAGCTGCTTGCAGATTTGGGTCTATGAGTGGATAGACAAGTCATTTTCTGTGATAACATCAGTAGTATACAGTTGGCTAGAAACCCAGTTTTTCATGCTCGCACGAAGCATATAGAGGTCCACTACCATTTTGTTAGAGAAAAGGTTTTGGCAGGAGACGTTGACCTTGTTTATGTCAGCACACAAGATCAGGTCACTGACATCTTCACCAAAGCATTGGGTACAGAGAAGCTCCATAGATTCAGGGCTTCGCTTGGTGTACATGAGATGGAGTTGAGCTCGAGGGGGAGTGTTACGATATCGAGCTCATCTAGTGAGACGGTGGACACTGATGGACCCGCCTGGGGGATAGGCCCCACACTTACACCACTGGCATGGTTGGTGAGATCATGGGTGATATGCGGCTAGTGGGATGACAGGCTGTGTGACAGCCATTCTAGAGCTCGCATAGTTATAGCGCCAGCTCATTTAGTTGGGTTCACACTATAGAGAATCCTAGTATGTATTTGGTTGAGTACCTTTTCATATGGTGTGTACTCTTATCTTTGTATATGGTGTGTTGAGTGTTGTGTGAAGAAGAAGATTTTCAGCCTCTCACCTTGTGTGTTCTCTTTTAGGGTTTTGTGAGTGTGTGTGTGCTTGCAAGAGCTCAAGCTCTCTTCTTCCCTGCATCTTTTCAAATGCATGCATAGATTAAGCTCTATGCATGCATTAAGCTCTGTGCACAGAGCTTAAGGCATGCATAGAGACATAGAGCTTAATCTATGTATAGATCTCTATGTATTATGAATGCATGCATAGAGCTTAATCTATGCATTAAGCTCTATGAATAGAGCTCAATGCATAGATTAAGCTCTATGATTAGAGATCTATTGATAGATTAAGCTCTATGAATAGAGGACCTACAAAAAAAACCCTCTCTTTTTGATAGATAAAAATAGAGGAAAGAGAGGATAAAAAGATAGGAAGGAGAGAAATGATAGGAAAGCACTTACCTCCTTTTGGTGATATTGAAAGAGAAGATTAGAAGACCTACAAAACCAACAAAAGGGTGAAGAAAGGATTAGTAATGCATACATACAAAAGCCCTAAGAACCTACTGCATACAAAATATAAAAGATTAAGCTCCATGCATGCATTAAGCTCTATGCATAGATCTTAATCTATGCATGGATCTCTATGCATTATGAATGCATGCATAGAACTTAATCTATGCATTAAGCTCTACAAATAGAGCTTAATGCATAGATTAAGCTCTATGATTAGAGCTCTATTCATAGATTAATCTCTATGCATGTAAGATCTGAGACCCCACTACGCAACGAATTTGGGGGTGCTACTAGCGGAAGTAGTACTTCTTGTGTAGGACAGGGTCCCACACTCGGGGCCTTGGCCACGGATATCCAGACAAGAGACTAATCTATCGGTTCTTCTAAAACTGAACTCGGAAAAATTTCCTTTGCCCAGAAAGCACGGGCGATTCCTCTAGGGTAACTTTTCTCTAACGTAGACAAAAGCCTTAACTAACTGAACTCATCTGACTGAACCCGTAAGTCCCATAGTCAGATCAGGAAAAAGATTGTACTTGGATCATGGGGTCTTTTCTGTAGTTCCTAGCTCATAGTACCCAGTAATATAATCACATAAAAATATCCAGATGGAATCTCGGTTAAAGATCAGCAAGATCAACCAAGAGATCCATATAAAAGAGTCGTGGACCGTTTTGAGGACTAGTAAGGTCAATCAACCAGATCCATGGCACAATTTTATTTTCATCATCGATCCCTATCACATTACATCATTTCTACATCAAATCACATCATCCACACATCAATCCACATCATCCATACATCCATCCACATCCATCCACATCAATCCACACGTCAATCCACATTATTCAAACATCCGTGCACATCAATCCATATTATCCACATCATTCAAACATCCATGCACATCAATCCACATTATCCACACATCAATCCACCTCATCCATACATCCATCCACATCAATCCATACATCCATACATCCATCCACATCAATCCACCTCATCCATACATCCATCCACATCAATCCACATCATTCACTCATCATACACACACCAATCCACATCATCCACATCAATCCATACATCCATCCACATCAATCCACATCATTCACTCATCATACACACACCAATCCACATCATCCACATCAATCCACATCATTCACTCATCATACACACACCAATCCACATCATCCACATTATCCACACATCCACATCAATCCACATCATCCACATCAATCCACATTATCCACACATCCATCCATATCTTCCATACATCCATCCACACGTCAATCCACATCATCCAAACATCCATGCACATTATCCACACATCAGTCCATCTCATTTTATAAGCATTCCCATTCTTATCTAATCACATCTTTTTCTATCTCATCACTTAATTCCTCATTTATCCTCATCAGATCTCACCCACTTGCATCTTCCCATATATCTCATCAATATATTAACATCACTTCCCATATATCTCATCACTTCGCATACATTAACATCTCTAAAGATTACATCACATACATTCACATCCCTATTCACATCACATCACATACATTCACATCCCTTATCATTCATTCACATCCCGATTCACATCACATCACATCCCTTATCATTCATTCATATCCTATATTATTCATTCACATCCCGATTCATATGCTATCACATTCATTCACATCCTATATCATTCATTCACATCCCTTATCATTCATTCACATCCTAATTCATATGCTATCACATTCATTCACATCCTATATCACATTCATTCACATCCTATCATTCATTCACATCCCTTATCATTCATATCTATCCAATTTACATCTCGTCTCTCATTGCTTCAATTCCGTTCATATCCATCACATTTACATCCACATATACTCTCCCACATACATCCAAATCCATACTTATCACATCCACATCCACATCTATCGTTTCACATACATCCACATCCATACTTATCACATACACATCCACATCTATCCTTTCACATACATCCACATCCATACTTATCACATACACATCCACATCCATTCTTTCACATACACACATCCACATCCATTCTTTCACATACATTCACATCCATCCATCCATCCATTCCCATCTATCAGATTCACATTACTTCTCATCACATCTATTCACCTCACATTCTCGTCACTCCTATTCTCATCACATCCATCCGTCCATTCATTCCCATCTATGTGATTCGCATCCCATCTCATCACATCTATTTACCTCTCATTCTCATCACATCTATCCATCCATTCATTCTCATCTATTTGATTCGCATCCCATCTCATCACATCTATTTACCTCTCATTCTCATCACATCTATTCTCATCACATTTATCCATCCATTCATTTCTCATCTATTTGATTCATATCACATACCATCACTTCTATCTACCTCTCATTCTCATTACTTCAATTTTCATCACATCTATTCTCTATTCATTCTCATCTATCTGATTCACATCCCATCTCATCACATCCATTCTTAGAATGCAAGAGAATCCTTATTTCTTTTATAAAGATTCTTTACACATCTATTTATGCATAATTTCAATTTTAAGGAGAATAACACTTTCGAAACAAAAATAAATCTTTTATGCATCTTTCTATGCATAAATTCAATTTTAATGAGAATAACTCTTTTGAAATAAAAATAAATTTCTTTATGCATCATTCTATGCATAAAATCAAAATTGATGAGAATAACTCTTTTGAAATAAAAATAAGTTCTTTATGCACCTATTTATGCATAAAATCAAAATTGACGAGAATAACTCTTTTGAAATAAAAATAAATTTCTTTATGCATCTTTCTATGCATAAAATCAAAATTGAAGAGAATAACTCTTTTGAAATAAAAATAAATTTCTTTATGCATCATTCTATGCATAAAATCAAAATTGATGAGAATAACTCTTGATTTTTTTTCTTTATGCATCTTTCTATGCATAAAATCAAATTTGATGAGAATAACTCTTTTGACATAAAAATAAATTTCTTTATGCATCATTCTATGATAAAATCAAAATTGATGAGAATAACTCTTTTGAAATAAAAATAAATTCTTTATGCACCTTTCTATGCTTAAAATCAAAATTGATGAGGATAACTCTTTTGAAATAAAAATAAATTTCTTTATGCATCTTTCTATGCATAAAATCAAAATTGATGAGGATAACTCTTTTGAAATAAAAATAAATTTCTTTATGTATCATTCTATGCATAAAATCAAATTTGATGAGGATAACTCTTTTGAAATTAAAATAAATTTCTTTATGCATCATTCTATGCATAAAATCAAAATTGATGAGGATAATTGTTTTGAAATAAAAATAAATTCTTTATGCATCTTTCTATACATAAAATCAAAATTAATGAGAATAACTCTTTTGAAATAAAAATAAATTCTTTATGCATCTTTCTATGCATAAAATCAAATTTGATGAGAATAACCATGGTCCTCTAGACCGAGATTTCTATCTGAACAGTCCGCCATGGAAATTTTCAATTTTACAGAGTTTTAATTTGACATCCCTTAACTTGATCCATTGGGTCAAGTGTTAACAGCAGCAATCTGCCACACAGCAATCTACCAGCACAATCCACTTATCTCATAGTGATTTGCTGAAGTCATTAACGTCTTTCCAGCTACGAACATTATCACAGGGACTCGTCCCATTCATCCTTATTGTGGTTTTTCTTAGTTATTACAATTCAGCCAAAATTCAGAAATCTTTATTTTTCAATCAGAATCCAAATCAACTCATCAGTTCTCAATCAGAATTTAAAATCATATCAGCCACATTCGAATTCATCATCTAGATAGTATTAATGCTTATAGTTTAAAGTCTTAGATTTACTCGTATATACTGCCAGTAAAGAGCTGCAGTGGCACCCTCGGTATATACGGGTAGTCACGGTCCTTGGAACTATAAGGTAAATACCATCATGTTTAGGCCTCAAGCAAGTCAGGGATTCCATACAATTGCGGTACTTCCATCTAAAGACCCAATTACCAATTTATGAATTTCAGTTTGAATATTAATTTGTATGAATTTTATCACACAATTATAACCTTTTACTGCTTCTTCATAAATTTTTGACATTTTTGGCTTCTCAATTGATCTTCATTAGCCAATTTGCTCTGATACCAGAAGAGATCCCAGACCCCACTGCGCAACAAATTTGGGGGTGCTAGCAGCGGAAGTAGCACTTCTTGCGTGGGGTAGGGTCCCACACTTGGAGCCTCGTCCCACGGATATCCAGACAAGAGACTAATCCATCGGTTCTTCCAAAACCGAACTCGGAAAAACTTCCCTTGCCACGGGCGATTCCTCTAGGGTAACTTTTCTCTAACATAGACAAAAGCCTTAACTAACTGAACTCATCTGACTGAACCCGTAAGTCCCATAGTTAGATCAGGGAAAAATACTGTACTTGCATCATAGAGACCAACGCTTTTTTCCTTGTTTTGAGAGGCACAACCGTTTAATCAAATCGAGGCTGGTTAAGATCTTGGCCGAACTCGCTATGCAAGACGTCCTCTAATGACTCTCCTCAGCCAGTTGTAACTTTAATAGATAGGTCTCCACGACCTCATTCACAAGACCGTCAAAATGCTTCCCCAGCATTCTTGACATAAAACAGTCCTTTAAAAACAGATTTCACAAACAAATACAGTTCTAACAATATTTCCATCTTTTCTCATTACTCCGTATCCTTTCACATTAGACCCCATCTTTTTTTCATCTTACCACAATTTTATTTTCATCATCGATCCCTATCACATCACATCATTCCTACATCAAATCACATCCAATCGCATCATCCACACATCAATCCACATCATTCATACATCCATCCACATCAATCCACACGTCAACCCACATCATTCAAACATCCATGCACATCAATCCACATTATCCACACATCAATCCATCTCATCCATACATCCATCCACATCATTCACATCAATCCACATCATTCACTCATCATACACACACCAATCCACATCATCCACATCATTCACTTATCATACACACACCAATCCACATCAATCCACATCAATCCACATTATCTACACATCCATCCATATCTTCCATACATCCATTCACATCAGTCCACATCATCCAAATATCCATGCACATCAATCCACATTATCCACACATCAATCCACCTCACTTCATAAGCATTCCCATTCTCATCTAATCACATCTTTTTCTATCTCATCACTTAATTCCTCATCAGATCTCACCCACTTGTATCTTCCCATATATCTCATCACTTCGCATACATTAACATCTATCCAGTTTACATCACATCTTATCACATTCATTTCACATCACATCCCATTCATTCACATCCCAATTCACATCCCAATTCACATCACATCACATCCATTCACATCCCTTATCATTCATTCACATCCTGATTCACATCACATCACATCCATTCACATCCCTTATCATTCATTCACATCCTATATCATTCATTCACATCCCGATTCATATGCTATCACATTCATTCACATCCTATATCATTCATTCACATCCTATATCATTCATTCACATCCCGATTCATATGCTATCACATTCGTTCACATCCTATATCATTCATTGACATCTCTTATCATTCATTCACATCTCGATTCATATGCTATCACATTCATTCACATCCTATATCAATCATTCACATCCCTTATCATTCATATCTATCCAATTTACATCACATCTCATCGCTTCAATTCTCGTTCATATCCATCACATTTACATCCACATATATTCTCATATACATCCACATCCATACTTATTTATCACATACACATCTACATCTATCCTTTCACATACATCCACATCCATACTTATCACATACACATCCACATCTATCCTTTCACATATATCCACATCCATACTTATCACATACACATCCACATACATTCTTTCACATACACACATCCACATCCATTCTTTCAAATACATCCACATCCATCCATCCATTCATTCCCATCTATCAGATTCACATTACTTCTCAGCACATCTATTCACCTCACATTCTCGGTCGTCACTCCTATTCTCATCACATCCATCCGTCCATTCATTCCCATCTATCTGATTCGCATCCCATCTCATCACATCTATTTACCTCTCATTCTCATCACATCTATTCTCATCACATCCATCACATCTATTCTCTATTCATTCTCATCTATCTGATTCACATCCCATCTCATCACATCCATTCTTAGAATGCAAGAGAATCCTTATTTTTTTATAAAGATTCTTTACATATCTATTTATGCATAATTTCAATTTTAAGGAGAATAACACTTTCGAAACAAAAATAAATCTTTTATGCATAAATTCAATTTTAATGAGAATAACTCTTTTGAAATAAAAATAAATTTCTTTATGCATCATTCTATGCATAAAATCAAAATTGATGAGAATAACTCTTTTGAAACAAAAATAAATTCTTTATGCACCTATATATGCATAAAATCAAAATTGATGAGAATAACTCTTTTGAAATAAAAATAAATTTCTTTATGCATCTTTCCATGCATAAAATCAAAATTGAAGAGAATAACTCTTTTGAAATAAAAATAAATTTCTTTATGCATCATTCTATATGCATAAAATCAAAATTGATGAGAATAACTTTTGAAAAAAAAATTCTTTATGCATCTTTCTATGCATAAAATCAAATTTGATGAGAATAACTCTGTTGAAATAAAAATAAATTTCTTTATGCATCATTCTATGCATAAAATCAAAATTGATGAGAATAACTCTTTTGAAATAAAAATAAATTCTTTAAGCACCTTTCTATGCTTAAAATCAAAATTGATGAGGATAACTCTTTTGAAATAAAAATAAATTCCTTTATGCATCTTTCTATGCATAAAATCAAAATTGATAAGAATAACTCTTTTGAAATAAAAATAAATTTCTTTATGCATCATTCTATGCATAAAATCAAATTTGATGAGAATAACTCTTTTGAAATAAAAATAAATTTCTTTATGCATCATTCTATGCATAAAATCAAAATTGATGTGAATAACTCTTTTGAAATAAAAATAAATTCTTTATGCATCTTTCTATGCATAAAATCAAAATTGATGAGAATAACTCTTTTGAAATAAAAATAAATTCTTTATGCACCTTTCTATGCATAAAATCAAAATTGATGAGAATAACTATTTTGAAATAAAAATAAATTTCTTTATGCATCTTTCTATGTATAAAATCAAATTTGATGAGAATAACCATGGTCCATTCGACTGAGATTTCTATCTGAACAGTCCGCCATGGAAATTTTTAATTTTACAGAGTTTTAATTTGACATCCCTTAACTTGATCCATTGGGTCAAGTGTTGACAACAACAATCTGCCAAAGCACAATCCACTAATCTCATAGTGATTTGTTGAAGTCATTATTAACGTCATTCCAGCTACGAACATTATCACAGGGACTTGTCCCATTCATCCTTATTGTGGTTTTTCTTAGTTATTACAATTCAACCAAAATTTAAAAATCTTCATTTTTCAATCAGAATCCAAATCAACTCATCAGTTCTCAATCAGAATTTAAAATCATATCAGCCACATTCGAATTTATCATCTAGATAGTATTAATGCTTAGAGTTTCAAGTCTTAGATTTACTCGTATATACTGCCAGTAAAGAGCTGCAGTTATACCCTCGGTATATACGGGTAGTCACGGTCCTTGGAACTATAAGGTAAATACCATCATGTCTAGGCCTCAAGCAAGTCAGGGATTCCATACAATTGCGGTACTTCCATCTGAAGACCCAATTACCAATTTACGAATTTCAGTTTGAATATTAATTTGTATAAATTTTATCACACAATTATAACCTTTTACTGCTTCTTCATAATTTTTTGACATTTTTGGCTTTTCAGTTGATCTTCATTAGCCAATTTGCTCTGATACTAGCTGTAAGATCCCAGATCCCACTGCACAACAAATTTGGGGGTGCTAGGCAGCGAAAGTAGCACTTCTTGCATGGGGCAAGGTCCCACACTCGGGGCCTACTCAAATCTCATCACATCTTATCACATCTCGTTCACATCCATCCACATCACATCACATTCATTACATCCACATCACATCACATTCATTCCATCCACATTACGTTATAGCCACATCTATCCACATCACATCACATTCATTCCATCCACATTACATCACATCCATCTATCCATATCGCATCACATCCATTCCATATCATCACATCTCATCACACCCATTCACATATCATCACATCTCATCACATTCACATCCACATCCATTTACATCACATCACATCTCATCACATCCACTCTTAGTACAGTTTCTCTACTTTCGATATTGATAAGACTTTTCTAAGTTTCTGCCAATTGCTTGACCTAGTTAAAGGTACTTTTTCTCGATCCCATTAAATCTAAGTATTAGAGTGTTATTGAAGGTTTAAAAAGAGAAAATAAGCCTTATCATAATTGAATAATAAAAACTCAGAAAGAGCATTTATGTATTGTATTTTCATTCCTTAAGCTTCATTAATGAGAACTAATTCTAAACTTCCGTTTACTTATTGGATCCTCGATCCTCCCAGAGGGATTCGAGATTCCCTTTTTTGAATAAGAATTATCCAAGTTTTCTCGATGGATATTTTCACATTCTTTCTCAAATTTCTCAAATAAGATATATTCAATATTCTTCTTTTAAATAAAAGATGCATGGGATTTACAAAAATCAATTCTACCCATATTTCTCAATAAAAATAATAATACTCAAAATTCCACTTTGGATAAATACTCATAATTTGAATTATGCCCAAAAATTTCTCTTTTAACATTTAATTGTTTGGATCTCGAATATCATGGGAATTCCTCTTTTTGCATAAAAATAAATTTATCAAAAATTACTCTTTTCTTATAATCAAATAATTATGCATAAATACTAAAAATTTATTTCCCACAAATATGATGAAAATCATTATTTTTGCATAAGGTGTCTAATCCTAGAATATGGTAGGAAGTCCTCTTTTAGCATTATGCATAAAAATAAGATATGTATTATTTTTTAAAAATTTTACCATAGCTTTGCTATGCTATTACTGATAATTCTCAATTTTTCCTAAAAGAATAAAAGCTTGTAATGAAAATATGATAGTAGTTCTTCTTTTATGCTTAAAACCAAACTATGTATTTAAATCATAATTTTAACCATAACTATTAACATAATTATGATTATTCCACTAGATTAAGTTAATTTAAACATTCCTCTTTTCCCAATTTACTAGGATAATCCTTTTCTCATTAAGAATGAATTAAAGTAATCTTTATTTACTCATAAACAATCTAAAAAAGATTAACCGTTATTTTTACTAATCCAAAATCATGAAAATATTAATTCTTATCCTCTAGCGCATTGAGCCTAGAGTTTAGATTTGAATTAAGAGATTATCATTGAGGAGCATCCTTTTCCAAGAGATTTAGCCATAAACATGGCTACTCTTTTAGAGAGAGAGATTTACTTAAAGAAAGCATTATAATTCAGTATAAAGATTAATGTAATGCTAATTAATTTAAAAAAACATTTTGAAAGCTTCTCAAGCTTGAGAGGGGTTGAGAAGAAGAAAGTCAAGCATTTTGAAAGCTTCTCAAGCTTGAGAGGGGTTGAGAAGAAGAAAGTCATTGAGATAATTTAAAAAAACCATATAAATCATTTTTACCTCCAAGTTTGGATTGATTCTTTATTTTTATAGCAGTGAAGCCCCCAACCAATCAATTGGTCCACCAAGAGGAGAAGAGCAACTTCAAGAGTTGTTGGAGAGAGAGAGAAGCTCCAAGATCCCAAGAGAGGAAAATTTAAGGGATAATAGAAATATGATTATTTTAAGATAATACTGGCATGGTATAGCTCCAATATGAAAATACAAAGAAATGAGGGAGGCCACTGACCAAATCCAACTGGGTTCTAGAATTTTCCAGCTTCAATTTGACTCAATTTGGACAAGATTTGGACCAGTTTATCTTCCTTTTTTATCTAGTTTGATCTAGGAGAGAGGAGAGATAAAAATATCAAATTTTTTGAATTAAAAAACCCAACCACACATGTGAAAAAGGCACCTACCTCAAGAGTCTCCCTCTCTTTACCAAGGTATCAAAAATGTATCATTTCTCTAAAATATCTCATTTTTTTACTAATATCTCTTAATTTTTAACTAATAAACCTTGTACTCAGTGTCAACTCTTCATCTTACGTGAGCATTTACTCCTTTTTGGGTATTTTCTTTTATTCTTTGGATTTATCTCATCCCAACACTTGGATTAATCCAATTGGCCCATTGGAACCTTAATTGGACCATAATCCAAAAATTTCTGAAAATCTGGACCCTTAGGCTAAGGTCCCTTTTGAATTAATTCCTAATGCACATTGGAAAGTTCATTTTGAACTTCTATTGAAGAGGAATCCATTGTAGACATTAGGAGGATTTTTTTTATTCAAATATATCTCAATTTTGAATTACCTCTCTCTAGATATTTTCTCTCTCTAGGATAAAATAGGGTAAAACAAGATCTTTCTTCCATTTCAGAGAGGGGAATGATTACAAGAACAGAAGGGGAGGTTCTTACACCTTTACACCTCAAAAGCTAGAGGGAGGAATCTTACATTGCTTACAAGAGAATAAAGCGACTTAAGTGGAATTAGAGGAGGAATAGCAAGGTTAGAAGGCTGCTAGAGGATTAGATAAGAGCTTAGGGAGCCATTAAACCTTACAGAAGCAAAATTTACAGGTGTTCTAGAGAGGGATTAAAAAGGTTATAGTAAGCTATTGAATCAACTATTTGTTTAGGAAGAAAAAACGTGGGAATTGATTAAGAGAACTTGGGTTTGTCTAGAGCAGAGCGCGCATGAGATAGAGGGTCTTGTAGGAAGTTGTGGTACCCTAAGACCTCTAGGTGTTTTAGCTCTGTTAAAGCTTGGGTGGATCCAAATCTTTGCACAATTGTTCTTTGATGTGTTAAAGGAGAGGGCCTGTAAAATGTGGCTACAGCTTTCATTGATGACTAGTTTCTTGTGCAATTGAAGAAAAAGACTTGTAGAGCTTGCTAGGATAATCTCTAGACAATCCCTTATTTTCTTGGTGTTCTCTCTTTCTGTTTGAACCCCATGTCTCAGGGTTGTTGTTGTTTGAGACAAGCTCAATTATCATCTATATGTAGAAGGGTTTTTTATGGTTTTGATTGATGAGCTGTTTATGCTCTGGTTTATGCTGTTTGGTGTGAGAGTGTTGAGAGAATACATGTGTTGATGAAGATCCGAGGTTTGTTGAGTCAGGTCTAAGTCAATTAGCTCAAATTGTGAGACAGGAGTATCTAACCGAGTCAGTTGTAGTCAGTTGTGCATTTGGGTTAGTCAATTGATGCAATGAAAGAGTAGATCTTGTCTTGTTTGAAGCTTGTGAAGTCTGGTCTGACAATCTGAGCATAGTCAGAAGTCAGTCTGATAGTATTTAACCGAGTCAGTTATGCACTTGGGTTAGTGAGCTGATGCTATGAAAGAGTAGATCTTGTCTTGTTTGAAGCTTGTGAAGTCTAGTTTGACAATCTGAGCATAGTCAAGGGTCGGTCCGATAGTATCTAATCGAGTCAGTTGTAGTCAGTTGTGCATTTGGGTTAGTCAGCTGATGCTATGAAAGAGTAGATCTTGTCTTGTTTGAAGCTTGTGAAGTCTGGTCTGACAATCTGAGCATAGTCGGAAGTCAGTCTGATAGGTTGTGGGATGGATGGTGTTCTAGCTCAGTTGAGGGGGGTTGTTTCAGGTCAGAAAGGTGTCGGCTAGAATTAGCTAAGGATCAATAGGAGCCAGTTGAAGGTATATAAGGGTAGACACGATCCTTTAGGGTTGGAGAGAAAAGATTTGTGCTTTGGTCTATTTACTATTGGATTTTCAATCAGTCTCAATAGAGTTAGTTTTACAAAATTGAAGGGGAAAGTGTTCCAGAGTTAGCACATGATCAGCTATTGTTAGCAAACGGTCAGCTGTTGTACAAGCCGTAAGTCTGTGGAGTTGAATCTTGGTGGGATTTGAGGAATTCGAGGGATTGGAAGTGGTAGAGAAGACTAGAGTGTTAAGGTCTGACTCAAAACTAAATCAATTGGGATAGTTGGGTCAGATTTTAGTCAGTAGAAAGTCAACAGGGGTGTGCGGACAGGTTCTGAGGAAAGAATTATGAAGATAGCTAGGATTGGAGGACATTTTGGGATACCTAGAGGACATACTTATGACTGGGGTCAGTAGCAAATTTTTGATTTAGAATCCAGTCAACATTTGATCAGCTAAATGTCAGAGCAAAGAACCTCTTTTATCATCTAAGTGTCAAGAGAGAGAAGATTAGAGCTCTAGGAGGTCATGTTTGACCTGGGAGGACAGTTGGTGGAAATAGCCGGATCAGCTTGAGGAGCTTGAAGAGTATTCAAGTGTCTAATTGTGTCAGCTAGAGGATAGAGGACATCAGCTCAATGGATTGGTACCTTGATCTAGTGTTTGTGCTAGTGTTGTGGTGTTGATTGTTAGTATCCTCCTCATGGTGGTCTGTTGGGGGACGAGCTATAGAGGCAGGCTTCCCTGACACATCATTGTTTTGGTGCCCCCACTAAGGAGGGATTTGAAAGCACCCTTTAGTCTATTTGTAGTTCGGAAAAGTTTTTAGTAGAGGAGATGGTTGCCACCATGATGACTTATCTTTTTTTCTATGGTCATGCTGGTTAAGATCTAGAGGAGTTCTTGGCAGGGATGGAATTGACAGCCTTTACCTTTGGTAACAAGAGAGATGGATAAGTTGACGTTGCTGACCATGTTGTTGAAAGGGGATGCTAAAAGATGGTTGCGGACATGGGGAGCCTAGCCAAACCAGGGTAAGACATTAAAGTGGCTCTGGTGCAACAATCCCCTGATGCCCTGTGGCAAGAAATTCAGAATTTAAAGCATAATCTATTTGATATGTTTGACAGGTTTGTGATCATTTTGAAGACTTGTGGTGGGGAAGATGGGACACTTCCTTGGAAACAAAGCATCCACATGTTCTTCTTAAGAAGGACACGCTTATCTAATCTCTTCGTGAAAATTTGAGGGAGAAAGTGGAGTTGAAGAGGCAAGGGACTTTTGAAGAAGCTTTGAGGATTGCTAGGGAGAAAGCGTGGAAGCTACAAAGGATGGATCAAAAGCAAAAGAGGTCCAAATTGAAAGAAGACCAATCATGCCCAGGGAGAGAAGAGAAAACGAAGGGGGGATTGCTCTTGTAAGTCCAGTAGTCACAGATTAACTTATGCAAGATATCAATCATCTAACTCAGCAGATGGAGAATTTGAATCTGAATCTCTTGCAAGGAAGCAGAAATTCCCCTAGGGTAGGAGATAAGGATGGTCTGAGAGGAGGCAGGAGAAGAGGAGGATCCAATGTGAATGTACGGTGTTTCAATTGTATGGAGAGGGGTCATATATCTCCTCAGTGCCCTTACCCTAAGAGGATGGGGGGTGATGTTTATCCTTTAGCACGTAGGAGGGAAGAAAGATAGGATCTCAGGAGGGAAGAGAAAATGCCAAATTAGCAGGTACCACAAGCTCAGGTAGCAAGGGAATGGGCCTAGAAAAGGAGAGATGAATTTTATTGGGATGGATGAAGAAGTGGAAATAAATCTTAGCTAATAAGAGAACCAAAGGAACAAAGGTAGATGATGAGCAAGGATATTCAAGAAGGAAGAAGGGGAAGCAGATGGAAGAAGGGGAAGCAGATGGAAGATCAGCCCAAGGAGGGTAAGAAGAAGACCAGGTCCAGAAGACACATTGGCATGCAAGATTTTCCTTTAGGTGTTTATGAGGAAACATGTGATCTGATGAAAGATCTTCAGCAAAAAGGACCTACTTTGACATGGTCCAGTAAATTGGTTAGCACAAGAAGGCCCAAGAAAGAGAAAAAGGGAGGTCAGATTAATGTAGTGCAAGTGAAGGGAATAAAGATTATCTGCCAGTTTATGGATGCCTGGGTGAATAAGCACTGAGTCCCAAAAGTCTATATAGATGGTGGTGCACAAGTATGTGTAATGACCAAGTAGAAAATGGAGGATTTAAGACTAAAGGTAGGTGCACCCTCTCAATTTAGAGTCAAAATGACAAACAGTGCAAGGGTTAGATGCCTAGGAACTGTAAAGAAGATGTAGGTGACTGTTTTTGGATAGGAAGCTGAATTAAATGTACATGTGATGTCAGCCAAGTCAGAATCCTACCCACTAATTCTTAAGAGGCCATGACTACTAATAGCTATGAGGGAAAGACAAGACTAGTGGAGAGGACATCTGATTTTGGGGTTGGACCAACCTGTGAGGGAGACAAGTCAGATATGATATGGCTAAGGGAAGGGATCTGATTCAGGAGAGTAATACATTAGAAGAAGAAGATGAGGAAACAAGCTCTGTAAAGGATTTAGTAAAACAAAGGAAGTCAACTCAGAAGATGATGGGGAAGAGGAGCCTACTTCTCACCTTATGTGTATTTCTATAGTACAGCTATGTGCAAAGGAAGGGAAGAAGCTGAAATCTGAAACTAAAGTACAACCAAGTAGGGATGATGTTTTGCAAAAGGTGCTTGGCCAAGGATCTGACTAAGGTAGAGAGAAGGGAGTATATGGGTATGTTGCAAAAATTTCCAGATGTATTATCTCTTCTTATACACAGGTTAGGGGACTGTCTACAGTGCAACATTAGATTCAACTAAAACCAAGAGCTAAGCTAGTTGTATAGAGGTTGAGAAGATTTGGAATCATACAACAGCACAGGAAGTAGATAAACTATTGAAATCAGTGTTTATATTCCTCGTGGATAACTCTGAATTGGCTTCCCCAGTAGGCTGACATGAAATACATTATGTACTTTAAGATGAGGAGGTAGATGAAGTTCATAGGCTAAGTCACCTACTTTCTTTGTAATCAGATATGGGCCCATAGTATCTGGGGGGATAACTTCTTGTACTT
This sequence comes from Cibotium barometz, assembly GCF_041138505.1. Classification (NCBI taxonomy): domain Eukaryota; kingdom Viridiplantae; phylum Streptophyta; class Polypodiopsida; order Cyatheales; family Cibotiaceae; genus Cibotium; species Cibotium barometz. Next base: position 20,165,082 of record NC_141053.1, read on the forward strand.
CCCAAGAGATAGAGAACTTCTTTTGGGGCATACTCGAATGAATACCATATCTGCTTCTTCAAATTTTCTGTCTGACCTCTTCTTATCTGCATACTGCTTCTATCTATCCTCGAATGAATACCATATCTGCTTCTTCAAATTTTCTGTCTGACCTCTTCTTATCTGCATACTGCTTCTATCTATCCTGGGCAGCTTTTATATCCTTGTGGATTGACTGCATCTGCTGCTCCATGTCGTCAAGCATCTGTCTGGAAATCTCGACCCTAATCAATGGGTTGGACCAAGTTAATGGTGTTAAGCAGTCTTGTCCATATAGAGCTTTGAAAGGGCTCATCCTGATACTTTGGTGATAAGAAGCATTGTAGGCAAATTCGACTAGGTGCAGATAGCTTAGCCACTTCTTGGGTTCCCTACCACCACAACATGACCGAAGTATATCTTTGATTACTTGGTTCACCCTTTCTATTTGACCATCGGTCTCGGGGTGGTAAGCTGTGCTGAGATCCAAGAAAGTTCCTACTGCTTCAAAGAATGCAGTCCAGAATCTTGACGTGAACTTGGAATCTCGATCACTTACTATTCTCCTGGGTAGACCATGGAATCTGAAGATTTCCTTGAGGAACACTCTGGCCACATCTAGTGTAGTGTAGGTTTCTGTTACTAGAATCAGATGGGCAACTTTGGTTAGTCTGTCAACTACCATGAAGATGGAGTTGTAACCTGATTGCACTGAAGGTAGTCCAGTAATAAAATCCATACTGATACATTCCCACTTCATCTGGGGGATGTCTAATGGATGTAACTTTCCAAGCATTTTTACTCTCTTGGCTTTGACTTTCTGACATATCAGGCATTGACGTACATGATTAAGTACATCCTTTTTTAGTCGAAGCCAAAAGAAGCTTTTCTTTACAGACATGTAGGTCTTGATGAAACCTGGATGTCGTGCTATAAGGCTATCATGGGCTTCATTTATTTCTAATGCAACTTAGGAATTTTTTTTAAACTTCTGTTTCGGGGGAATTTATTTTAATAAGAAGGGATATTTTTCCATCCAAAGATATCTAAAAATTGAATTATCTCTCTCTAGAATATTTTCTCTCTCTAGGCCAAAACAGGTAGAAACAAGATCTTTTATTATTCTGAAAAGGGGAAGAAACTAGACATCTTGAGGGCTGGGGGGGAATCTTACAAGATCAATGTGTTATGAAGACTCTAGTTTTTTTTTAGAGAGGTTTGCAATTTGAAGGAAAATTCTAGGCAATGGGTTATACCATTGACCAGGCTTTTGCCCACCATAGCCTCCCCATCCAGAGATGTACCTGGAAAGATATCAATGATGAGGCTTTGGTGCCAATGTTCTCCAGTGCATGAGTATGGATATGTATGCATGGAGCAGCTACTCCTAACATTAATTTAGCCAAAAGAATAATGAGCTATAAGCTTAACAAAAATGTATTGGCTCATTAGTTCTTGTTGTGTATTCTACCATTTTTATGTAGGCCATTTGTGTTAGGCAAGGGACTAAATCCTAGAGGGATTAATATGACAGGGGATTCGAATCCCGATGACACGCTTGTTGTCAGCATAGCAAATGGTATTGGGAGGTGCATTTGGGGATCTCAATAGCTTGAAGATTTCAGCCATTGGGTTCATTGTGGGTGTGGGCCCATGTGATCCCTCTATCGTTGCCATGTCTTAATGTTGCCAATTGCTCCTTAATGATGAGCAAGCACACACATTTTTTTTAATAGCATGTTACAGCGTAAGGAGGCATGGTGCACCCTTCTCTAGATCAAACGAGGGTTTGTTTGCCTTGATTTTTTTAAGCGCTAAGCGCACGTGAACAATCTCTTAGAGATATTTTTCTAAAAAAAGTGTGTGCCACTGGTGTCCCAGATGGAAGCCGAGGTCTCAAAGGTGCATGTGAACACCCTCTTAAGATAAACTTTTTTGAAAAAAGTGCATGTTATTAGCATCCCATAGGGAAGAGGAGGTTCAAAGCTTATTTTCCCCATCACTATCTCAAGATGAATTTTTTTTCGAAAAGATTTTCTATTTCAAAGCCTATTTTTGAATGTGTTTTGGAAAGGAATTTGGAAAAACTTTGTATAAGAGAGTTGTAGTATTTTTGCAGTACTACAACTTTGACTCTCTATTGTTTTTGTGATTTTGTCATTTAGATACTCAAAAAGTAGCCCGAATATGGTGCACGATCTTTTTCAAGCTATTTTGGGTGATTTTTAGTGCTTTAAGGCCCATTTTGCTCTCTGTCTCAGTCCTAGCCTACTCAAAAAGTAAAGCATATAAAAATTTGATTAGTCCCTCTAATTAGGTATAACTTAAAGAAATTTATAAGTTTAGAACTTAATTTATAAATCTTTTAAATACAAAGAGAGAGACGCACCAAGTGGATGTCAATCTCTCTCGCCTAATGTGCCTCTATAGTGGCTTCCTCTACCATCTGCAATGTTGCTCTAAGACGATCAATCTGTGCTCTTGCCTCTAGCAACTCCTATGCGAGTCTCTCACTCAGATGTGGGACCCTATGTGACACAATCAACCACCATTAATTTTAAAAATATAAAAAAGTAGATATAAAGATATAAACAAACAAATATGAAAAACCTAAAGAAACAATGAACATGTATGAATACCTCGACATCTGTTGGCATCGATTGTGAAAAAAGATGCACCACATTATGGATGCTCTCAATGGTACTATGCACGTTGATCCCCACTTGAGTTCCTAGTGCCTCAACAATAGACAAAGGTACAAACGGAGGATTTCTAGCAACAATTGCATGCAGGGCTGGTGGAGCCTCCTCCCCTAGTGCTGGAGACGACCTCAACCAGTACCCCCATCGGGCCGAGCTGGTGTAGTCAACCTGCTCCCCTAGTACAAACTTTGCATATAATTGCTTTACAAAGTAGATGGGGATTTCGCAGTTATTCAGCATCCTCCCATATGAGGCAACATATCGACTATAGATATGTGCTGCCATATGAGGATGCAAATGCCATGAAATAGTAAGGGGCTTCCATGCCCCAAGCTGCATCCCACGGCTATCAAGAAAAAGGTCCAAGTATGGTCCATAATAGGAATAAGATCAAACACCAAACGAGATGTCAAGCCATGTGGTACTACAGCAATACGGTGATGTGCTATCCCCTCATCTACATAAACAACATCGTGAAGGCTACAAAGGGATGAGAGTATCACCTCCAGGTTCGACATGATATGTAAAGTAGATGGTGTGTCTCTAGAACTCCTATGGATGGCCACTAACTCATGATCTATCTTTGCGATGATGAGGTCCACATTAGACGAGTGGCCCTCCTCGCGTGACTCCATCCTAGACCCTAAGCCTAACACATATGGGCAGGCCAATGTGAAAGGCTAATGTGAAAGGTCCAACGCCTAGTGCTATAAAAATACTAATCTATCACTAATGAAGCTCTAAAACACCATTAATGATGGATTCAAAGCCCACTAATTACTTTTTAATCCAAGGGAAATGAGAGTAAAACAGTGAAAACGATGTGAGAGAATGAGAGGGAAAAAAACTTAGGGGTTTTATAATCTCGATTGAGGTTACATGGCATACATTTTAGGGTTTGCAAGATGAACGGCCCCGATGTATGTGTGGTTTTAGGGTTTGTGAAACAAGCAACCCCGATGTATGCATGATTTTAGAGTTGCTAAAATAAATGGCTTTGATTTGTTGAGAGTATCTCCATCAAGATACATGGACAGCTTTGATTCGAACTATGTATCTCAATTGAGGTACAATCTCAACTGGGTGGGGGATTGCATCTTGGTATCAAGGTAAATGGACGGATTGGATTATAAATAACGACAATCGCATCTTAGTATCTCAATCAAGATATATGAACGGATGAGATCATAACTGACTATCTTGATCGATGTACATCAATGGTCAAGATCACATTTGGATATCTTGTTCAAGATACATGGACGGTGAAGATGGCATCACTTGTTATGCTGAATGTAGATCCGAGTGGGAAAGTCGAGCGGGATCCATTATGGCATTGATGTGGATCCTAGTGGCCTACATATCTCAATCGAGATAGCAAGATGCTGGTGAAGTGTTTTAGACATAGACGATGATAACCCTTCCGAGCCTGTGGCGTGGCGATTGTTGGTATCTCGATCGAGATATTGGCCTTTTGGCTCAAGGGGCACGTGTCAAGTTATTATTGATGTTGATATCTTGATTGTCTCATGATACCTCACCCCCAAGAGTTTTACTTGTTGCATCGATGTCCAATTTTTAGTGAGAGTGAACAAAAGTGAGTACCCTCGCCTTGCATCCACCCTCTTGCATCCACCCTTTAACTCATTTGAAGAAGTTCAATTGGTGCATATTCAAAGAGCTAGAAATCAAGAGGCTAATTCATTAGCCAAACAATCAATGGAATAGGATACTAGAGATGTATGTGTGTTGTCCAAAATCTCTCTTCTCAAGAGCTTAAGTATCAAGGTATGGAAAAGATTTAGGACATTGTTATGTAATCTGGTGAGTATCTAGCTGGTTGTTTAAAAATGGAAAGATACAAATTGGCCAAAAAAGCCTTGTCTTATGTTTGGTTAGGAGACATGTTGTATCAAAAGAGTTCAGATCTAATTCTGAGAATGGTGCCCAACAATATTGAGATTCCCAAAATTCTCAAGGGTGTACATGATGACATATGTGGTGGTCATTTTGCTCATGATCTCACAGTGAAGAAAATTCTGCAAATTGGATATATTTGGCCTAGTATGTATGATGATGTGCAACATTGGTATAGATCCTCTCATGCTTATCAAGTTATAGGACATAGACGACTTATATATGGACCAAGACAACCTATATAGCTATGGGACCTTTTGAGAAATGGGGCATAGATGCTATAGGCCCATTATCTACTAGGACTCAGAATAGAAAAGTGTATATTCTGCTTAGGGTGGATTACATGACTAGATGGGCTGAAGCTATATCTACTACTAGAATCAAATGTAAAGCTATCCACAAGTTTATCTACACTCATATTTGTTGCAAATTTGGTGCTCCTTTAGATATTATATCTAACAATGGCCTTGGTTTTGTTGGGGAAGAGTTGGATGAATCATTGAAAGGTCTCAATAGCAGACATAGACATATGACTCCATATTATCCCTAGAGTAATGGGGTAGTAGATTATAATATGACTCCGTATTATCCCTAGAGTAATGGGCTAGTAGATTATAATATGACTCCATATTATCCCTAGAGTAATGGGCTAGTAGATTATATGCAAACTTTTACCAAATTTGTTGAGGGTAATTGAAAGCATTGGGATAAGGCATTAGATAGAGCACTTTGGGCCTATAGATGTACCTATAAATAGATTACAAGATTTACTCCATTCCATCGGCATCAGGAGGCTTTACACCACGTGGAGTTGGATGTATCTAGTTTAAGGTACCTCAAGAAGATTTGTGGTGTGCCTGGAGAAGAGGTAGCAGATAGGATGCTTAGCTTGGTTGATATGCATTTGAAGAGACAAGATTCCATGAGTCAGATAGAGGCCTTGCAACAAGAGAGGAAGAAGAAGTTTGATGAGCAGTATGAAATTTCAGCAAAAGTGTGAAGGTCCATTCATCAGGGTTCACACTATGTTCCCTTCAGGTTACTATCACTTGGAAGACTTGGATGGTACTTTCCAAACAAAAGAAAATTCAATGATTGGAGGCTTAAATCCTACGTTGAGAGATTGTGGCCAGCCAATTGGGATTCAGATGATGTAGGTAATCTAGATGAATTACTGCACGATTGTTTGTGGATGCACATGGAACATCATCAAATTGAGATGGTACATGAATGTACTATCTTACAGGGGGTGGCTGTCTATGATGCAGTTTTTTTGAAAACCCATTTTCTCTTTTAGGTTGTGTCTAGGAGCTAGTACAATTATGTTAGATATGAAGTTGCAATGTACATATGCCGGTCTAGAACATAGTTATACACAACTTGCAGGATGTAGTATGAAAGCAATCCAATCAACCGAGATAAGTGGGTGAATAATATGTAAAGGCCATACACTTGCTAAAAAGGGTAAGCTAGTCATGAAGATGTGCGGGAGAAATCAAAAAGAATAAAGGCGACGAAAAAGGAGAGAGAGAATGGGGAGTTTGAAGGTACCGAGCAACAAATCCTTTTTTGGAGGAAGGAAGGCAGAATAAGTAATCTCTTTGGATTTTTGTATAAAAGGGGGTTTTTTGCTAAGGGTTGCGCGATGTGAGAGAGAGAGAGAGAGAGAGAGAGAGAGAGAGAGAGAGAGAGAGAGAGAGAGAGAGAGAGAGAGAGAGAGGATAGGAGGGTTCTGGTGCTCTGTAAAAAACATATATATATGCTTTATGGAGTTTATGATTCAAAGACAGAAGGGTTTGAAGAAGATGTAGTAGATTGGCTGAGTTTGTGAGAGCTATGTTATCTTTCAGTCACTTCTCTTTCACTGCTATGAGTTTGTATGAGACACAAGGTCAACGCAATCAATACAACAAAGAACAAGGTTTAAAGTTTGTTTGAATCCTTTTTCTTGTTTATCTTGCTTACTAGTCAATGAGTACTAAGCACCTTCATGTTTACTTAGCTTCTCTGAGAATCTTTCTAGTTTTATATTGAATATTGCCTCTGAGTTTTCAGAATGTCATGCTTGGATGAGTTGTTTGTTGGTTGTTGAATTTCTATAAGGTAGGAGCTATTGGATCAGGAAACATCTTACTACCTGTGATTCTTAATTAATAGTCTTTATGAGTGTGGTGCTAGTTGAAAGGTAAGAGAAGAGCAATTCAATGTGAGAAGAGAGTCTTAAGAGTGAAATTCTTGCAGGTGCAAGTTTATCTAAGAGTGAGAAGTTAGGATTCAATCATGATGTCTTCTATTAGTTTAGTCTGATTCATTCCTTTATAGTGCTAGCCACATGTTGTTCCGCATCCTCTCAAGAGGCTGATCGAAATCAGGAAAGTGTCAGATCTGAAGCTCAGGAGCTATCTGGGGTAGGATTAGTTGGAGCAGTGTGACTGGTCAGATCATGAAGTTGTCAAAAGCAGGAAGCTATTAGATCAGGAGTTGTCTGAAGTAGGAGCTATCAAATCTGAAGCTGTTCAAATAGGAAGCTGACAGAATCTGAAGCTGTTCAGATAGGAAGCTGACAGAATAGGAGCTAACAAATCTGAAGCTATTCAGAATAGCAGCTATCAAATCTGAAGCTGTTCAAATAGGAAGCTGACAGAATAGGAGCTATCAAGATCAGGAGAGGTAGTTAGAGCTAGACTGGTTGGATTAGGAGCTATCAAATCTGAAGCTGTTCAGATAGGAAGCTGACAGAATAGGAGCTGTCAAGATCAGGAGAGGTAGTTAGAGCTAGACTGGTTGGATTAGGAGTTAGGAGCTGACTGGGGTTAGATTGTTTAGAACAGGAAGTGTTTGAGCTAGAGCTATCACAAGAAGAGTTGTCAGACGAAGAGCTATCAAATGAGAAAATGTCAAGATGAGATTTGACTAAATCTGAGCTAATTGAAGGGGGAAGGGACATGATGAGAGCTGACTGAATCTGAGCTGATTGAAGGTGGAAGTGATAAGATGAGAGCTTACTAAATCACAACTGATTGAAGGAGGAAGTGACAGGATGAATCATAGCTAACTGAAGTAAGAAGTGATGGGATGAATTATAGAGCTGACTGAAGTAGGAAGTGACAGGATGAGAGCTCAGTGGATGAGAGCTGACTAAATCAAAGCTGATTAAAGAAGGAAGATTCAATTCAGGGCTTTCTGAACCAAGAGATAACTAAATCCAAACTAGTTGGAGCAAAACTAGTTGGAGCAAAACTGGTTAGGTCAAGAGCTGTCTAATTAGAAGCTGTTCAAGAGCTTGCCAGGTCAAAACTATTGGTATCAACATGTCTGTTTGGATCAAGAAGAGATTAATAATAGTCAGATTAAAAAGTGTCGAGAGAAAGATTGGATAGATCAAGACTAGTCAGAATCAAGAGAAGTGTCAAAATTAGGAGCTGCCTGGGTCAGAACTATCACCAATAAGTCTGTTTGGAATAGGAAAGTGTTAGGGCTGGTCAGAGCAATACTGGTCAAAATAATAAGTATCAAATCAAGACTGGTTAAAATCAATAAGTTTCAAAATCAAGAGGTGTCAAGAGTCGGAAAATATAGCAAGTGTGAGAACTGGGAAAGCGAGGACCATTAAGCTGAAGAGAGGCAAGCCAAGACCTTCAGATTGGTGTCTGGGGGTGGTGTCTTGTATACGTGATCTTATCTAGCCTTCTTGTAGTGCTAGCTAGTTATAGCTAGTGCGGGAGTGGAAAAAGCTCTCAACAGCTAGATGGATCAATCTAGATAGATAGAATTGGTGAACTCTTGGAAATGGAAGGATGTTATAAGCTAAGACCTAAATATGACGAACCCCTTGTAAAGAAACTACAGAATATCTCACTGTTATGGCTCACCCTAACCCTCCTTGAAACACATCCAAAAAGAGATTACTTGGTGAACCGCAACTGTCATAAGGATCTTTCCAATGGCGGAGCTCGTAACCCTTGAGGTCTCTAAGCTCTACAACTCCTTGAGAAGCAATTCTATCACACCTCCCACGAGCGTTACACCGCCGCGTTGCACTATGGGTACTCGTCCCTCCTCTCACCTCACTTCACTCACACACACTCACTAGCATGCATTAGGGAGAGAGATTAGCAATAGGATTAGGAAGAGCAAGACTCAATTGCACAATGGGATAGTATCTTGTATTATGAGATATATTCACTTATATACATGGCCATAAGTGTTCACACTCACTTAAACTATGGCCGACCGGGCACTTTAGGCTCATAAGAGGTCTAATGCAATTACAGTAACTACTCTCATAATATATCCATGAAGTACATCACCTAGGACTTCATCCTTTCTTACTACCACACGCTCTTGAAGTGGGAATCACCATAAATATTCTGTCACACCATTACAGGCGCCCGTCCAAGTTGTAGCTTTGGACACTATTGCTTTATATCCCGAATGTATGACCCTTTGGTGTATCTACCGTGACCCCTTGATGTAAGATAATGGCGGTAGATATTGTTAACCCTGGAATTGGGTTAACATCCCCCCCTTCTTGATGGCGATCGCATCCTCGTGAGCAGTTAAGACCTTTGTGTGGGAAAAATGGACAAGCTATGTCGATGGCTTTGAAGTTGATTGACGCTCAATGGTGTTTGTTCCTTCGGAAGGAATAAGAAAAGCTAGTTAATGAATGAAGAGGTTACTAGTGTATTGGGAATTTCTAATGGGGTGGGAGTGGGGTTTTTGCTAATGATTGCATTTTTAAATTTGTGTGAGCCCCTCTTTTTTTTTGCTCAATATGTTTTTGGCAATCATCGGCAAGGTTACATTTTATTTTTGTTAGTGGGAACACTAAGAAATGGTAATAATGGGAGAGAAGAGAGGAAAGGATCCGGAGGAACAGACTTAATCATCAGAACGAGATGGTGATTCTCAGTCCCTCATTTGATTCATTAAAGCGACATTCATCTTTTGAAGTAATTTACTTTTGATAATGTCCCTTTGGTGGGTGGCAGGATTCTTGTCAAATATTGTTGAGTAGGACATGTTCCTGCTTTCTTCTACATACCCAAGTGCTTTTTATGTTTTTATGTATATTTAAGTGCTCTTATGAAGGAGATTTACATGAAGTATAAAAATTGAGTCACATAGACAAGAGCATTGTTATTTTTTCCTTGATGCGCTCATAAGTCTCCGTTACAAACGTGGGTAGTATTGATTCTTTAATTTGTTACTTAAATGTTGTCGAGGTAGTATAGGGAAGACTGCTGATTGTTTTTTTGAACACACAAGCTCTTGTGTTGGTGCTAAATGCACAAGAGTGGTTGAGTGATTTTCTTGTTGTTGCTTGGGCCTCCATTCTTGTAGGTGAAGCTGTTAGGGTTGAAGTCAATGGTGAGGTTTTCTTCACATTGTCCGATTTTGGCAACCATATGGTGGAATTACCATCATAGTATCCTTGTTGTTGAAGCATATGCATAGGCACCCATCTTTGATGAACATTATAAACTGGTGGGCCGATGTGCTTGGTGCTAAGGCATTCTTCTTTGTGCAAGCTTAGGGGACTTTGTGATGCGCTTGGGGACCCAAGCTTTGGTATTTCTTTGGTAGTACCTACAGCAGTGTTTTTGGTACCCACACTTGATGACTTGGTGGAGTTTTTTGAGAAACTCGCATAGGATTTGGTGGACTGTGTTGGGGAGTACTTTTCTTTTTCCTTGTGGCCTCTGAGTGCTGCGTTGAGGAAGAGGCTTTGACTATCGAGGCACCCAAATTTGAGTGGCACCTTCATAGTAGCCTTAAGCTGTCTGCTTCTCCACCCACATCTTGATACTACTAAGATATCATGATTGTGGTTGTCTTGGGGGAGTTTTATTTTGGGTTGAAGTGGAAGGTTTGGGGCCCTCCTTGACTTTGGTTGGTGCTGAGGCTACAGGTTTGAAACTCATGGGCATTGTTGACGATGATGAGGCTAGAGCCTCTTGTGGAGTGGTTGTTGATGACGAGGCCTTTAAGCATGTGGTTGTCTCCTTTGGTGAGGTTTGTCGTGATGAAGATGCATAGGATCCAGGGTCTTTCCTTTAAGTTCCTTGTTAGAGATAGATGGTTTGGCTGTGGGAACTTCTTCAGGAATAGCTGTTGATTACAAGGTTTTGGCATCAAACTTCGTAGGTGTGAGGATGAGGTTGAAGGAGTAGCTGCTTTATTTACGCAGATGGTAGGTCATTGTGTAGAGGGGATTTTGTGGAAGAGGCTTATATCCTTTTGCGTTCAGCATCATAGAAATCCATTAAAGTTGGATCCTCTTCCTTGCAGTATGGTATTGTCAACTTTTTATTGTTGACCATCATGATGACTCTATTACTAGCAAAGCACAGTGGTGCTTAGGCAGTAGCAATAATCCATTTATGCCCCAAGATTAAATCTACTTCCAGCACATACTCAACCACAAAAAACTTGCAAGTGAGGGGGTTAGTTTCAATATATATTATATGTTCAAAGTACCCCAAACATGGCATGTTCAAGTCTTGTGTAAAGGTAATCCTTTCAGGATGTGCCATGAGTGTTGGTTGACCTAACAAATCCCATAGCTCGAGGGTCATGAGATTGTGTTCTCGTGTTGGATAAAGCTATGCTTGAGATATGGTGATTTTATTTAAAATTTTCAATCCCACCAAAATCCTAGGGATCTTTTCAGTAAGATATGTTGGAAGTTCTAGATCTTGTAAGGTCTCTTCCTCCCATAATAGCAATTTTACATTGTTTGCACAAGAGTGTTCAAGGTGATTGTTTACATGTATTCATCTATTGAATACAACAATTCACCTATCCAAGTTCTGCCAAGGATGACATCATACTCAAGGGAATCTAGGGTAACATGAAATGTAAATTCCATATCCCCATCGATTGTTTGAGTAGTGTATCTAAAGTAACCTAGAACTTTAATGTTTTGTCCATTGGCTCCTTTTGCAAGACTATTGCTTGTAGGGATGATTTTAGGTTGTCCCAATGACACCCAAGTGTCTATTGTCACAATGTTATGACTAGCTTGAGGGCTAATCAATGCGCGTTTGCGCTTAACATCATTTCCTATAGGAAATCCAACCATACCATGATAGAATCTTCCAAAGGAACCATGGATGCTTCAGTTTTTGTTTCAGCTTCAAATCCTATTTTTGTTTCATATTCCCATTCATTTTCATCTCTTGTTTGGCTCTCAGCTTTTTCAAGAGTACCCAATGCGTAAAGTAGCACACTTGGCCCTTTGCTTAGTGAGGTATGTTTGGAAACTTGTGAATCCTCACAATCCTATTTTATGGAGTTCTTTATGTTTTGGTATAACTCATGTAGAGCCCTTAAAGGTGCAAGTGCTGATGTGATGCTGGCTTCATTCATGAGAGAAGAGGATTCCTCTAAATGAGGTTTTGAGAGACTGTTTTAATCTTGTAAGGGAATTATCAAATTTCTGGCTCTTGCTTTCTCAAGCGTATAGTTTATACAATCTATTTCAAATGACTCTTCTGTTGAGAGTATCTCTTCCTCTTAAAAGGGAAAGCGGTACTCATTTAGGCTTTGTATTTTGGTTGCTATTTCAGGATTGGCATTATGAGGCTCAATCACAATCGGTGACCTTATAATACATTCAACCAAGCTAAGCATGCTCTCCTGAGCTTGCTTTTTGCATTCTACATATGTCATGTGATCATTATTATCCATTTTGGGTGGTTGGGTGGGTTCTAGCTTCTTGATTAGTCTATGTGGTGCACTGAGTGAAGAGTAAGAACTTGTTTCATCCTCACTTAGTGATGTACTAGAACTTGTTTCATTCTCTCACTTTCTTTGGTTTGTCAGTTTTTCATTATGTTTACCCATGCAACAAGATCAAATTTTCTTTTGGGTTTTTGTATTTTGTGTCGTACATATGGGTGTTGTGGTTTGTGTGGTGGCTTTTGATGTGGATGCTTCTGCATCCTGTATAGCTTTTGGCTCTTTTGTGTTTATGTCCCCTTTTGGGTTTACGTCCTACAGACTCCTTTTCCCTGTCTTTTAATTCGACCTTGGGCTTGATAGTTTGTTGTCCCTTGTCTTTCTTGGGTTTAGAAGGTTTTGTTTTCTCTTTTGGATTCTATTTTAAAGCATGTTCTTCTACCCATTTTGAGGTATTGTATTTTGTGTTCCTTTTGACTGTTTCTCATGCCTTAGCTTGTAAACATGTAAGCACATTCAAGGGCACCGTGGACAATTTCCCATTTTGTACACTTAAGATGTTAAGAGTTGTATTTTGTGAGACAAGTTACATTGAAGCAACTCGTCTCTTGGGCAATCTTGGAACATGTATCAATGCCACATCGTTCACACATGGGTCACAAAAGTTGTCAGTGACTATGGGCATGAAAGTATTCCAAACTGTGCAATCTTCCACCTTGTGAGGTCCATGACAATAGAAACACTGAAGTGTTTGATTAAGTTCTTCCTGAGCAATTTCTACCCTTCGGATTGTTTCTATTTGGTATACGAGAGACGGAGATTTTGAGTCCCATTGTGGATGAAGTGGGACACTTTTTAGTATCGTGGTCAAAGGTTTTACAATATATGCAATATAAAATAATAGGTGCCTTGTATGCACAATGAGGATTGGGATGGTCATAGTGATTGCACTCAACACAAGGCATTTCGTTCCTCACTTTTAGAGGCATTAAGGATGTCTGGTTTTAAAGGTTTTGAAGGTTTTTATCCTCTCTTAGCGATGTTGGCTATAAGTTTTTAAGCAAGGCTGCATAAAATTCTGGGAATGTCAATTCTGAGATCGATCTTTCTTTTGCCATTGCTTCACTTGGTTTAGATGAGAAACACCTCGTAGCAGGATCATCTTCTAGCATGTTGTCATCTAAACGTATTGCTTCTTTACAACATTGATCGAATGTTTCCAGATTGGATTCAATGATCAAGTTGTGTAAGTTGTTATTCTTCAAGCCCATCATGAAACATCTCTTCAATTGAACATCGTTTAATTTTTTCCCTGCCTCACAATGTGAGTCCAAGAGTTTTATCCTAAGGATAAAATATCTAATGGATTCATTTGGTTGACATTCAATTGAATAGAGTTCTCTTACTGCACTCCATCGATCACCTTGTCTAGAAAAGCCATGTATAAAGGCTGATTTCAAGGTTTTGAAGTTGGTCTTGATCGTCGGCATCAATGCAATGAACCATCGAGACAGGCTTTTCCCTCTAAGCATAAGTTCAATGCATATACCTTAGTGGGACAGTTAGAAGTTTCCAAAGGCTTCACATCTCTGTTCAAACATTTGAATGAATTGAATAGGGTCTGTTATTCCATCATATTTACTCATAATTTTAAACATTTGTAGTACAGCAGTGTTTCTATATGAATCATTGAGGCCATATGTGAGTGCTCTTGTGTTGGAAGAGACTCATTGAGTCCTTGGGCCACCCCCCTTCCTAGACTAGTCAGTATGTCCAGAGTGTGGGCATCCAAGAAAGGGTTGGTACTTATAGGATTTATGGGAATGTTAGGTAAGGGACCAAAGCCCATTGGGATCGAAGTGATAGGGTTGTAAAACCTGATGACACGCTTGTTATAGGCATGGCCAATGGTATTAGGAGGTGAATTTGTGGCATAGATCTCAATGGCTTGAAGATGTTAGCCATTAGATTCAGTCCTTGTGTGATCCCTACTAGCAATCCCTCTATCGTGGCCATGTCAGAGTGCCTAAATGCTCCTTAATGAGCAATCACAGTTTTTTTTTCCTCCCACAACCCGTTACAGTCTCAAGAGGCTTGGCGTATTCTTCGTTGGGTCAAAAGGGTGTCCATTCGCCCTATTTAGCTTAAGCGTTACACACATGAACCTCTGAGATAATTTTCTGGAAAAAGCGTATGCTAGTAACTTCCCAGATGGAAGAGGAGGTTCTAAAACCTATTTCCCACTGTCTCAAGATGGAAAAAAAAATCAAGAATTTTTTCCCTGTTTCACTGCACGTTTTTTAGGGTGTTTCAAAAGGAATTTTGAAAAACTCTGTATGAGAGAGTTGTGGTATTTTTGAAGTACTACAACTTTTTTTCCCTAAGTCATCCGAGATTTTTTCGTTTAGACCTTCAAAAAGAAGCCCGAATATGGCTCATCGTTTTTGTGCTGTTTTTTATGATTTTTCGTGGTTTTGGACTGTTTTTTGCCTCAATTTTTGGGTCGAATTTTGAGGCTGCTGGTCGGAGGCCAAAATGGTCGATTTTGACTTCAAACGGCCATGTCCAAAGTCAAAGAGCTTGATGTCAACCTTCGATGAGCCCTACAACGCCTTCATCGGTTATACAGTTAAGGAGATATGGGCCTCCAAATAGAGGTGTTTTCCAGAGTTTTTTTTTTTGGACCAACGGATTGCTTTTCACGTGGATGGACTTCATGAGTTTTATAAATTTTGATTTTTTTGGGCCTGAACTCTAGTTCCGTGAAATTACAAAAAATGGTTCACGCCGTGAATCGGACTTCACAGATTATTAAATTTGTTTCTTTTTTTGGTTCTGTGAACCATGAAGTTTTCGTAAATTTTTTTTAAAGGTTCCGTGAACCGTGAAGTTTTTAGGTTTCATGAACCGTGAAGTTTTCGCGATTTTTTTTTTAAGGTTCCGTGAACCTTTAAGATTCCGTGAAGTTTTCAGGTTCTGTGAACCGTGAAGTTTTCAGGTTCTGTGAACTGTGAAGTTTTTGCGATTTTTTTAAAAAAGGTTTCATGAACCATTAAGATTCCGTGAAGTTTTCAGGTTCTGTGTGAACGGTGAAGTTTTCACGGGGTTTTTTTAAGGTTCCATGAAATGTGAAGTTTTCAAGTTTCGTGAACCGTGAAGGTTTCGTGATTTTTTATTTTTTTTGGAGTCTAGTGGGAAATACGAATTTCCCTTTTTGGGGGGATCTTTTTTGAATTTAAAATGGAAGGGATATGGGCATTTTTTCAAAAAGGTAAATGGGAATAAAAAAAGTCAACCTTTTAATGACACCCCTTACACCCTTCATAAATAACCCCCAAAATGGACAATTTGACAACTCATTAGCATCTACTCATTGAATGCTCATTAGCCTTAATGAGTTATGTAAAAAGTGATTAAGTATTAATCTAAGATTAATCCTTTCACTAATCTTTCTCTCTTTTATATTAATCAAGGACTAATTAACTACTACTAATCTCTAATTAATTCACAGAATTGAGCACATCATTGGATAGAGCAAAGGAATGCTAATCTTTGTGCATCAAAACAAATGTGTAAATTAATCTAAAATAGGAGATTAATTTGACTCTTAATTATGGTCTCCCCTTTTAAGCCAAAATTAAGCAGAGAGTCAAATTTCTCCAATTGATGAAAAAATTAATGTGATTAGGTGTTTTGATGCATCTAGATGCTCTTAAAACACTCAAAAACACGACTTTCTACTCATATAATCAATTTAGACCCCAATTAATATATTTTCTAATTTTTTTACCTCTTGAGCAAGATTAATCACCCTTAATGACAAAAACCAATCCATTAAGAGAAATTAGTCAAATTCAAGGATTTTTTAATGGTTTTAAGAAATTTTTTGAAATATTAAGCTACTCCTAATGCTTGCTAACACTTTAATCCAAATAATTTTAATAACAAACACACAATTAAACTAAAATTAATGATCTTAGTTCTATGTTTAACACACATTCACTAAAAATTGCATTCTATTGCATTCTTTGATCTAATGGATGCAAACTAAGCCTAATACAACTATGTGCAATCCCTAAGAACATGAAAAACCACAAAAACGACAACAAAAATAACAAATTAATCTAAAAATTAAGCAAAAAGTGTTCTTTTCAAAAACAAAAAAGAGAGCTATTCCACACCAAATCTCACACAAATCACCATCAAATCCACATCTTTTTCATGGGAAACCATTAATCAAGGTAATCGGAAATGGGTTATGCGTAGATTAGAGACAAAATGATGGAAAAAGCCAAGGGATGGCTCCCCGACAGCGGCACCAAAAAAGAGAGCTATTCTACACCAAATCTCACACAAATCACCAATCAAATCCACATCTTTTTCATGGGAAACCATTAATAATCAAGGTAATGGGAAACAGGTTATGCATAGATTAGAGGCAAAATGATGGAAAAAGCCAAGGGATGGTTCCCTGACAGCGGCACCAAAAATATTATGGCTCACCCTAACCCTCCTTGAAATACACCCAAAAAGAGATTACCTGGTGAACCGCAACTATCGTGAAAATATTTTCAATGGCCGAGCTCGTAACCCTTGAGGTCTCCAAGCTTTACAACTCCTTGAGAAAAAATTCTATTGCGCTCTCCCGCGAGCATCGTCACACCGTCACGTTGCACTACAGGTACTCATCCCTCCTCTCACCTAACTTCACTCACACACACTCACTAGCATGCATTAGGGAGAGAGATTAGAAAGAAGATTAGCAAGAGCAAGACTCAATTGCACAATGGGAGAGTATCTTGTATTATGAGAGATATTCACTTATATACATGGCCATAAGTGTTCACACTCACTTAAACTATGGTCGGTCGGGCACTTTAGGCTCATAAGAGGCCTAATGTAATTACAATGGCTACTCTCATAATATATCCATGAAGTACATCACTTAAGACTTCATCCTTGCTTGCTACCACATGCTCTTAAAGTGGGAATCGCTATAAATATTCTGTCACACCATTACGGGGCCCGTCCAAGTTGTAGCTTTGGACACTATTACTTCATATCCCGAATGTATGACCCTTTGGTGTATCTACCACATGACTCCTTGATGTAAGATAATGGCGGTAGATCTTGTAAACCTAGAATTGGGTTAAAACTCACCTAAGAGAGGAGATCTTGAGGTTAAATGAAGCATAAGAAGTAGTGCAACGGATCTAACTAGAAATAAAGGGACCTTTGGGGCCAATTTCATTGTTTCCGCACAAATTCATAAACCAAGCATTTTAGAGCCATGCTCTATAGTGAAGGTAATATCTTGAGCCAAGAATTGGGAGTAAAAAAGGGATCTACCATTGGAATGACCACTCAGGACAACCATTAGAAACTCAATAAACTTTGAAAGAGTTGGAAGTTGAAAATAAATCCATAACAATAACTTTAGAGTACAAAGATGTGGAGAACATGAGAGCATTACATGACCATATCATGAGAGAACAGATGATAAAGCTAGAAGCTAAGAAAAGAAATCCATAACAAGACTTTAGATGTGGAAAACTTGAGAGCATTACATGACCACATCATCCTGAGAGAATAGATGATTCACGAAAGGCAACTTGCACTTGGGGAACCAACGCTAGGAGAACTCACAAAGAAATGTGTCTAAATGGGAATGGGTGTGACAAAACTAAAAACAAAACTCATTACAGACCATGCCTTTATACATCAATTCACAGTATGAGCCTAAGGAAGAAATGAGAGATTTGAGATTAATCCTCTCAAACCTTGTGACTAGCCCCTATGACTATCACTAAGGTTAAACACTCAACATGGAAACTAGAAGCCTAGAAGATAATCCATCAATGCATGAGAAATCAAATCAAGCAATTAGGGGACATAGATGAGACTAATCAGGATAACAATCAAAACCCATGAAAGTTGTACAAATATGTACCAGCCATTGTAGCGGGTAAATATTTCAAAGGTGATGGCATAAATGACCATTCCAATCAAATTGGATGGCATGACCACAAGTACTGGTGATTCTAGATGGGGGAGCAAAGCATAGCTACCAAAGACAGGTGGCAAAGATGGGGAAGCAAGCCCCTCAAACCTTTAAAAATTATCCTAAAACTAGATGATGGCAATCTAGGAACACCTATAGGAATTTTGAAAGGGGTAGAATTAATGTCGAGTGGCCTAGCCTATGAGCATAAATTTGCCATTGTTGACTCTAGAAGGCCTGCAAATTAAGATGTGATTCTTGGACGCATATTCATGCATTAAATCCATGTGTTAAATGATGTTAATTCATGATTGGGGAAGAAATAACATCTTACCTCTCACAAGATGACATTTAATCCATCTATCAAATGATGTTAATCCATGATTGGGAAAGAAATGACATCTTACCTCTGATAAGATGATAGTACCATGAAGGTGAAAATAAAGAACTATTCATATAAAGATCTGTGACTATCAATGAATTAGGGTCAGATACAACAACACATTTGAAAATCATAAACATGTGTCATGTGAACGAACATAGCCATAAAAGATATGAGCATGAGGAGAAAACTATCGCTTCACTCTTTGACCCTAATGAGGAGGAAAATTAGATACATCTATTAGACACGTGTCCAAGAAACCACAGGAGCCCAGTTCTATGAAGGAAGACAAAAATGACATCATTTCTATTAGAACCATATCTTTAATAGTCTCACAACCTAAAGGGAATACATCACCAAAAGACCAAGGAGCAACAATGGATTTAAAGGGTGAAGAAATGTCTTCAAGGAGGACATACTCAAAGGATTTATTCTAGGCTTCAAGCCTAGCTATACCTCTCTCTTAAGATCGATAGATAATGATGATGAGGATAAGGATAAGGAAGTCTTAGTAGAACACTTCTTTATCAGGCACTACTTAGAGAATTCCTTGAAAGAAGAGAAGATCTTCTAAAAAGGATAAAAAATCCAATCCAAATTAGAATAAGGTACCAACCTCAAGTACAAAGAGAATTATTTGCAATATGTTAATACTTTGAGAGCTAATCATATTCTAGTTGGAAGGATCTCATGAAGAAGCCCAGATCTAATGCCTTGAAAATAGATCCTAAGATTGCTAAAACCTTAGCACCTTAGCACATGATAATCACAAAGATTTATAACTCCAAAAAGACATCTAAGCCTAGATGGAGAAGATTAAACAAGGCTATACAAGATCAAGAATCCCAAGACGTTAGTTTTGAGGACAGTAGCCAAGAAGACTAATGGGCGTCAGTACCATCACATTTTAGGAACTACAAGATCAAAAATAGAAACGTGTATGCAACAAAACCGAAAAGAGAGAGACCAAAAGATCCAGGTGTGTCCTATGATGGACCCAAGGATGCTAAACAAACTAGCACAACCTAGGCAAGAACCTAAAAAGGTTTGGATATCTATAGACTTTTGACCCTTGGAAACCAAATTAATAGAGTTACTCAAGGAATATAGAGATGTGTTCTCTTAGAGTTATTCACATCTAAAGGGAGTTATTCTAAAAGTCTACCAATTCCACTTGGATCTTTCACAATTTCGATCCTTTTGAGAAGGAAATCAAAGTAACAGAGTTACTCAAGGAATACATAGATGTGTTTGGTTGGAGTTATTCAAATTTGAAGGGAGTCACTCTAGAAGTCTCTTCCAAGCAAGATGGGTCAAATAGAGGCTATACACTTACAATGAAACCTATTTTAGAACCATTAAGGAATACATACTTATCTCTACATGTTTCATATATGAGATTAAGCACACCGATTGGGTGTCACGAGTGGCAAGATCCGCATATGGGTGAACTTGAAAAAGGTAAATGCTATGAGAGACCATTATCTATTGCTATACACTAAATATGTGCTCAAAAGAGTAGCAAGAAAACAAGCCTATAGATTCTTAGATGGATTTCACGACACAACTAAGTATCCTTAGATCTAAGTATCCTTAGATCTAAGTATCCTTAGATCTAAAGGACCAACACAATTGCATTTTTAATAGAGTTGGGCATCGTTATCTTTTGGCAAACAAGTTTGTATTTTACATTGACCATCAAGCCTTACTCTATCTCATGAACAAATTGTACACTAGGGGGTGAATCACAAGGTGGCTATAGCTTCTTCTTGAGTTTGATTTCATTGTCTCATTGAGAAAAGGGTCAATGAATATACGAGCTGACCATCTATAAAGAATCTTGAGTGGAGATTCACTAAACGAGAATTAAGGATGATATTCTAGGCACTATATTCCAAATCATTCTAGTGCCAAGATGGAGCTATGAAATCGCTCAAATATTGAGCCATGGAGGAATCAATGTCCTTAGAAAGAAAAAGATAAGTTGTGAAGGCAACAACCACTTATATGGTCATTCTTTGGAAGCTTTATAAAAAGGGAAATATGATGTCTTAAGACTCTATGTGTGTGAGGATGAGTATGTTGATATACTTCAAGAAGCTCCCCCCCCCCCCCCAAGAGTCGCTAGGAGAACATTTTAGAGGTGAAATCATCACTCAAAAAGTCCTCTATGTCGGGTTATGATGGCCGACACTCTTTGGAGATGCCATGGAATATGCCAAAGGATGCAATGAGTGTTAGCACTTCACAATACCATAAAAAAGACACATAATGCCTTTATAACCAATAATGTCTGTGAGACCACTTGTTGCGAAATGGGAAACTGTAACCTAGACAAGTACTAGCACCTTGGCATTGATGGCATTGTTGGAGATGATGCACTTAGGCGGGTAGCAGAGGCATCAATTCATTGGTGCTATCAGTAGTTGAGAAGTGGCGAGATAACATATGTTTAGGTGGCTACATAGGTGGAGAAGGTTAGAGGCGAAAGCAAGCAAATAGTTAAGATGTTGATAACCTTAGTTATTCGCTGCTGCAGTTATTCGCTGCAGTCGAAGGCGGCAGGGACATGTCCCGAAACGATAGTAGGTTGTACAAGGCAACATCCCAAGAAGCTGCAGATTTGACGGCAGGTTCACACTCATATCTGTGTGAGGTATCTGTGTGAGGGGACGACTCTTTTGACAGATGTATGGAAGTAGAGGAATAGAGAAACCTAAAAATTAATAAACCTAAAAAGTCTAGCTTTGATATGATTTTAGCATATTAGGGTTAGGTTTCTTGCATAGCTAAGGTGGATGGAACTCCATGGTGTAGAGCGAGAGAGAGAGTTAGAGAGAGAAGATAATTCTCTAGAGAGATATTGTGTTGCACAACTCAATGATTCAATATTTGATTGATATGAAGTTCACAAGGTACAATGCTTTTATAAGCAAAATACCTTATCTTTCTCAACACACAAACCATGGGGCTGTCACAAGCCTAGGCGGAGCGGGACTCGGACATCTAGCTGTGGGGCGGCCTTCCACAAACCAAACTTCATGACACGACTCCACCGGCCCGGCGCATCTCACACGTTTTCCTTGCGGGTCTCACGCATCACTTGCTTTCATGCCCAGCCTGGCTCCCACACGGCCTAGGCTCGGGACTTGCCTTCCATCCATGATCCGCCCGGCCCGGCTGCATCTCGGCCCATCGGCATGGCATGGCTCGCTGGCTCACTCATCCGCCGTTTCCACGTTTCAGCACATTACCGTCAAGGTGGGGAGGGCATCCCCTCCTGGAGGCACTTGGCACCACGAAACCTCACTCGCAATGCGGGAGCCCTAACGTGCCTACTTGGTGCATGAGTGCTTCTACGTGTGCCTAACATGGGTTCGTGCTACGCCGCTCCATTGCACCTCATCCCCATAAAGATGCATATTCCGTGGCGCGGGCTAGCATACCCCACCAAGGGCCTTGGATAGTATTCCCACCACCTCACATACACCCCCCCTTTATGGAATTGACGCCCTCGTCAATTGCCTTCAAAACCAAAGGTTGAGTATATGCACCTCGAAGTATGATCTTTGTACACATAGTGATAAATAGTAAATAAACGTGGGAAGTCTTAACCCTGCTTTATAGCCCATCAGCAAGGTCAGTGTCTAACCCGTTTTACAAAGAAAAAAGACGGTGCATATTTTTGTAGTTTTGAATTTTCCTCTAAAGGCCCAGACTTTAAGCCCCCGCTTGAGAGTCCCCCCCAATCCCCCAAAATTTGGTGAGGTGACTGCGTGGTCTCACCGAGGCTCATGTCTGAGCTGAGTTTGAGTGATTACCTGAGGCAATGCAATTTGGCCCCAGAATGCAAAAGCCTTCATGGAAGTCGAGACTTGTCTGCCGAGTTGACGCCAACTTGGTTGCAACATCTTTTCTTCAAATTTGACCTCACATTCCTTTTCTTTGAAGCGTTGTTCTAAGCCTTAATGCTCGCCGATGCCCCGTGAGCTCTTTGTGCAAAAATCTTCATGGACAAGAGTTTCCCACCTCACTGACTCCAGCTTGGTTTCCCCCCTCTTGTGCCACTTCCAACCCTGCACTTGGTTGCTTTGGACCTTGTTGCCCTACTTCAACCTGTTCGGTACATAGGTGCATTGATCCTCTATGACAAAGTGCCTTTGGCCAAACCTGACACCAAGTGAAACACCACGATCCTTTGGCATTCGAACCTTTGCACCTCTTAGGCCTTGGTTCACCTTGACTTGATTGCTCTAGCTTGCCTTGACACCAAGACTTGTTTTGCCATGCAAACTGCCCCCAAAACTTGCCAGGCAGTCTTGACCTTTAAGTCTAAGTATGCATGTTCCTGTTCACCAAGGCACAAAGTCCCTCCACTTAGTCCTGCTTAGGCCCCCATGACACCATGACGACCTTCACATTAGCTTCCTTTCCTGACTCTACACCATCACCTTGAACCTTAAGTTCTGAATGTGTCTTGACGTACCATGAAGCTTTCAGTCTTCTTAGACATCATCCCAACAAGCTCTGCTTGGATGGCAAGGGCAAGTTTTACCTGCTTGAACTTCATCTCAGGTTGTACCTTCTGTTTTGTACCCACTTTGCCCTTTGGCTAGATATGAGTGCTTTCCACAACCAAGTTCCCTTCTAACTTCAGTGAGCTAGCTGCCACTCTATCCCACCCAACTGTATGCACACTGCCACTTGCACATCTAGTTGTTTCCATCTTTAGGTAACCTGGGCCAAGTCTCCCTTTGGACTTCAGTGAAATGACGCCACTTCGCCTCACCCAACCATCTGCACAATTGCCACTTTGCACAAACCGCTGTT
Source organism: Cibotium barometz (assembly GCF_041138505.1). Classification (NCBI taxonomy): domain Eukaryota; kingdom Viridiplantae; phylum Streptophyta; class Polypodiopsida; order Cyatheales; family Cibotiaceae; genus Cibotium; species Cibotium barometz. The sequence continues at coordinate 20,188,615 of NC_141053.1, forward strand.
TCCATCTTCCGTTAGCCTTAGCAAGCCAAACGACTCAGGTCCACTGGCCCAACTCCAGTTGTACCTGTTCACGTCCTCACCCAGAGCGCTATGTGCCCGACACTACGGTTCCATGTCTTGTGCTTCAGCGCTTGCAAGTAGTCCCCTTCATCAAACTTGCTTTCCAAAGTCATCCAACTCATGAGTTGTACAACTTAAGTCCACCTACTCAAATCAGCTATACCTGTTCACCCCCTCATACAGAATGCTATGTGCCCGGCACTACGGTCCTTGTCTTGCACTTGAGAGCAAGTAGTCCCCTTCTTCAAACCTGTTTTCCCAAGTCACACAACTCTATGCCTCTAGAGTCCTTTCTGACTTGATTTGGCACGTTCCCACTCAAAGAAACTTCACCTTGCCCCCCGGATTTCTCCAGTTCGGGCCGTCAAAACCCCAAAGTGCTTGTGGCACCTTAGAACCCATGGGTGTTGCGGAGGGTGAATCTTTTGTGTATCGCTTATTACAGCCCGCGCACGGTGACCTTGTGCGCTACTTGACGGCCCACACAGCCACTTCCTTGGACCATTGCTTGCTTGGCCTGCTTTCCTTTATTGAAGTCAAAGACCCAGGGCTCTTGGTGCCGTGTCGTCTCAGCCTTACCCTCACCTGAGTGTGGTTTTATTCAGTACTGCTTTATTTGGGCAACACGTGTACCTCGGCGGGCTACATGGCCACATGGGGACCCCTCACGGTCCAGAGTGTTGCTTGCATTGCCCAAGGCTCTTGGTGCCTTGCTAGGCCTTACCCTCACCCAAGCGAAGTCTTCAGTGTTACGGTCAATGGTGGGTGACACGTGCGTCTCTTCTAGGCTACACGGCCACAAGGGGGGACCACAATTTTATTGGCCTAGTTTGTTCAAGGACGTCCAGACTTATGTGCTGCAATGCAATAAGAGTCAGGTCAATAAGCATGAAAGGCTAAAGGTTGGGGGCTTGCTCCATCCTTTAAGCATTCCTCAAGAAAAATGGGAAAGCATTTCCATGGATTTCATCACCGGTTTACCCATGACAAGTCGAGGAAATGACTCGGTCTAGGTAGTGGTGGATAGGTTAACCAAGATGGCAAAATTTATTATCACCAAGAAAATGGTAAAAATGCCACAGTTGGCAAAACTCTTTATTGAACATCTGTATAAGCTATATGGCTTGCCCGCAGATATAGTGTCAGATAGAGATAGAAAGTTCAACAGCCACTTTTACAGGGAAGTCTTCAAAAAGCTGGATACTACTCTGAGTATGAGTACGGCGGACCATCCGGAGTCTGATGGTCAAACAGAAAGGGTTAACCAAATACTCGAGGATATGTTGCGTTCTTATGTAAGTAATAAGCAATCAAATTGGGAAGAATATTTGCCCATATTGGAGTTTGCTTATAGCAGATTTACACCATTCATGTTAATGTATGGATTCCAGCAGAGATCTCCGATGGTTGTAGGCCTAGAAAAGGAGAAGATTCAATCTGTCAAGTATTTCCTTGAAGATATGAATGATATGCTCAGAGCCGCATGCGAGAGCATTCGTAGCGCTCAGGATCGCACTAAAACTTATGCGAATAAAGGACGTAGAAAGGTGACCTTTGCAGAAGGTGACTTTGTATTCCTCAAGGTTCCTGCGCAGTCATAAACCATGAAAACGGGAAAGTGTGATAAACTTCTCCGAGATATTGTGGTCCTTTTAAAATCCTTAAGAAGATTGGGGACGTAGCATATAAACTTGAGTTACCGGAGAGTTCTCAAGCCCATCCTGTCTTCCATGTCAGTAAACTGAAGAAATCAGTTCACGGGTTAGAGAACGCAGTTTCTCCAGAGATTTTGGTGGACTTAATAGATCCACCAAAGATACCACATGAACTTGAAAAGATTCTACAGTATCGTGACAGACAAACCCGACATAAAGTGTACCAGGAGGTACTTGTTAAATGAACAGGGATGAGGAGGTAGCTACCTGGGAATGCCGTAGTGCAATTTCCAAAAGGTTTCCCCAATTTGTTTTCGAGAACGAAAACTCTTCTTAAGGGGGAGGTAATGTCACGTAGGCTGTAACGCCTATGAGACCGACGGCAGACCGGATGGCCATGTCTGGGGTTCAGTGGGAGAGGATGCCCATGCGGAGTCATGGGCGGCCAGGCTAGTGTGGACGACAGGCCACACACTATATAGCTTGGGGGATGAGGGGCAATCCTCATTCTTCCTCTATGGTGGCTGGGTGGTGAGCCAGAGGCCGTCCCCTCCTGTGGTAACACCCATAGCGGCGTTACGGATATCTAACAGTGCTGCTCGTATCCTGCAAGGCCTAGGGATCTTGGTGCTGTCTTTGGCCTTACCCTCACCCGCATGCCCGATGTGTGCCACCATCATTACGTCTTCCAGTTGGTTACCGTACCGTAGCTCGGTGGTCTTGTGAAGGTTGATTGCTTGGCTCTTAGAAACCTAAAAGGGATGTTGACACCTTCTATCATCTCACCCTGCTTAGTACTGCGAAAGGAGTGTGGGCTCGGCATGCTTGCCTCACTCGAAGTGATCCTTGGTTGATCTGAAAAGGGGCTTCAGCTCCTCCGGTCGTCTAACCCGTTTTTTCGCAGTGCGAAGGAGTGCGGGCTCCCGCTTTGCTGCGCTCACCCTTTCGCCTAATCTTGCATGATCTGAAAAGGGGCTTCGGCTCCTCCAGGGCCTAACCCGTGTTCTACACTACGAAGGAGTGCGGGCTCCCGCTTTGCTGCGTTCACCCTTAGGCTTGATCTCCTGAATGATCTGAAGAGGGACTCAGCTCCTCCAGCCTATCCCATGCTCTGCACTGTGGAGAAGTTGGGGCTTCTGCTTTGCTGCATCTGCCCAAGACGTAATCCTTGATGATCTAAAGGGACTGTGGCTCCTCCGGCCTAATCCGTTTTTGCATAGTGATGAGAAGGGGGTGGCTCCATTGCCACAAGGCACACCATGGCCTTAGCGGACACCTTTGCTGCTTACATGATCCCTAAATGATTGGCTTGGCAGCTTGCATTGTGCTCTTACTCTTAGGCACCACACCAACACCATGTCCCATTCTGTCGCATCCAGTTTCTTAGCATAAGCAAACTTGGCCCCATAACCGGCATTGTCGCTACATTCGTGGCCCCTTTGCTTCCTTCTTTCCTTGACCTTTGAGCGGCTACTAGCCTGTTGTCCCCCTCTGAGGTGATGCCGGTCTATAAAGTGCCACTTTATGCCATTGCCTGCCTCGCCATTTTCTTCAAAGCATCACCTTCCCTTGGTGGTAACTCTGAAAGATCCCGAGCCCGCTGTTCTTTTTTATTTGAAGTGTTGTCAGCCCCACCAGGATCCAGTTGCATGCTTCTCTAATCAGCTTGACTGCCAACATCTTTAGCTGGACTTGCACCCGGAAGCCTTACCTCACATGGAACCCAACTGTCCACTAGCCACATGGCGTGTCGGCCAACTTTGGAATCTCTTCAAATGGACCATGCGCCTCGAAAAACTGATCATTTTTCATATATAGCATGTCCCCAATTCCATCATTCGGGCCCCCATCGTCCAGAATTGCATTGTTTCGGGATGAATCATGTCAGCAGCCCTCAGGGTCCCGATGGGTTCGAACAACCACGCCATCCTGTGTCTTGCTTCCCACTGCTTGAGATAGGTATAAGCAACCATGGGCAAATTCCTTCATCTTGAGGCTCAAATCTCAGTCGTGTGATTCGGCTCGTGGCAATCACATGGACTCAACCCAACTTGCCATTTTTGATGTTTCTGTCATTCTTGCCATCCTGGCATCACACACCCACATAGGCTTCCAAAACGAACCATGCTCTGATACCAAGTGTCACAAGCTCGGGCGGAGCGGGACCCGGACATCTAGCCGCGGAGGAGCGGCCTTCCACAAACCAAGCTTCATGAGACAGGGCTCCACCAGCCCGTCAAGCGTGCCTCGCGGGTTTTCCTTGCAGGTCTCACCGATCACTTGCCTTCATGCCCGGCCCCTGGCTCCCATGGCCTAGGCTCAAGACTTGCCTTCCATCCATGATCCGTCGGCCCAGCCGCGTCTCGCGGCCTGTCGCTCGACACAGCATGGCTCGCCGGTCCGCCATTTCCACATTTTGGCACATCACCGTCAAGGAAGGGAGGGCATCCCCCGGAGGCACTCGGCACCACGGAACCTCACTCACAACGCGGGAGACCTAACGTGCCTACCCGATGCTGCGTGAGTGCTTCTATGTGTGCCTAACATGGGTCCGTGTTACGCTGCTCCATTGCACCTCATCCCCATAAAGCTACATATTCCTTGGCGCGGGCTAGCATACCCCCAGGGCACCAAGGGCCTTGGATAGTATTCCCACCTCATAGGGGCAATGACACATGGCTAACTGATGACATCATTGCTTACACACACAAACAACTAGGTGGCTATAAGAGGTGGTTCACATGTACTAACTCGTACTAATTCACTTACTCACATAAGTGAGTGTTCACACAAGAGATGGACATGCACATACATGACCCCGAATCCTAACAGAGTGTCATCCTCAATTGCATGGGGCTAGGCATTAATAGCTCATAATTAGTAAGATTTTTAAATAAAATACATCAACAACTATAGCTATTCAAATCTTAATACATCCACTTAACTTTGTGATGTAAGTTTCAAACCCCACCACACACAAGGCAAGGAGTATGAACACAATCATGCACTCTCATGTGCTCTAAATCATTGAGTTTGTTCAACATGGTTAGCTCCTTTACTTTGCTACCACACTCCAGCATATTTGAAAGTGTTCTTATGGTCCAATGTCATGTCCCCATCACCATCTTGAGTCATCTACCAAAACTCAAACATTTTCATGTCATGCTTTAAGGCACCTCCCACCATAGTTACATGGATTTGGGCATCAATAGTTGCATGGGAATGGGAATTATACAATCGGTGATTTTGAGGGTTGATAATAAGCATTTACTTCATAAAATATCAGACATAAGGTTCTTAAGAATATACAACATAATTTTAATCACTCTTTTGCATAGTCCCTCATTTACGACTCCCAAAAAAAATCACAGTTAAAAAAATCAATAAGTTCCAATTGTTAGTGTGATTTTGTAACTGTGTTTTTTTTTAAATCTTATTTGGAAGGGAAACTCTGAAGAGCAATCCATTAAATAGTGTTACATACACATAGACACACACACATCTGTGCATGCACCATGACTAGAGGACAATACGAGATTAGGGGATAAGATGGATGTCTTATTGTGGTGGGTGGTTAAAGGGTCATGTGGATATGACAAAATACATAAGTGAAACGTCATTAATGAGTCTTCGTTGCTTACAAGGAACTAGTTTTTAATACTGGGCGAGGAGCCACGCCTATCAGTTGACAAGTCCTTGTGGGGAACTCGGAAGTACGAGCACAATAATTGAGGCCATGGTGATTGATTGAAGGTGGAAGATTGAAAAGCAAGGAGATTGAAGGTGGAAGAAGCAAAGTGGTTACTGTGGCCACTTATGGCCTGCGTCTCCTGAATGATCACTCCAAACAAGGACTTGGAAGCAGCAGCCCTCCTCCCTCCCCTCGCTCCCCCTCCCACCCCCCCCCCCCCATAGTGCTCACATGTAGCATCTCACAAGATGTAGGTGGCATACCAGCGCATAAATGCGCACTGCCCGCATGTGAAGCCCTGCGTGGCGTTTCCTACACGAGGACGACATGAAACCAACATCCCTCACTCCTCGTTGACGATGCATCACAGCAATTTCTATGTAATTTAAATGCTCCTGTGTATGTATATATTACCCTTATTATATCCCCGCGTGTCACCTTTAATATTTGATGACAAATAATGGTCGTGTACTTATTTGTTGTAAGGTTGCATACTTATTATCCTACTTGCATTGTAAGGTGTGACATCTGCATTTTAATCAACAGCTAAGGGTAATTTTTTTAATCCTAACTTTGGTGGGAAGTCATTTATGGTAGTGTACTTCTTATAATTGCATTTTGAGATGTGACATCTATATTTGATAAAAAGCTACGCGTATTTTCCTATCCGAGCAGTTGTAGTGTAATTTTCCCAGCTGAAATTCGGAATCGTAGTTGGAGTCTGAGGTTGCCTTTAATTTTGAGCGATGAAATATTTATATTTTAGTTATAAATCCCTGCATTTGTCGTGACTTTGGTGAGAAGTCAGTAAGGTAGTGTAATTATTGTATGGTATTATCCTGATTGCATTGTAAGGTGTGACATTTACATTTGATTGTTATAGGTGTAACCTTAACATTCGATAAAAAGCTAATGGTAAGGTCATGTTGCATGAGAGCCTAGGGTTTAACCTTTACTTTTGGCAAGGTAAGGTCATGTTTGAGCCCATGACTTACTAGAAAAGGCTAAGTCCAATAATGGTAGAGCAGTCAAGCTTGGATTAGCCTAGGTGAAGTTGGCCACAGAGGAAGTGGTGAGGGAGCAGGCTGACTTGTCCCGTGCTAAGCAAGTGAGTAGGGCCCATGGTTCACGGGTAGCCCTGCAGGCTGCCATAAAGAAGCCCCACGTTGAGGTGTGCAGAGGAGGGGCAGAGCGCAAGAGGAGGCTGCTGCTGGCCAGAGGGCACAAGCATGTGGTCGCCCTGGTCGTGGTCTTTGAGGGGACATTTGGGCACTGGGTGGTGGTGGTGGTGGTGGTGGTGGTGGTGGGTTTCCTGTTGCTGGCGCAGCGTTGCTAGGCCCCACTCATGTACTCGAGTAAAAATGCGTGGGCGTCCTTTTCCGGCCTCGGCACGCCTGAGCAGCGACAAGCTCAACAGTGACTCGTCGCCTTGCGTTTCACGAGAGAGAGAGAGAGAGTGTGTGTGTGTGTGTTTTTGTTTTGCAGAGAAACTATAGATACCGCCCAAGCCCCACCCAGGACCAAAGGACCAAAGTCCTCGCGTCTAACCAATTTTGCACCAAATCTCGTCCTCGTCCTCGTCCTTGTGCATCACAGACCAGGGAGTACCCCTGATGATCATCTTCTCAGTACTTACCCTTTCCTCCCCTGTTAACCTGCCCAGAGCTGCGTCCCGCTCCCCCTGCACGCCTTTTGTGTAGCGAGGTTACCATAGATCGATCCACAGCCAGTTAGCAGCATGTAGTGTATATCACCTTAAACAAAGGAGGAAAAAAACCCACTCCTCTCAGCATGAGCTGCGCCAACCCGCAGACGGCCGACCGCACGCAGGAGAACGAGCTTGCCGCTGAGGCCTGTGAGTGCTGCGGCCTCGTCGAGGATTGCACGCCCGCTTACGCCTCCCGTATCAGGGAGGTTTTCTGCGGCCGTTGGGTCTGCGGGTTGTGCGCGGAAGACGTAGCAGAGCAGCGCCACCGGCTGGGCGGCGAAGCGGCCCCCATGGAAGAGGCCCTAAGCGCCCATATGACACTCTGCCTGCAGTTCAACAAGCTGCCCCGAATCAGCCCCGCTGTCTATCTGGCGAACGCCACGCGGCAGCTTCTACTTCGCCGCAGCGACTCCGGAGGCGGCGGAGCCACCTCTGCCCGATCATCTCCTTCCGCCGTCTTCAACCGCCCCTGTATCAGCTAAACATAGCCTTCATAACCATGTAAAAGGTATCAACGAGTCCATTCCTAAACAAAGGCACACTTCATACGAGAGTTGCATCAACAAATGCAGACTAATCTCCTATTGAGCACTTGGTGTATGAATTATGCAATAAAAAAGCTAAGGTTCTAATTAGCTTTTCACTTACCATTTCAAGCATGATGATGGATATGCTTAACTTGACCCTACACACATCTACAATTATTCTTATTTTTTGTTTGTTTGATATTTGAAATTTCGACTTTACTATTTATATTCCTTGTTCAATGTAAATTAGGTGTCTTACATCACTAACTTATGTTTCATGTGAAACTAGTATATTTGATAAAATAATGATTTGTGTATTTGATATTTCTTTGTAATGTGTTTTGAGAGATCTAGTGTCAAATAGTAGAGAAGAAAGTTGTATTGTTTTTTGTCAATGTTTAGGCAACTTGTCGTCGTTCTTTATAGCCTCTCTATTTCTTTTGTAATATACTGTTCAACTTGAAATTTTTCTTTTGTAATATACTGTTCAACTTGAAATTTTTCTTAAATTAAATGGATATGTTAGATATAATTTCTCAATATTTTTTTAATGGATATATCTTTCATTCTAGACATGGCCATGCATGCTAACCCATGTCCTTTAACTCCTTGAGGGCCAAAGTTCCCATGGTGATTTCTTGCATTTTGTGTATGGTCGTAGCTAAATCTAGTTGTATTGGAATTGTATCCTAGTGAATTTTAATGTTACGTTATTACCTACGTGGATTTTTTGTTATTGTTTTGATTGGTGTCTAATGATTTAGGATATTTGAAGTGCATAAGTATCTACACTTGTATTGTGTTTTTTCCCCCCTATTTTTTGGTTTTTTAATTTATGGGCTCTTTATCATTCAAAGAATGTGCTTTAAAAGTTCATTCTACTCCATTAACTAATCCATTATTATTTCTACATTATTGCGCATATTTTCATAATTATTTTAAGTTTTAAGTTTTTGTTAAGAAAACTTTTTTTAAAATCTTCACAAATTTTGATGCTTGCTGGGAAGGCTAAAGGATCTGTGTGTTTTGTTGTTAGAACTACACCTTTTGTGTCCATTTTCATGAATAGACTTTTGTGTCCATTTTCATGAATAGACTTTTGTTATTTTACGTCTATGTAGTAAAGGTATGTTTATATTAAAATTTCCATAGGTTCGAAATGGCATTTATTCATCAGGTAATCTATATTTCTAAATGCATAATTTAAAATGTTTACAAAAGTAGTGTTATTTTGTCTCATTGGTTTTGTGAGCTCATAACATTGAGGTTGCTCATGCTAGTAGGATGACAATAGTGTATTAATATTGAGGTTGCTCATGCCACATAGGATGACAATAGTGTATTAATATTATTCTCATTTGCATTAAAGGGCCATGAATCTTTTACCTAGTAACATTATTACATCAACCCCTCCAAAACTATGTGTGAAGCATGGTAGTGAATGATTTCCATTTGTTAGAATTATTTTTGTGAGTGATTCCAAAGTAATTGTGATCTAACATTGTGGAATATGTTGAGTATATATCATAAATTCGAGACAACCAAGGTGGACATTGGACGAGATTATCTAGCCAAGCACATGTGTGCTAAATATTTGATTTTGTATGGTTTGGCCCATTGTACATATGTTGGGCAAGGTTTATTTTTTATGAGATGCTTTAAAAGCGTTGGACTAAGGTTCAATTTTGTAAAAGTCCAATTTTGGAAAAGCTATGTTATTTATGGCTCCAGGGGCTAAATTTATGAAAATGATTTAAATACCGTGTGTGGGAGTGGAGCCACACACGATGGGGGGAAGATTGCACCCAATCTTTTGTTCTTTGATTTTGATGCTCTTGATTTATGCTATGATGTTATGGTTTATTTCTTTTATTATTTAATTTATGGAATAATCTAATCTCCATGTACCATGGTCATGTAGCAGTGGTATCAGAGCACAACAAATTCAAGGATTGAATTTGGGTCATGGAGAGAGAGTTGAAGAAAAAAAATCAAGAAATTGATTTTTACTCAAAGGCTATTGGCTTGGAGTAAATTTAAAGGCTTTTCAACAAATTCAAAATACTTGCACGGGAAGAGTAGAATCTACAGCAAGTGTACAAAGGCTTTGGACAAGGACACAATTCATTCAAAAATCCAAGAGGTAAAGAAGAGAAGGTTTCGAAGACCTTTGAGCAAAAGAAGGTATGGTTATGTGAATTTTGAGGACCATTAGATCAAGATTTGGATCAAGGGCTAGGAAGAAAGCCAACCTTTTGAAGAAAACCATCATAGAATTCCCAAAACCACCTGCTCAATTCAAATCCTCTCCATAATCTATCCTTATTGATGAAACCAACTCTCTTAGGAAATTATGGGTCTCATCTCAGAATTGCTAACCTTGCTTCATGGTCAATTTCAATATTGGAGGGCTCTTAAAAGTGGTTAGCTCAATCATCCACTTTCTACTTCTTCTTTCTCATACGTCTGTTAATCTCTCATGGCAACCGAAAGTGGATTGAAATGAGCAAGGAGCAGTATCTCATCTGTTGTGTTGTATAACATAAAAGATGAGAACGAAGAATGGATTCCCCAAGTATACAGGAAGTACTCTTGGGTCACTATGCAGCCAAGAAAACGTGGCCACTACCGAGTGAAGGGAAAGGCATCTGAAGACTGCCAAACATTGGAAAGGAAGGATCCTTGACTTCAAGATGGCACTAGGAGGGAAAACTGTCAAAGAAGTGTTGATCCAGCATGTATTCATGCAAAAAGAGATCAACATGTGGGACCATTGGAAAGACTTCCAAGACACAGACCACATTGTAAGTGCTTGTGTTTTGTATTCCAATGTTGCAAATAAGGTGATTGATATACATTTTTCTGCCTTGCACATATTTGTACCCATCCAATCTCCAGGAGTGGGAGCTTGCACAATGCTTGTTGACGGGATTCTTGAATGTCGTACATGGTGAGGTGGGGGAACTTCAATATGAAGGTCATGCACCAAGTGATCTCGCAAGAAGTAGAACATATTTCTATAACTCATTTTATACCTTTCCCGCTCAATCGAGTCGACATGGAAAGTTGGAACGTATTCCTTGCACTTGATAGTCCTGAGGAGTAGCCATTGCTTGATATACAAAAGTGATAGAGTCATACAGGACCAAAATGTTTAATGATATTAAATGTGCTATGAAGCCTAGCATTGGTGCAAGAAATGTCCACTTAAGTTTGTTTGTTCCAATTGCATGCCTTGTTGATTTATTTTCAGATTGTAAACAATTGAGAAAAACTAGAACAACTTTTATGTGCAAAGATATAGATGAAGCCTGGCTTGATCATTTGTTTGACAAAGGTTGGAGAGTGAAATGATCAAAGGGAGATGATTTCATCGAATGTCAATTGAACACCTCCGACATTGCATTTCGGTGAGTGTTATAACATTCAAATGTCTTTTTGTGAAACAGTTAACAAAGCTTATTTGATTATACTCGAAAAATTATCCTAATGATATTTTGGAATCAGATACTATATTGCCAGGCAACATCTGTGCATGTCATTTACTTATAGAAGGTGGCGATGGATCAACAACAACTAGAAAAGCATGGACCAAGATACAAGAGATGGCAGCCACTCTTGCTTGATAGATATAGTTATGATTCGATAGGGTCACCCATCATTGACATTGGAAGTGGAAGAGAATTGGACTCTCAAATATGTTAGGAAGGAATTAGAAGTAGCTATTCAGAATCCTCCAGATCAATTTTGCTTCAAGCTCGATGGTCAGAAGGTAAGTAGAAGAAGAGAGCATCAGATCATTTGTAAAGATGTTGCAGCCCCACATGTATTGGAGGCACTAGAAGATATATGATGTGACCATGTATATGTATACGGTGACAATGTATTTTTCATATGCAATAAACTTATCTATTTAGAACATTGCTTTTGTAATGCTTTATTGTTTAAAACAATGTATTAAAGGTAAAAATTCTCCAATTGAATTTTTATGTACACAAAAAGGCCTAAAGTAAGAAAACAAGAAGTGAAGGAACACAGTAGCAAATTTGATCCTCTGATTTTCAAATTAAAAGTGCATTTACAATTGATGTTCTCTCTCCAATAACACTAAATATGTGTAAAAAAATATAAATGTACATGTATAGTTGCATATTTACAAATAGCATGTTACAGAGTGGAGTTACATATTTACAAATAGCATGTTACAAAGTGGAGTACATTTGTTGGAAGAAGCAATCCAACAACACGTCAATAAGGAAAAAACTATATATTAATGGAACCCATAGGACTGGGCTTCAGGATGGAGCCATGGCTCTTCTCCCAAGTACGGAGCCCATGTAAGAGGCTCAGGGGTGCCTATCCCCCCTCGTGGATTGGGCGGGATGAAGTCCACTGGGCGTTATGGTGAATTGAAAACCTATAACTCCTCGCATTATGGTGAATTGACTCACCACAATGCGAGGAAGACTATTTTAATTTGTTTGGCACCTCCTCTCTCGGTATGGGTACATGAGAAGTATCTTTATTTGTAATTCACCATAACGTGAAAGGCGGCGCCAAAGGATGCAAAAGTCCTCATGTAGCGGTGAATCAATTCACCATAACGCGAGCGAAGGTCCCATAGGAAGCACAATATGCCTCCTCGCATTATGGTGAATCGATTCACCATAACGCGAGAAGAGGTCCTTGACGAAGCTGCAATTTTATTTGCGTTAGGGAAAATAGATTCACTACAACGCGAGGAGGAATACCTGGCTTCCTCTGGCATCTCCTCTCGCGTTATGTTGAATCCATTCACCACACAGATTCATTGCTTGAACTAATAATTTCCGTGTCTTATCTACACCACCCTTGAATTTAGCCATGGCGCAAGTTCAAGTTGAGTTTGATGTGGACGAAGAGATTAAAGAAACACCTGCAACTCTGTTGTATGACTTCCTCTACAAATGTGGACGTCATGATTTGCACCCTTCGATTTCATTGATGTTCAATTGTAATTTTTCTCTGGAGGATACACTTTCTAGCCATCCCGAATACTTTGAAGAGGCAAAGCAAGAGTTTGATAAGCTCACAAATGAGGGTACAGTGATGATTGATGGGAAAAACTACATTCATTTTAATCTCAAGGTGTCGCCGGAGAAGAAGCAGAGGTTAAACAGGGATTGGCACAAGGTACCATGTGATAAGAAGAGAGCTTTGCCATGCCCTTTTCACAAAAGAAAATGCCGCTTGATGGAATACTCTTATGCCTTCTTATGCTTCTTGCACATGAACGTGCAATTAACAAATGAAGAATGTACAGAGCCGTATGCGACAAATGAAAGTGAAGACACGGTTTCTCGTCAGGCTAGTCCCACCGTTGAGGATGTTGCTGAAGAGGAGGACACTCCTCATGTGATTGAGGAGTTCAATGTTGAAGAGGAGAGGAAGCTCACTGCAGCGGTTGATATTGAGGCAGTGAGAGAACAAAACACTGACGTAGGCCAGCCTGTGATTGAATCAAATGAGTTCTTCCCCATTCCAACACCATTGCTCACCTCCTACCAAGTAGGAGATTCAGAGTATATATTGCTGAGAGACATACAACATGTATTTAACTTAAGGGAGGACCATTGCATAGTCTTCATAGCCCAAAATCTGGAGATTGATGACAATTTTATAGATGATGATGGGATAGATAAGTACTTACTAGTGGATAGCCATGTGAAATACACCGAGTTCCTATCTGTGCTGCAGCAACACTAAAGATGATCTATGATGATGCCCTTAAATATGAAGGAAAAGATGCCACAGAGGAAGAGCTACAAGAAGCAAGGGAAAGACTGAATATTACCAACATGGGAGAGTTTAGGGATGTGCCAAGTAAGACAGAGGAAACCGTTCCTAGTTCAAGCACTAATTTATGGCAAGACGCCTTGCTTGAAGCAGATGAGAACCAAGAGGTTATTTTCTTTTGTTGTGTTTTCATACTTTTGTTGCGGATTTGGCTTTATCAACTTTGTCCTGGATTGTTTGGTGATGTTGTTTCTGGGCTAATGCTCCTTTATTTTTTCAGTTGGAAATATATGAAGACACATTCCTCAAACATGCTTCAGGCTAGTGTATGGTGGGATTGGGCCACGATGCGACACTAGGAACATATATATATCGCCTAAAATTTCCTCAAATTGTAATATTTCACGCTAGCTTCTCCAAGGACAATGCAAGTTTTCCTCTAATGGCGATAAAGACTCTATCCAGGTATTTAGGTGGCTATCACTTAAGGCTGAATGCAAACAAGGCAATACTTCTGGAGCGGCAAGCAGCTGTTCGATTTTTTGGGAGGGATCAGGAGTATATTCATTGAGATGTAAATATTATTTAACATATGCTGCTTATGGCTTGGCATGTGGAATCACAAATCCTAATCTGTTGAGTGATTGCAAGAAGAAGCATCTTCTTAGAACAGCAAGGCCAATGGTCCCTGTTGTGCCATTGATAGAGAAAGAAGAAGATGTTGTAGAAACTTCATCAAAAAGGGCTCGGCTGGGGGGATGTCTCTGCTCCACAATAATAGATTTAGATTGTTCCAGTTGTTAAGAAGTTTCTTCAAATTTCTCAATACTCTTCTTGCTTAAAACTATGAAATGTATATATATATTGAAAACATTTGTATGGGACGTAGATGAAAGCTCTTGTTCTTTTAAAATCTTGTTCTTACCACACTCTGCCCTATCTTTGTCGTTGTCTTAGCCATTCAGCATGATTCTGCCTCCCCTGTTTGAGGAGACATATATTGATCGTCTTCGTTCAGCCTGCATCTCTCTTATTGCACATGACATAGCTGATTTAGACTGTTTGATCTTCACACGAGCCCTCACTTGAATCCGCCTATACCACCACTGACATAGTTGCTTCATGGGATTAGTTTTCTTCACTCCTCCTCCATGTTGAGTGGCCCTTTGATAGGTACAATGTGCTTGCCAATGAGATCTTTCCTTGCCTTGGGTAGACCAATTCCCAAGGCTTCCACACTCTTCTGCAAAAAAAGGGTCCATGTGCACGCAAAATGTGCTACAAATGCTCAACAACAACAAGACATTTAGTATCGTACAATATATTTTGAACAACAATAAAAACTCAAAGCTGTAGGTATTCAAGTAATAACCATGTATTGTGTCAAGTTTGTCGCACCCCAAGCCTTTTCATATAGCTAGTGTAGAACTCTGTCACAACTGCCTCAAATTTCTCAACATCCCCATCTTCAAACCTGGATTTTTGCACAACAAAGGTGCTAGGCGATCAAGTGCCAACCATGCTTTGGCCTTTGCCACCCTTGCTTGTCCTGAAGAGCCTCGATCAGGTACAGCTGCATGAAGTTTTCTCCACACCTCAAAATCTATACCCAGGTGACCTCTTTGGGTATGATTAGATAAGAACTTTCTGGCTTTTGCACCTCCAAAACATGGTTTGCTCTAGGAACATTTCCTGTCTTCCCTGATCTTTTCAAGTCCTTCTCAATCTTCACTTGACCACAATGTAAACCTGCATCTGAAAGCACTTGCTCTATTTTTTTAATAGTTCTTTCACTCTCTAATGTTGGTTTCATAATCCATGCAAATTCGATGTACATGTAGACTAGTTTCTCAATTATTCTAACCAGCGCATGCAAAACACAAATATGAACTCTGATCAAAGGGATAGCAAGAATTGGATCCCAATTAGGATCCACTCCTGGAGCATCACGATTTGGGGCTTGACGCCTATTACTGTTTGCATTTAGGCATTTCCATTCTCTCTCTTTTCCTCCTTTGGAGACACCTCATTCGGCCATGCAATACAGGCAAGGATACTTGGCCATTGCTTCTTGGGAAATACCAAACATGCATTTCAAGGTTTTAAGATCTGTAGCCACGTGCCAGTCAACCTCATATTCACCATATCCTTCTACATAAAGCTTCTCGCCATTCGACTGCTGAGATAGTGGAAGGAAGCTCAGTCTGGTTAAAGTACCACTTTAGAATTTCATGGGTCTCTATTGGAACCTGTTAACAAGAGGCCAGTTAAATTGTCTACAACATGTAATGGATAGCAACATAATATACTTTTTTTTAAAATGGATAGCACCTCACCTCAAATGCAGCCAGCCACCAAATCTCATTTTTGGATTGTACACTAAAGTGCCTCTCATCAGCATTACTGATAATTGCATCCAAAGCTCTATTCATTAAAGTCAAGCTAACCCTTTCCAGCTTCTGTCCTTTGATCACCTCACTCTCATCAAGTTTTAAAACAAATTTCAGCCTTCCATTGCACTCATGAATACTAATGTCATAAAATTTCACCATAGCCATTTGTAATTTTCGAACATCCATAATGAAATTGTTGAACTCTGTAAGCTCTATGATTTTCTGTTCCCCGCCCTTTTTAGTCACTGTCAATATACTAGACACGTGACAAGGCTCTCCAACAAGTTCGACCATTCCCAAGTTGAGAATATTTTGAGCTTTGTTCACGTGAAATGGTTTTGGAATGGGAATTACTGTTTTTTTTCCAAGCTTAGAATTGAAACCTTCTTTAACTTTATTAAACAACATCCTATAAGACTTTGTGCTTATGCCAGCTATGTCACATATACCTTGTGCATCTGCAGGAGTGAATGCTTCACTCACCTTCTGCAAGGATTGCTTTGCTATGTCTGATGGAAGTCCTGCAAACTTAGGATGATGTATTGCTGACTCCACGATGTCTTTTGTTAGAACTTTGCCAAATATATCAGAACCTTGGTCTTTTGGACCCACAACATCTATGACCATCCTGAAGTAACAACGATAGCTATTTCAGTCCATCATTCATCTAACTATACCACCCCCACGCCCAATCCCCCATCTCCAAAAAAGGAACTAAAGATGAAAATAAAAAGTGAGTGCTCAAAGAAATTATAGATCCCATAATACCTACAAGCTTTTACACGACACTTTCATTGGCCACCTCCAACATTGAGTTCTTCCAATGGTTTGAACTGTCTCTTGCGTAATCGAGGACCCAATGGCGTGTCTTTCAAATATTGTAATTTTTTGTTGAACTTTTCAAGTTGTTTTCTAAGGTGTGCATTCTCACTCTCCAAAGTGAAATTATTGATTTCTCAAACTGCCAAAATTTCATTCTTCTCTTTAATAGTGGCCTGCATCTTACCGAATAGTCTGCTGCAAATGATCAATCTCTTTTTATAACCCAGAACGAACTTTTGCTTTGTCCTCATATATGAAGCTTGCAAAGCTGTTGTGATCGATGCCAAGTAAAAATTTGCACCTTCAAGCATTTTTATTCTGGCATCTCTATCACTCAAATGTCTTTCAAAGTTACATTGAATGATACTTTGACATTGGCCAAACAATCTTTTGCAATATCCAAGCAATCCATTTTCACCCTCACACAAAAACTTGAAGAAACTTGTCAACCCAAAGAATGATGGAGATTGAGAGGAGGTTGGATCTGGTGGGTAAATACTACCATCCAACCATAGGTCCATATTTTTCTTTCCTTCATTTTGAAGCTCAATAATGTGGGCTTTGCATGCTCGCCTAGACCAATTTCTCTTACAGCAGGGAGCATAATCGGCTTCTACTTGGAAGTGGATGTCCACCTTTTTCTTCTTTTGTTTCATAGGTTCCATTGCATTGTTATGTGCTTTAACAATACCAAAAAGCATCATGAACTCACACTTTAACCAAAAGAAACCAAAGATATTACACTTATCTCCCTTGAAGAAGATTGCTTCATTAAAACCAAAAGACAACATCACTAAATAATACCTCCTTGTCCATCAAACAAACTTGTTGGTATTCTGGATGCACCAAAATGTACACAATACTTGTAAGCATAACCCTCACTTGAAAAAGGTAAGAAATGGGATTATTATTCATGCACAAGCAGGTATGGCACATGAAGAACAAATTCTTTTCCATCCTTTTTCAAAACTTGCCGCCTCAGTCTCTCCTCAAACCTTGATGTATGATGA
Organism: Cibotium barometz; assembly: GCF_041138505.1. Lineage (NCBI taxonomy): Eukaryota > Viridiplantae > Streptophyta > Polypodiopsida > Cyatheales > Cibotiaceae > Cibotium > Cibotium barometz. Next base: position 20,206,256 of record NC_141053.1, read on the forward strand.
ATCAATGTTCCATTGAATGTGCCACTTGGAGGTAGGCAGGCACTCATGAGATGGAGAGGAAGATTGTGGCGTGAGAGGCTACGAGCTTCCAAAATGGAAGGAATGTGAATGAGCAGAAGAGAGAATCAAAAACTTCCCGCTCAAAACAATTCGGATTTAGAGTGGTTGTGGTTGTGGTTGTGGAGTCGGGAAAACAATGAGGGAGACAATGCAAGATGATGGGTTGTGGTTGTGGTTGTGGTTGTGGAGTTGGGAAAACAATGAGGGAGACAATGCAAGATGATGGGTTGCAGGGACGAAGTTTGGTTCAAGTTTGGTAAGCAAAGTTGGCTTGGTTCCATTCAAAAGTGTAATGAAGAAAGAGAGTGGTGACTTTTTTCAATAAAATAAGACACCATAGTGGGAATAAAAAACTATACTTAAGAGGCATTGTTTTGAATTAAAAAACACCCCACATGTCAGTTAATGGAATAAAGAACTAAAAAATGATGCACCTACCCTCCAATATTATATGTGGGTTTATTGGCTTGCTTTGTCCACATCACCATCCCAAGGGATCTCTTACAAGGCCCCTTTTTGAGTCCAAATTTTCCCTAATGGCAGCTCTTTGGTAGAATGTTATTAAACAGAGAAAACAAAAACCAAAGTCATGGAAAGACTTTCAGAAGCTAATCAAGAAGGATTTCTTACCTCCGTTATATAAGAGTAAAGCCAGACAGCAATGGGATATTTTTAGACAGCTCAAAAAGAAGAACATATCAACCTATATTGATAGATTTTGGCAAACTTTATTGCAACTTCAAGCTATAGTGAAAGTGCGTGAAAAAGAGCAAAGGAGAAAATTCATAGCAGGTCTCAAGCCAGTTATTAGAGCAAAAGTGAACATGTTTCATCCTCGTTCTCTTAGCAATTCCATCTCTATAGCAACATACTACAAGAAGAAAAATGGAATTCCGAGGGCTATTACAGTGACAAATTCTCATATTCCTCAATCTTCTTGATCTACACATTTTAAGAAGCTTCAACACAAAGATAAAGCAGAGAAGCACAATGGTCCACAAGTGAATGGAAAGAAAACTGAAGCTGCAAAAAAAGACCAACAATGGGGATCAAAAACCTACTGTGATTACATGCTACAAGTGCAACAAAGAAGGTCATTATGCATATGAGTGCCCACCAGAAAAGAAAACAAATCGAGTTGCGGTCATGAACGTGGTTAAAGACGAAGACAAAGGCAACCAACCTAAACAAGAGAAACTCCCAATCATGATTTCTATCATTAGAGAGGTAAGCCTAAAACTCATACTTATGCATTGTTTAATCTTATTATTTAAAAAAACACTATAGTTAATTTTAAAATATAATGGTCAAGATAGTTCAATGATTGATATGTACTTTCTATACGCGAAAATACATATTAGACCATTCACTATCAGGACTTGAGTGAACTAACAATGATGTACATATGTTTTTCGACTGATCACCGAAGAATGCATGTAACTTATTGTTATTTCACATTTAACCTTTAAACTTTAACACCTCATTTAAAACACTTTCTTCAAATTATTCTCTTTCTATTTTCAAATAAGGTTAACCAAGTGAAAGATACTTGTGTTGGTGTCTGTGAGAGATACTTATGTTGGTATCTGTGAGAGATGCTTGTGTTGGTGTTTGTGAAAGATACACGTAGTACTGGTGTATGTGAAGGATACCCTTTTGATGTCTGAGATGGATAATCTAAGTGATATTTATCTGTAACGGATATTATATTCTAACTCCCTTCACTTGCTAATTAAATATGCAACTGAGGTCAGTTGCAACCCAAATAAGAGGGAATGTTATGGTAATTAATTTATTATTGGGTGATCTAAGTGATATTTATCTGTAACGGATATTATATTCTAACTCTCTTCACTTGCTAATTAAATATGCAACTGAGGTCAGTTGCAACCCAAATAAGAGGGAATGTTATGGTAATTAATTTATTATTGGATATTATATTCTAACTCTCTTCACTTGCTAATTAAATATGCAACTGAGGTCAGTTGCAACCCAAATAAGAGGGAATGTTATGGTAATTAATTTATTATTGGTTGATCCAATAAATGTTATGGTAATTAATTTATTATTGGGTGATCCAATAAATGAAAAGAATATCTTGGGTAACCCAAGTGTGATTAATTTGGTTGTGAGTGATCCAATAAATGAAAAGAATATCTTGGGTGACCCAAGTGTGATTAATTTGGTTGTGAGTGAAAAGAATATCTTGGGTGACCCAAGTGTGATTAAGTTGGTTGTGAGTGAATCCAACCAACTATGACGCATGTAAGAAATGTGTGAGTTTGATTGTGAGTGAATCCAATCAACTCTTTTGAATTAATTCTGGATGAGGGTGACACTAGTTGGTTGTGAGTGAATCCAACCAGTTGTGACACGTGTGAAATGTGTGGTGTACTCTGTGAATATGTGTGACGCATATGAAAACATTGTGAGTGAATCCAATGTAGGAGTTTGATTGTGAGTGAGTCCGGTCGACTCTAAGACACGTGTGACACGTGTAAAGGTTCTATGAATTTGATCGTGAGTGAATCCAATCAGTTTTAATACACATGTAATGCGTGTGAGGACATTAGAAGTGAATCCAATATCGAAACAATTAATGTGTTTGATCACCCATGTGTGCTAATAGTTACAACCGAGGACGATTGTCTTCTCAAATGGGAGGACTATCATGGGAGTGAGATTTTTCAGAATATTTTATCATGGGACTGAATCCAATTAATTATGTGTGAAGCATGGTAGTGAGTGATTCCAAAATAATTGTGATCTAACATTGTGGACTATGTTGAGTATAGATTATGAGTTTGAGACAACCAAGGTGGACATTGGATGACGAGATTATCTAGCCAAGCACATGTGCGCTAAATATTTGATTTTGTATGGTTTGGCCCATTATACATATGTTGGGCAAGGTTTATTTTTGACGAGATGATTTAAAAGCATTGAACTAAGGTTCAATTTTGTAAAAGCCCAATCTTAGAAAAGCTATGTTATTTATGGCTCCAAGGGCTAAATTTATGAATATGATTTAAATACCGCGTGTGGGAGTGGAGCCACACACGACGGGGGGGAGATTGCACCCAATCTTGTGTTCTTTGCTTTTGATGCTCTTGATTTATGCTATGATGTTATGATTTATTTTTTTTATTATTTAATTTGTGGAATAATCTAATCTCCATGTACCATGGTCCTGTAACATTATTATTTTGGAGTTGTCATTTCTTTTTTTCTTTTTTTTTGCATGGCAGTCTCTATGTTGTATGATAGGTATCTTCAATTGTGTTTTTTTTTGTTGGGTTATTTGTATTTAACTTTTTGTGTAAGCTTATTCAAACGTCTTATTAATAACACATTGCTCATATTCATTCTTATGAAAATAACAAGTTTCTCATATTCATTCTTTTCAAAAGGCACATGTTCATTCTTTTCAAAAGGCACATATTCATTATTTTCAAAAGGCACATATTCATTATTTTTAAAAGCAACACATCACATTTTCTCTATGATACTTTTATGACTCCAATGCTTGTTACATCCCACACGTCTGATGACTGTTGTTGCTTTTTCTTATGTTTACCATTAAATGTGTAATAAGACGCATATTTAGCTAGTCATGGTGGGATTTGTAAATGTAAAGGTCTTCCAAATTATTCCACCCAAGAATGATGCAGAATGATGGGCGTGTTAGAGGGGTGTTGATGCCAAAAAGGAGCATATCAGAAGATGTTGATGTAGAATCCTCGTGTAAGCTACAATCAATAAAGAGAACCTTAATCGTCATCAAGGATGTGAAGGTTAAACTTATGATCATACTATTGCATATCGAGCCTTGAAAAGGCACCATAAAAGTTGTAAAGGCACTATAAAAGTTGTACATTTTGCGATATTGGCCACCCAAGGCCTTAGTTAGTAAGTTTTGGGCACCCAAGTGTGAATAAGGGCCAGATGTATAAAAGGAAATTTCTCATAATAAAAGAATACAATCCCCCTTTGTGCTATGAGAGCTCTTGCTTTGTCTTGTGTGTGTGTGTGTGTGAGAGAGAGAGAGAGTGCACCCTAGTGTATGTTCCTCTTCTATGCATGTGTATTGGAGAGCGAGAGGAAGATTGCCTTGCATTGTGGTGTGAGCAACTCTGTGGTGTGACAGCATGGAGTGGAGCTTCCAAAAGAAAGCTTGGAGAGCCTCAAGGGGGACGTGAGCTCAAAGCATTGGTAAGTACCCAATGATAGTTGTAGTCTGTTGCTTCTTTCAATTGTGAATGGGTAGAATTCTCTCTTGGGAGATGCGGTAGTCCATAACATGGAGATGCTGCCAAAAAAACACCATTTTTCTTCCATCCTCTTAAAGCTCTAGCTCCCATTATGCAAGATTCACTATTGTCTTTGCATTTTGAAGGTACATTGTGAAAAATTGTGTAGATAAGGTTTGTGTGGAAGAGAAGAAATTAGAGTAGTTGTGGGAAATCGTGTGTTTGGATATGGGGGGGTGAGTACTTGGTATTTCCTTAAAGAAAGCTACACTTGGTTTTATTTTCAATTTTGTTGTTTTCGTCACCAATTTCTAAAGCGTGAGCTAGTAGTTGGTGACACGCTTTGTTATGTTTTTCCAAAAAATCACAAAAATTACAAAAAACAAGAGCCATTGGTTGTGTTGGTGACTTGCATTGCATTCCAATTGCTTGGCACAACCTTTCTGGATCTTTTGGATAGGGAAATCGCACTCTAAACATCATTCTATTGACGCAGTTGTTAACACGTGAACATGCAGGAAATAGTTCACACGTGAACCGTAGTCTGGTAGTTCATGACGTGAAACACTCTCCGTAATCAGTGCCAAAAATTTTGGGATTACCTTACTAAAGTTAGGACACCTTATCCTGACACATCTGACACAAAGAAATGCTAAAAACCTTATCTCTTGAAAGTGTAGCAAAATAGTTCATGACATGAAACACATTCTAGTTCACGACGTGAAACACCATCTAGTTCATGACGTGAACCACACTCTACTAGTTCATGGAGACTTGCTATTTCATGGGTGAGAAAAGTCTTGTTCATCAGAGAGTAAGAGTTATGAGACCATCGGTAAGATAAGTTCATAAGTACACCAAAGGAGTCGCCCGAATCGAATTACTGCAATTCTAAGTTGAAATTTTGAAGCATGAAATACGAGTGGTTCACTGCGTGAAACACAATTCACAGCATGAATCGCAGTCTGCTACTTCATGACATAAATTGTAGTCTGCTGTTTCTTCACGGAGATCTGCTATTTCACGAGACAAGAATAGTCAAGTCGACAGAAAACTAATCGTAGCGGTTAGAGTAGTGATTTACCCTATTGAAACACATGCACTTGAGGTCAGGGAAACTCATTGGAGACGACCTTACTCCTGACAATAGTGCATCAAATCACCTAGGTTCTTTCTACCAAAGAAGTGTTGGTTCAAGTTGCTCAGTGATTGAGCACTCAATTGAGTGTTGCAGCTTGGATAAATCTGACCACCATAGAAAAAAGTAGCAAAGAATCCATGGAAGAAGGGCTAAGATTCTCTGGCCTTGGAGAGGAAGAAAAACCAGCTTCTCCTACACGAAGTCTAGCGGAATCTTTGATGTGGCCAAGGGATTTTTTGGTCTCCAAAATGGCATGGAAGATGAAGTGCAATCTGCGGGCATGGGCCTATCAACAACAAGCGCAAGACACAGTCTAAGATCGAAATTACCAACCCAACCTTCTGGCCCCAAGAATGCTAACATAGTGAGGATTAGCAGGATGACCCCTAGGGTTAGGAGAGATAAAGATGCTGCTAAGACAGGTCAAATATTCTTTCCCACATCTGAGGAAGTGGAGGTGGACTTGAAGGTGGCTGAAATAGAGCGACAATTGTGGCTACTGAGCTTAAAAAGGCAAGAGCTCGACATGCGAAGAACGATGGTGGAACAGAGGGAAATGGATAATTTGAACCACGTGGCAAGGATATAGAAACCTCTATAAATGCACAGATAACATGTGGATGGGGATGACAGAAGGAGAGGGATACCAACCCTAGAACCCATCAATGAGGAACCAAAGGCTGATGAAGCCTGAAATGCAAGAAGAGAGGTGGACAATCTACCTAGGGCATTTGCAGGAAGAGAAGATCGGCTCTACATAAGAGAGGATATACAAGAAATGATTAATGATCCCACATTCTTGCAAAGCATGGAACTTTTAATCCAACAAAGGCGGTGGTGGCTGAGGCCACTGACAATGAGCCAAGTGATGACATAGACCAAAATTGATTAGAAGAGCCAATGTAGGAAGAGGACCAGGTCTAGGTAGGGGGGTAGCTCCTCGAAGGCCAATTGTGGATCCTAACACAAACCTAAATGCAGTCACAAGGGTGGATCTGTTGAATATGGCTTCAAAAATGGAAAAAGGCATGTTTAGGGAGCTAGGCATGGCCCTTGAATCTAAACCATCTCAGATGAAACCACACATCATTTCAAAGCTTGTGCAAAAGTTCTCAGGGGATGGGGACCCAATCCAACACGTAGAAGTCTTTGAGTCAACTTGTGAAACATGTGGGCTAGTGAGTGATGTAACCATGATACATGCTTTTTCTCTGACCCTAGAAGGGAAGCCCACCAATGGTATCGAACACTAAAGCCCGAGGATAAAGAAAATTTCACTCGACTTCAGAATGTGTTCATATCGAGCTTTGCTCTCGAAGTGGTGATAGGTGGATTCCTATGGCACAGCTCACAATATCAAACAAAAAGACAATGAGTCCATGTGTTCATATCGAGCTTTGCTCTCGAAGTGGTGATAGGTGGATTCATATGGCACGGCTCACAATATCAAACAAAAAGACAATGAGTCCATGTGAGATTATGTTTCTCGGCTCAAACACATGAACTCAAGATGCGAAGTGAGGGAAAGGCTAACTGATGGATAAGTTATTGCCCTGCTTCCAAAGAGGAGTCCGAGATCGTAAGATGCATGATTATCTAGTGTTGGCCTAACCGACCACTCTAGATATGTGTTGTAAGTTGGTGATTGAATATAAGGATAACATGCTTGAGTTGTTTACAACCAAAAGATGCCAAGGTAACTTCGGTAGTAGCAGCATCACGAGTATCGATTCATTTAGGATGCTTGAGTTGTTTACAACCAAAATATGCCAAGGTAACTTCGGTAGTAGCAGCATCACGAGTATCGATTCATTTAGGATGCAAGATCCAAGAACAAGCAAGTTGGCAACATGATAGTTGAGGAGCTTAGTAATGCCATCTTGGAGAAGTTAAAGGTCAGGGATGGGAGAGAAGCATCAGGGAATGCCTATCTCTACCCTCGAAGAGAGTTAATTTGGTGCTCTATTTGTCCTCTAAAGAATGTGGCTAATGCTAGCCAAACGAGCCAATCGTAGCGCAAACCAACACCATGCCAACACTTTCATGTGTTAAGTGCGGTGTTGATCAGTTGATCAACAAGGACTACTGCCTATATCACGTCAATGGCTTTGCTTCTACTTCTAATCATGCCACCATCAAGACTATAAGTGTGCAGCCTAGAAACATCACGCCATTGAATGTCCTGGCACACGCCCAAGAGAAACAAGTGGACAAAGGGAAAAACCCAAGAGGTGTTAAAACCTCTACGGGAAGAAGGAGAAGAGTGAAAGAGGTGGGCAAGTGTGATACCATGGTCATAATTCAAGATAGATCCGAGGAAGATACCATTGACACCAGATCCACCCAATCAAAGGAAGGAGATAACCAAGTGCCAAAACTAGATGAGCAGCCAAAAGAGAGACCAGCAACCCCCTAAGGGTGTCGGAGAATATCCAAATGCTAAAGAAGAAATAGGGAAGTTGGAGAAAGCTAAGGCCCTTGTTAAGGAATGTCAACGCAGCCATGAAGCCAAATTGAGGGCTAACAAGGCTAGGGATACAGTTTATCCACGAAATGAGCTGTTTAAAGAAAGGAAGTTGGATGTGCCTACTCCAATTCCAGAAGAGTCCAAAGAAGATACACATAGTGACATCATGGCAAGAATGTTTGAGGAGGCAAATCAAGATTCGGCAATCCATTCATCCCCTAGGATTGAATATTAGACAAACACATGGAAGTAGCCCTCACTTACTGGAGAACCTAGATACATAGCCAGTCTCTCAACAATACTATCTACAACTACGAAAATGCCGCTTGGACCATTGTATGCAACACACCAGCGTTGTGGGCAAATATCAAGGACTGGGTAGAAGGAAGACTGAACCCTATGACCACTACAAAAGAAAACCAATCACCTCTAGCAAAAAAGAACCTAATGCCTCAGGAAGGGGAAGTAACCAGATTCATCAAAATACATGTCAACCAATTGGGCCGATATTATGAGAGTGATGACATGAATGCCACAATTCCAATCCACCATAATGGGTACCAAGCACTTGCTATCCTGGATGGAGGTGTGGGAGTGAACATCATCACCAAGAGATGGGAAAATTGGGAAAAACCAGAATTAGAAAGGGTGGATCTAATCTCGTCAAGATGGCGGATGGAACATCTTTAAGACCTATGGGGCTATTTAAAAACATTCAGCTTAAGGTCTTTTCATTTTGTTACCATCATACCTTTGTTATAATGGACTTTCTGCACCAACTAGATTCTTACGATATTATCTTAAGCATACCCTTCATGATGGAAGCCACGGTGGTGCATAGACCAAGTGTATATTTGAAGGGATTTGAAAATTTAAAAAATTGATCTCCATATGTGGAAGGCACACCCCATGTAAGGGTAATTGTTTGGAGATGATTCGGTCACCATAGAATAGAATTCACAGGAAGAGAAAGAGGCCAAAATGTCTGCGTCACTTCCACCTCCGGACTTTAGTGAAAATTGGTGGATGCATGTACTTACCACCATAGATGTGTTGCCCCCCAGATGATGAACCAAATACATTGAATCAAGAATCATTCCCACCACCTGCTAACCCATTCCTAGGGTTAACAAGAGCTACTATCATTATCTTATATCAAAGAGTCAAGGTAGATACACCAAAAGGTCATACATTCAAGATATGAAGTAATGGTGTCCAAATCTACAGCTTGGACGAACACCCGTAATGGTGTGACGGAATACTTATGGCAATTCCCACTTCAAGACCATGTGGTAGTAGTAAGTTAGGATGAAATTTTAAGTGATGTACTTCATGGATATATTATGAGAGTAGTCATTGTAATAGCATTAGACCTCTTATGACCTAAAGTGCCTAGCCGGCCATAGTTTGAGTGTGAACACTTATGGCCATGTATACAAGTGAATTTCTCTCATAATACAATATCTCTCCCACTGTGCAATAGAGTCTTGCTCTTGCTAATCCTCTTTCTAATCTCTCTCTCTAGTGCATGCTAGTGAGTGTGTGTGAGTGATGTGAGATGAGAGGAGGGACAAGTACGTGCAACGTAGCGGTGTGACAAATCTCGCGGGGGAGACGCAGTGGAATTGCTTCTCAAGGAGTTGTAAAACTAAACATCCTTAATGCCTCTCCAAATGATGAGTGAAATGCCTTGTGTTAAGTGCAACACTACGACCATCCCAATCCCCATTATGCCTACAAGACATGTTTTTCTGTACTGCATATATTGTAAAACCTTTGGTCATGATACTACCCAGTGTCCCAATTCACCAACAGTTGACTCAAAACCTCCATCTCCTATATGCACCAAACAAAAATAGTCCAACCGCTCAAGAAGCAGTTAAGCTTCAGTGTTTCTATTATCGTGGACCTCACAAGGTGGCTGATTGCACAGTTTGGAATACTTCTATGCCCACAATCGCTGACACTGTGCAACCCCTGTGTGAATGTTGTGACATCGACCACATGTTCCAAGATTACCCAAGGCGAGTTGCTTCACTGCAACCTATCTCACAGAGTACAACTCTAACTATCTGAAGTGTACAAAACGGGCAATTGTCCATGGTACCCTTGAATGTGCTTACGCAATTGCAAGCCAAGGGCAAGAGAAATGATAAAAAAGAAAGCAAAAGATAACACTTGGAAATGGGTAGAAGAACATGATTTTACACAAAACCTTCTAAAGCCAAGAAAAACAAGGGACAACAAACTATTGACACCAAGGTTGAATTAAAGGATAGGGAAACGGAACCTATGGAGGGACATAAATCCAAAAGAGCCAAAAGCAACACATGATGCAAAGGCATCCACCTCAAAGGCTACCACTCAAACCACAAAACCCATGGGTAAAATAGAGAATACAAAAGACCCAAAGAAAGTTTGATCTCATCGTATGGGTAAACATAATGAAAACTTGATGATCCAAAGAAAGTCAGAAGATGAAACAAGTTCTAGTACATCGCTAAATGAAGATAAAACAGGTTCTGATTCGGCACTAGGTGCACCTCATAGACCAATCAAGAAACTGAACCCGCCCCCAAACACCCCAAATTGAAATTCATGACCATATGACTTATGCAAAATGTAAAAAGTAAGCTCAAGAGAGCATGCTTAGCATTATTGAGTGTTATACAGGCTCATCGGCTATGATTGAACCTAATAATGCCAATCCTAAAAAAGCAACCAAAATATAAGAACAAGAGGAGTATCGCTTCCCCTTTCAAGAGGAAGACGTACTCTTTACAGAAGAGTCATTAGAGATAGATTGCACAAATTATATGATTAAAAAAGTACATGAGGAATTCGATGAATCCATTACTAAATTAAAGTTATCTCTCAAATCCTCATTTGTAGGAGTGCTCTTCTCTCATGTGGTGAAGCCATCATAGCATTAGCACTTGCACCTTAACGTCTAAGCATGAGTTATACAAAGACATCAAGAGCTACATAGAACAAGACCGTGAGGATTCACAAGTTTCCAAATGGAGGAACGAGTGAACCATTGTACACATTGGGGTGCTATTGAAAAAGCTAAGAGCCAAAAAGAGGATGAGAGTGAATGGAAATATGAAACAGAACAGGATCTAAAGCTAAAACACAAAGTGAAACATCCATGTTTCTCTTGAATATTCTATCATGGTATGGTTAGATTTCCCTACACGCAATGATGTTAAGCGTAAATGCACGTTGATTAGCCCTCGAGCTAGTCATAACACCATGACAATAGACACTTGGGTGTCATTGGGACAACCCAAACTCATCCCTAAAGACAATGGTCTTGCAAGAGGAGCCAATGGACAAAACATTAAAGTTTTAGGTTACTTTAGCTATGCTACTCAAACAATCGGTGTGGAGATGTGGAATTTACATTCCATGTTACCACATATCCCCTTCAGTATGATGTCATCCTAAGTGGAACTTGGATACATGACTCGTTGTATTCACTTGATGAAACCATGCAAACAATCACCTTGAACACTCCTGTTAGGCATGGTATAATTGCTCTTAATTATGGGAGGATGAGACCTTGGAGGAACTGGAACTTCCAACATCCCTTACTAAGAATAGTCCAAGAATTATGGTTGGATTAGAAATTTCCAATAAAATAACCACAATCCAAGCATAGCTTTATCCACACGAGAGAAAAATCTCAATACCCTCGAGTTATGGGATTTGTTAGATCAACCAACACTCATAGCTCATCCTGAAATAATTCCATTTACACAAGACTTAAACATGCCATGTCTGGGGCACTTTGAACATAAAATGTATATTGAAACTAACCCCCTTACTTGCAAGTTTTTCATGGTTGAGTATGTGTTGGAAGTAGATTTGATCTTGGGACATAAATGGACTATTGCTGCCCAAGCACCATTATGCTTTGCTAGCAATAGGGTCATCATGACGGTCAACGACACCACAGAGTTGACAATACCATACTGCACGGAAGAGGATCCAACCCTAATGGATTTCTATGATGCTGAATGCAAAAATGTACAAGCCTCTTCCACGGAAGCCCCTCTACACAATGACCTACCATCTGCCTCAATGACCGACTCCGATAAAGCATCTACTCCTTCAACTCCATCTTCACGAACAAAGTCCAATGCCACAACCTTGCATTCAGCAAATTCCTGAAAAAGTTTCCCACGCACATCCATCTATCCCTAACAAGGAACTCAGCCCCAAAGCCAACGCCTATTCATCGACAATCCTCACCAAAGGAGACGGTAAATGCCCCAAAGCCTCAACATCAACAGCCACTCCATAGGAGACTCTCGCCTCATCGTCATCAACAATAATCATGAGTCTCAAAACCGTAACCTTAGTGCCAACCAATGTCAAGGAGGGCCCCAAACCTTCCACTCCAAACAAAAAGAAAAATTCACCAAGACAACACAAATCAAGGAATCTTAATGGTATCAAAAGGTGGGTGGAGAAGAAACTACTTGTAGCCCAAGGCTACTACGAAGGCACCAATCCAATTTGGGTGCCTCGATCATCAAATCCTCTTCCTCAATGCAGCACTTGGAGGCTAAGAAAAAATAAATTTACTCCCCAACACCGTCCATAAAAGCCTATGCAAGTTCCTCAAAGAACTCCACCAAGTCAACAAGTGTGGGTACCAAAACGATTACTGTAAGCGTAAGAGTACTACCAAGATAATACCAAAGCGTGGATTCCCAAGCGCATCAAAAACTCCCCTAAGCATGTTCAAAGAAACAAACCTCAGCACCAAAGGCATCAGCCACCAAATTATAATATTCATCAAAGATGGGTGCCTGTGCACATACTTCAACAACAAGGATACTATGATGGTAATCCCATCATATGCATGCCAAAATCAAAAAAAGTGAAGACAGCCTAGCTACCGACTTTAACCCCAAGAGCTTCACCTAAAGTTAAACAATAATGGAGGCCCAAGCAAGTCACTCAACTGCTCTCGTATATCTACACAAGAGCTTGTGTGTTCAAGCAACCCCAATGCTAACCAACCAGCAGTCTTACCTACCACCTCAACAACATTTGAGCCAAAAGTTCAAGAATCAATTCCCACATCCGCAATGAAGACTTATGAGCGCATCAAAAAAAAATTCACACAATGCTATTTTCACCCCTCTAGATGTGAAGCATAAGTGCAACAACTACGTAGCAAACATAAGAACCTATTCTCTCAAAAAGGAGAGTAGCCACAAGAACCTATTGCTCGCAAGGTGGTACCGAAAAAAATGAACTTCAATAGCCAATACATTTTTGTTAAGCTTATAGCTTACTGTTCTTTTGGCTAAGTTAATGAGTACATATCCATACTCATACACTGGGGAGAACATTTGCACCAAGGCCTCATCATGGACAACTTTCCAGGTACATACATCTCTGGATGGGGGGGACCATGGTGGGCGAAAGCATGGTCAATGGTACAACCCATTGCCTAGAACTTTCCTTCAAATTGTAAACCTCTCCAAACAAAGATAGAATCTTCACAACACAATGATATCTAATCCTTCATGAAGATACTATCTAAGCCTCACAAGTTGACGTAATTCTTTCAATTTTTGCTAATGAGTGGCTACTTCAACAAAAAGCAGTAGCTTAATAAGAGTCTATTTGACTCAATTCTTGTACTTCATATATATATGCTTTATTAGAGCACTTAAATATACATAAAAGCATAAAAAGCATATGGGAAGAAGCATGTAGGAACAAGTCCTACTCAATAACATTTGACAAGAGTCCTGCCATACAAAGGGACATCATCGAAGGCCAATATATTCAAATGATGAATGTCGCTTCAATAAATCAAATGAGAAATTGAGAAACGTAATCTCGTTCTAATGATTATGTCTACATTTCTCCAGATCCCTCCTCTCTTCTCTTCCATTATTAACATCTCTTAGCATCCCCACTAATACAAATCACATGTAACCTTGCTTATGATTGCCAAAGACAAAGTGAGCAAAAAAAAAAAAAAACCAAAAAATGTTAATACAAATATAAAAACAACAAAAAAAAATGTTAACACAAATATAAAAATGCAATCATTCACAAAAAACCCTACCCCCTGAACCCGTTAGGAACTCCTAATAAACCACTAACCTTTTCATTTACTAACTAACCCTTCTTATTCCTTCCGGAGGAACAAAAGACCATTGAACGTCAATCAACATCAAAGCCATCTACAAGCTTGCATATTAATTCTCCCCACACAAAGGTCTTCAACATGATCACACGAGGACACGATCGCCATGAGGAAGGGGAAAATGTTAACCCATTCTTAGGATTAACAAGAGCTACTACCATTATCTTATATCAAGGAGACAAGGTAGATACACCAAAAGGTCATCCATTCAAGATATGAAGCAATGGTGTCTAAATTTACAACTTGGACACGCACCCGTAATGGTGTGACAGAATACTTATCGCAACCCACTTCAAGAGCATGTGGTAGTAAGTCAAGATGAAACCTAAGTGATGTACTTCATGGATATATTATGAGAGTACTCATTGTAATAGCATTAGGCCTCTTATGAGCCTAAAGTGCCTAGTTGGCCATAGTTTAAGTGAGTGTAAACACTTATGGCCATGTATATAAGTGAATTTCTCTCATAATACAATATACTCTTCCATTGTACAATAGAGTGTTGCTCTTACTAATCCTCTTGCTAATCTCTCGCTCTAATGCATACTAGTGAGTGTGTCTGTGAGTGATGTGAGGTGAGAGGAGAGACGAGTACACATAGTGCAACGTGGCAGTGTGACAACGCTCGTGGGAGGCACGGTTGAATTGCTTCTCAAGGAGTTGTAGAGCTTGGAGACCTCAAGGGTTACGAGCTTGGCCATATGAAAGATCCTCACGATAGTTGTAGTTCACCAGGTAATCTCCTGTGGATGTGTTTCAAGGGGGGTTACCTCAATGCGCATGGTAGATGTGCAATCAAGAGAAGAGGAAACAGAGGATGAAGCCTCCAACACAGAAGGGTCTGGACCACAAGGTTGCAACAGTACCCAACGCCTCAAGAAGTGGCGAAAAAAAAGAGATATATCGCTCGATGGAATGCCCATGTTACGCAATAAACCCACGGATGCCTAATGGCTAATATATCTCGAAGTCACTAAGGTACACAAGGAGTTCTCTAAGAACTGGGGTGAGGAATTGAGTACGATAACCTTGGTAGGAAAACAAGAGGAGAAAACCATGCCTTAAGAGCCTGATATGCCTAAACCCACCAAGGCAAGAAGAAGAAAATGAAATAAGGCTTTGGCTAAAGTCGAGCAAGAGGCAAAGAAGGCGATGGCTAGAATAGAAGATGCAAGGATGACAAGCCAGGCCTGCTCTCAGTGTGCTGCCGGACCATTTCAAAACCTACACCATCAATGAACAAAAAGTGGTCCAATTGACGGCCAAAAGAGTGAAGGAAAATGGCCAATCCACGTCCTACGTGACGGTCCAATAGACGTTAAGGAGGTAGACATCGTAAAGCTAGGGGAGGATACCAAACCTATGTACATTATGAAAGACTTAATTGGTTGGAAGAAGAAGAACTCATTGCTCTCTTAAAAGAGTTCAAGGATTGTTTTGCTTGGAAATACACGAAAATGAAGAGTGTACCACCCAAGGTGGTTCAACACAACATTCCGGTCATGGAAAGATCAAGACCATCCAGGCAAAAACCGTATCAAATGAATCCTAAATATGCAGCAATTGTAAAGGAGGAAATGGATAAACTCATCCTGCGGATTTCATCTATGAGATTGAGCACACAGATTGGCTTTCACCCATCGTGATTGTGCCTAAGAAGAATAGAAAACTAAGAGTCTGTGTTGATATTAAAAAGGTCAATACAGCCACCAAGAAGGACCACTACCCATTGCCATATACGGAACATGTATTAGAACGAGTAGTAGGCGAGGAAGCCTATACGACTTCTTAGATGGGTTTTCAGGCTGCAACAACCAGTTGTCCATAGCACCAGAAGACCAACACAAGATGGCCTTCAACATGATGTGGGAAACCTATGCTTATAAGGTTATGCCTTTTGGCCTCACCAATGCCCCAGCAACTTTTCGACGACAACTGATGTGCACGGTCTTCAAGGACTACTTGCAAAAGTGGCTAGAGGTATTCATTAACGATCCATGTGCACACTCATGTTGGAATGATCATTTGGCTTGCTTAAGGAAGGTTTTTGAGAGATGTCAATTATATCGTATATCCTTAAACCCTTTAAAGTGTCAAATCTGGGTCAAGCACAATGTAATCTTAGGGCACATTGTGTCTAAGAATGGTACTTCCATTAATGAAAGCAAATTGAAGTTGATCTTGGAATTACCCCAACCAACAAACTACAAGGGTGTACATCGGTTTATGGGACACATTGTGTATTATCAACGATTCATCATATTCCCACTTGAGATAGTGCACAGTGATGTATGGGGCCCAGCACAAAATCCATCTATCAAAGGAAGTCTATACTATGTGACATTTATAGATGACTTCAACAGGATGACATGGATATATTTCTTGAGAGAGAAGAGTGAAGTGCTGGAAAAATTCATGGATTTCAAAGCTCTTGTAGAAAAACAATATGGCTGTTGGATTAAGTGCCTGAGAACAGATGGAGGTGGTGAATACACCTCAAAAGCATTTGAGCATTTCTTGCGGAAGCATGGGATAAGAAGACAGTTGACATGCAGGTATACACCTCAGCAGAATGGTGTGGCTGAGAGAAAGAATCGTGTCATATGTGAAGTGGCAAGGGCAATGCTTAATGAAAAGAGCATGCCAGATTACTATTGGGCAGAAGCATGTGCTACTGCAGTGTATATCCTGAACAAATCACCTACAGCAGCCATTCATGGAAGCACGCCAGAGATGTGGCTTACAGGTTACAGGCCAGATATTGGACATCTGAAAGTCTTTGGATGTGTAGCTTATGTTCATGTGCCTGATGAAAGAAGACGGAAGTTGGATCCTAAAGCAGAGAAATGTGTCTTTGTTGGATATGCACAGGATCGAAAGGCTTACAAATGCTATAACCCTCAAACTAGACAAGTAGTCATCTCACGAGATGTTGTATTTGATGAGCTTGCTAGTTGGTATAAAGCCAAAGATGAGGGAGTCATTGACACACTTGAGGCTAATGTACCTGTGAACTTGCCATCACAAGCAAGTTCTAGTTCTACTACTATGTCTGGGCCAGCAGCAGAATCTGAGAGTAGTAGCAGTGTACGTCCATGGTCAGGACGTCTGAGACATGAGAGTGCGAGCACTGGGAGTAGTGCTATGGATAAAGGCAAGAAGAAAGTCGAGGGAATTGGGATCACAGGTTATGAGTCTTCTAGCTCAGAGAGTCTGGATGAGGAGCTCGGCATACCTGTTGTACGCACACCTGGTGCTAGGCAGGACAGATATGTGCCACCACATGCTCGTGTTACAGGTGTACAGAGTGACCCGCATGCATTGCGGAGATCCCAAAGAGTCAGATATCCAGTGGAAAGATTGACATATAGAGATTTTGCTATGCATTATGCCTACATGACATCTATGGTAAAGCATGTGGAACCTACATGCTATTCAGAGGCTATTGGAGAGTATGTATGGCAGAAAGCCATGGATGAAGAGATGGATGCTTTGGACAAAAATGATACATGGGAATTGGCTGAGTTACCTAAAGGAAAGAATAAGAATGCAATTGGATGCAAATGGGTGTATAAAGTAAAGTGCAAGTCAGATGGCAGCCTAGAGAGACATAAGGCAAGGCTGGTCGCTAAAGGATATGCACAAACTTATGGTCTTGATTATGATGAAACTTTCAGCCCTGTGGCTAAAATGGCTACAGTGAGGTCTATCATTACATTAGCAGCACAAAAAGGTTGGGCTTTACATCAAATGGATGTCAAAAATGCTTTCTTGAATGGTGATCTACAAGAAGAGGTGTACATGGAACAGCCAGAAGGTTATGTACATCCAAAATATCCGACTTTTGTTTGCAGGTTAAAGAAAGCACTCTATGGTTTGAAGCAAGCACCTCGTGCTTGGAGTGACAAGATCAGCAGATATCTTGTCAGTATTGGATTTGTGGTTGGAAATGCAGACTCTTCACTTTATGTGAAGAAGACACATGATGGTATTGTGATGATAGTCATTTATGTTGATGATCTGATTATCACAGGTGATTGTGGGAAAGGCATTGATGAGGTTAAAGCCTCTTTATGCAAAGAGTTTGATATGAAAGACCTTGGTGATTTGAGGTTCTTTCTTGGCATTGAGGTGATTAGAACAGGCAAGGGTATATGGTTGGTGCAAAGGCAATATGCACTTGACATGCTGGCAAAGTATGGTATGACAGCATGCAAACCAATGTTGACACCATTAGAGCAAAACATGAAGCTTAGGGCTGATTTGGGTGATGAGCTTGATGATATCACCATGTACAGGCAAATGGTTGGTAGCCTTATCTACATGACCATTACGAGGCCAGATCTCAGTTATGCAGTTGGTTTGGTGAGTCAGTTTATGCAGAGTCCTCGTAAACCTCACTTGGATGCTGTGAGACGGATTCTGAGATACGTCAAAACTACCGCGCATTATGGTCTTTTCTATGAGGCAGGAAAAGACATGCATGTCTATGGATATACAGATGCAGATTGGGCCGGTAGTGCATATGACAGGAGATCTACCAGTGGCTATGTTTTCAGCCTTAGTAGTGGAGCTGTGAGTTGGAGCAGTAAAAAGCAACCTACAGTTGCTTTATCTACCATAGAGGCAGAGTATCGTGGAGCAGCCATAGCTGCATGTGAGGCTATGTGGTTGAAGAAGTTGCTAGATGATGTCAGGCTATAGAGTGATATGAGAGTTGTCATTCATTGTGACAACATGAGTAGTATTCAGCTTGCTAGCAACCCAGTTTATCATGCCAGGACCAAACATATTGAGGTCCACTATCATTTCATCAGAGAGAAGGTGCTTGATGGGCATGTTGATTTGACATATGTGCAGACAAATGAGCAGGTTGCAGATATCTTTACCAAAGCACTTGGTAAGGATAAGTTCGAGTATTTTTGTACTAGATTGGGAGTCCTAGAGATGGACATGTCGAGCTTGAGGGGGAGTTTTGAAATGTCAAGCTCGTATACAGCTGGAGGATAGCACATGGGTGCTGACAGAGTGACAGTATGGTAGATAGATATCGTGTGGTGTGTTTATGACCGCGTCCAGCTGGTCATGTGTGGTGTGGACATTACATTAGGTTTACTTTGTAGTGTGGACACAACACTATGTTGTGTTCCCTCTTTGTGTGTGTGAGAGAGATGGTGACTATGGCTTCTCTCCTTCTTTATGATTGATGGTTATGGATTAGGGTTTGCTTCTCTTGTGTGTGTTACATCCTGCTCCTGTTTTTTATCATCTCTCAGTCTGGCCATCGGTCTTTGGATGATAAGCTGTGCTAAAGCAAAGTTGAGTTCCCAGAGCTTGAAATAAAGACTGCCAGAATTTTGAGGTGAAGTCAGAATCCCGATCACTTACTATCCTTTTTGGGAGACCATGAAGTTTGAGGACTTCCTTGATGAATATTCGAGCAACATCAGAAGCTTTGAAGGTCTTCTTTGCTGGTATAAGGTGAGCTACTTTGATAAGTAAGTCCACTACTACTAGAATGGAGTCATATCCTCCTTGAGCAGTGGGGAGACTTGTGACAAAATCCATACTAATGCACTCCCACTTCATTTGGGGAATATCTAAGGGTTGAAGCTTTCCAGGCATCTTGACCCTTTCAGCTTTGATCCTTTGGCATGAGAGACATTGTTTCAAGTACCGAAGCACATCATTTTTCAAGCCTGCCCAATGAAAGCTCCTTCTTACCGCATTTAATGTTTTTGCATAACCTGGGTGTCCTGCACAGCAGGGCTATCATGAGCTTCATGGAGGATTAGTTTCTTTAAAGCAGGATCCTTAGGGATACATAGCCTGTGAGATTGAAGTAGAGGCTTCCTTCATGAGTGGAGTATCCCTCGATTAGATTCTTCTCTTTCTCTGAATGTCCCCCTTCTTCTACTAACTTTATCATCCTCTGATAATCTGGGTCATGAGATGAGACTTCTTCCACCTTGACCATTATGGGATTATTTGGCATTGAAATTGCATTCAAGAAAGATTTGCGGCTAAGTGCATCAGCTACCACATTATCTTTACTAGGGCGGAATTTGATGTCGAAATCATATTCTTGTAGAATTTCAATCCATCTCCTTTGCCGCATGTTGAGGTTAGGCTGGGTGAAGATCCACTTTAGACTTTTGTGGATTACAAGCTGGAATTTGCCTCCCAAGAGATAATGTCTCCATAATTTGAGGCAATGAACAACTGCTAAGAGTTCCAAATCATGGGTGGCATAGTTTGCTTCATATTGCTTCAGCTTGCGGGAAGTATAAGCGACTGGTCTTCCTTCTTGGCCTAAGACACCACCAAGTGCTAGACTACTAGCATCGGTAACCACTTCAAATTCCTTGGAGAAATCAAAAAGCTTTAAGACTGGGGCAGAAGTAATAATGACTTTCAGCTGATCAAAGCTGTTTTGATGGATTGGCAGAAGTAATAATGACTTTCAGCTGATCAAAGCTGTTTTGATGGATTGGCAGCCACACTATTTTGCAATCCTTCTTAAGAAGATCTGTCAAGGGTGTAGCTACCAAGGCATAATCTTTGATAAAAATCCTATACCAACCCGTGATTCCCAAGAACCCACGAATTTCACGAACTGATTTAGGGGGTGGCCATTCTAGAATATCCTTGACCTTGGCAGGGTCTACTCAGATGCCATCTTTGGAGACGATGAATCCAAGATACTCAATTTGATGAGTAAAGAAGGTACATTTGCTCTTCTTGGCATAGAGTTTGTGTCTGCGCAGCAATTGCAGAACTCTACGCACATGCTCCTCATGCTCTTCCATTGATTTGGAGTAGATTAAGATGTCATCAAAGAAAACAAGCACAAATTCATCCAGGTAAGGACGGAATATATCTTGCATTAGGCGGTTGAAGGTTGAAGGAGCATTGGTTAACAACCCGAATGACATTACAGTAAACTCATAGTGACCATAACGGGTATTGAAGGCTGTTTTGGGTATATCTGCTTCCTTGACTTTGATCTGATAGTAACCAGACCTCAAATCTATTTTTGAGAAGACTTTGGCCCCATGAAGCCTGTCAAGAAGTTCATCGATGCGAGGGATAGGATACTTATTCTTGACAGTGACTTGATTGAGCCCTCGATAATCTATGCAGAGGCGGAGAGTCCCGTCCTTCTTTTTTGGAAAAGAACAAGTGCTCCCCACGGAGAGCTACTGGGGCGTACAAATCCTTGTTCAATGAGTTGGGAAAGTTGCTCCTTAAGTTCAATGGCTTCAGGAAGGGACATTTTATAGGGAGTTTTTGAGACGGGTTGAGCTCTAGGGATCACCTCGATTTCATGGTCGACTTCTCGAGGAGGCGGTAACCCTGTAAGCTCGTCAGGGAAGATGTCAGAGAATTCTTGGAGCCAAGAGGGTTCTGTCTCCATACTAGGTTCAATGACTTTGTTGAGTTTGACTAAGAAAACTTGCTGACCCTTACGTGTCCCCTTGAGAAGATGTTTTGCCTTGACTACCCTAGACTTAGGTTTTCCTGTGATTCCCTGAACAGATATTACTTGGCCATGCTCATTTTCAAAAGTGATACTCCCCTGGTTACAATGAATGCTAGCTTTGTTTGCAATTAACCAATCCATCCCAAGGATTCCATCATAAATTCCTAGTGGGTGGCAAGACTCTAAAGTGACCATGAGTTTGCTCATTACCCAGCTCAAAATCAAGGTTTTCTATAGAGTGGCGAGATACTACTTCTTTCCCACTGGCTAACTCTACAATCATTTTTCTAGCTGTTTTTTGACTCAAGTTTAATTTTTGCAAGCACCTAGGAGAAAGGAATGAATGGGTACTGCCACAATCAATCAAAAACTGAAATGGCTTACCGTGATGAGTGGCGGGGGCTTGGATTACACCAAATTGTTTATTCGGACCTTGGTGTTCTACCGCCGCATGGACGGTGGCGCGCTCTTCTTCAGCCGTTTCCAAGGTCGGTTCTTCACTTATAACACAGGCAGTTCTAGCAACTGTTCCTCCGCGGCCTCTGCCACGGCCACTGCCTCTTGCACCTTGGTGGGTAGGGGTTCCACGGCCTTGATTTCCTCTGTTACCTTGGGAAAATGATGTTGCCATCTTGGGACAGTTGGCTCTAAAGTGTCCCGGCTCATTGCACTCAAAACACAGAGGGCCTTCTCTGGAAGAAGCAGCATACGAGCGGGGGGCAAAAGAGTTGCCTTGTCGCCCTCTGTTGTAGTAGGGGAAATTCTGTTGAGGTTTCTTGTAGGGTTTCTGCAGATATTGAGAAACCATGGTGTCGCGGAACTCGAAATTCGAGGAGTGACTAGCAGTCTCGAAGATGCATTGGAAAACTAGAAATTTGGAGTAGGCATCTTCCTCTTCCTACAATCATTCAAACATCAATTTAATTTATTTGTTTTAGTAGGATGTCTTTACTAATTAGCATTATGTTAGGTAAAACATTTATTGCAAAACAATCCTTAAGTGACAATCCCTAGGAGCTAAGATCGGCTCTAATACCAATTGTAAGGTTCCTCCCTTTTAAAAATGGGAGAAACACTTAAGATAGTCCGCTAAGTCTTATCTTGGGAAAAATTTCCTATTCATCGACACCTTGACCCTGTAGAGATTCAAGGATACGATTCATAGGTATGACCTAGCTCTATCCCGCAGGGGGAGCGTGATTTTCTAAACATTAAATCACCCATAGGGCAATTGATCAAAAATTAGGCAACAACTAGACTTGATTTCTAGAGACAACGCTTTTTCCCTCATCTTATGCACCGCTGGCCTAGTCTTCTAGAATAGAGTTGCCCAAGAACCTAACTATCTAACGTAGGGCTTTCACTTAATCTGTTGGAAAGCTACCCGACTAATCGGGTCCACCCGTCCGTAGGATGGTGCCGTCAGGGCATTCCATCCTCCCACTTTCCACCCTACTCACGCATCAATTTATTTTCTAATTAATACTACCACACTGTTTGACATAAATAAACATATTCCTTAATTAGGGCCCTTCTTCACAAGGTTCGTTAAAACAGCCTTCTTACACAATACAATCATACCAAAGATAAGATGTAATTATATAAAAAGTTTATACATGATTCCATTTCCATACAAGCCAAATCGGCTCTCTTATTCTTATTCTGCCGATGATCTAGAATTCGGCCTTCCAGCCTCTACATGCTGGGCAAAACCCTACGGGACCATACACCTCATCGTCGGCCGCTGGCGAGGACTCAAGCCGGCCTGTCGCCCTCTCAGGCTCCATCGCTCGATCCTCCCGCCCCTCAGAGGGATGTCTGCACACTAGGGTGGGCTTATTTACCGCACTAGCCTGGGCCCTCAGAACTAGGCAGCCTCATAATCTCTCGCCTCAATCGGCGATCCTTATTCTCCCAAAGGTATGAGGGATACCTTGGGCCATTCCCGAGCTTTGCTAACGACGCCGCCCGGCTACACAAGCGCGGAACGGAGTTAGCGTTGAAGCCAAAAAAAAATCTTGAATTCTAAAGATAACAACTTCAATGCAATTTACTAAATATAGCATTCACAATTCATGAAGATAACAATTTCAACGCAATTTATCGAATACAACATCACATAATTCGTAACTTCATATAATTTTTGTGTCTTCATTTTAAAAGAAAAAGACACCATTTATTAATACTAATTTAAGGAAAAATCTCTTCTTTTGAAAATTAACCAAGCTAACCTGGCCACCGTTTCCTTGAGGGGCTTGAAAAGGGAGGACTGGAGCCGCGTTGGGCGCATCTCCCCCCATCTCGTTGTTACGTACCCCTCTTGAAACAATATTTTGTCGTCTTCGAGATGAGGCCATCTTAGGTGTCGCCTTGTAGAGCTCGCTGCTGCGATCGAAACGCTTCAGTCGGATCTGAATTCCGAGCTCGTTTGCTCACCGTATAAACAAAAGAATATGGCGCACGAACCCTTGCTTGAGTCAAAAAACCCTTACTAAAGTCTACGCAAATTGGGGGGGGGGGAGGGGGGGGGATTGTGAGATGTCCTTAAGGGCAAAGGCAAAAACGTGGAGAGGGTTGGGAGGGGTGGCTGCAAGCCTCTCTGTAAGTCTATTCACAGGGGGGGAGAAGAGTTAAGGACACTGGCGTCTAGCAAGAGGGGGATGGAGGAAAATTGGCCTATCTGAAAAGAGCCAAATGAGGGGGTGTGAGAGGGGTGGCTACAAGGGCGGCTGTACTTGCAGCAAGTACGCTACACAGGGACGGACAGCGGTACGGACGGCAGCACAACAGGGCATACGCCACACAGAAATGCGTGCCGAGACTGAGGAGCACCCCGGGGGTTTATATAGCTGAGGAGTGAGGGTACGGGCGCTGCGCAAAGCAAGGACGAAAGGACGGTGTACCTTCAAAGGCTATGGATCAGTGGCCTGCATGGGTCTAGGGGAAAGGTACGGTGTCGGTTGTCTGGGAAAGGAGTGGTACGCATGTACCTTATCTGGTCTGGGTGTCCACCTAAGGGTACGCGTGGACCATACAGTGGGCGGCCGTCCTTTGGTTCTTGGGCGGCCATTGTACGGGCACCCTAGTAAGTGTGTACGGACCAAATTTTGGGGCGAGGTACCCAAATTTGGGACGCCCGCCTCGATTTGCGTGTCGGACCGCCCCGGGGGGCGAAAAATTTTTTTGTCCGGGAGGTTCTCCTGGTTGCAAGGGTTCAGACCGTTCGTCAATCGGACGTGCGGTCGTGCATTTATTAAGGTTTAAAGGTCGCCGTTTTTTAACTAAAATGATTGAAATTAGCGTATAGGCTTGATCCGATGTCCGTTTTGGATGCTGTAAAATCCTATATTAGGGTAAAATCGTACGCAGATTCCAAATTTGGGCTCAGAATTTGAAGATTCTAAGTAAAATTGACTCAAATAATAAAATCATTGATATTTATACCATAAAAACTCATAATTACATGGACATTTCTTTATTAGTGAAGATGGGTACGTTATAGGCTTTAAAGAGAAGTCATATGGCATGAGATTGGAGCGCAGGGTGTAGCTGTCCTTGCAAAAATATCAGAAAAGTACAAGGTAATTTTTCCATATACATTCCTGAAGGACCTCGTCGATCTTAAGAGACTATATTTTGGGAAGCTATTTGAGGAAATGCTGGGATCCCTAAAGAAACAAGGTGTCGTAGCTATAAACCCTACTACCGTCACAAGGCTACCAAGTGTGATGTGTTCAGGTGCGTAACATTCTACAAAGCTTACTTACTACTTAGTTGTACTTTTATATTCATAAACTCAAGGGGAATAATAATATGTAGATGGATTTGTAAGTTCCATGCGGAGAGATACATTGCAGATTTGTAAGTTCCATGCGGAGAGATACATTGCAGATGTGCCTGCAATCTTAAAAGATTGGCACAATCCAAAACATGAGAGCACTATATATACATAGTAGCAACTTTGAGACCCTTGGGATGTAGGGATATACAAGAGATACCCATTGTTCCTTGACTTCCCAAGTGGCAAATTTCCCAACAGCGAGAAGGAGATGTATACTCGGGCCTATAAAGCAAAGTAATCAAGCATGGTATGAACTATACAATTAGATATTTTAGTTTATTTTAAAATATCTTTTCCAATCATGAAATCTATTGTGAAATCAAGCATGGTATGAACTATACAATTAGATATTTTAGTTTATTTTAAAATATCTTTTCCAATCATGAAATCTATTGTGAAGCCTAGAAATCTACGTGACAAATCACATGTTCAAGGCAAGGGCAAAGGTCTTATGAAAGATGAAGGGGATGATGAAGATGATGATGATGATGATGATGATGAAGGAAAAAAAGTACCAAAGAAGGATGCAACAAAGGGAAAGGAAAAAGAAAAGGCACTATAGAAAGAGGACGACTCTGATACCTCTCCATCAGAATATGACGATAGTGATTTTGATGATAGCACTCGTCTCGCAAGATCAAGGCAACCCCCAAAGTTGAAGAAATGGGTCATGCAACAACACAGGTACGGCACTCTTTTACTTATGGTTCATTGGTATTATTGTTACATTGTTTGGATACTAACATAAATTAAGTTATAGATTCAGATACGCTTGGTAAGATGTGAAGCATCAAATGCACCATTGTGACATATTAATCCACCTAGCTTGGGTGACCTAACCCCAATCCAAATGAATTTGCCAGGTATGATTTTACTCATTGGTAATGATAATGTAATATATTTGTGTGGTGCATGCACTTACAAAATGTACGCTTTGTAGGAGTATCTCATCGTACCAGGATTGTAGTCCTCGGTGTTCCAAGCGAACATTAAAGTGCTAGTTCCTCTACCGTTATAGAAGCCTCAGTGCTAACAAATGTAATAATCAATTGTGACCACATGTGAAAGGATTGTAAAGGTGTGTCTTTTATATCCTGTATTGACAATTAATGTATAACTCTACTCAACAGAGTGTGGCAGGACATCATTCTACAAAGATGATGGCATTTATTGGGGATCCTTTGAAGATAGGTCATGCACTTCTGAACCAGGAGTGTCCATAGGAGCTAGAACATGTCTTTGATATGTTGCAGAAGGTCAACGTGGGAGATAGGACCTTTACTATTAAAGGTGTCAATACAAGCATAACGTGTAATTGTATTGCAGTGAGGTTGTCCACAAGAGGTTCTATTTATGGCTACCCCGATGACATTGTCCCACCATGGAATCTCTGCACATGTGAGTGATGAGATGATTTTTCCTTCATTAAGACCTTATGTGTTGTTGTACATATGTTGCGTGTATGTCATGCTTACATTTTTTGTGTATGTCATTATGGTGCCACATAGATGGAGAGGAGCATGCATTGCTTCATATTTGTGAGACCATCTTAGACGACAATGGCTCTATTATTGTCATCGATACTGTGTATCAAGATTATAGCTTATGCCAAGTGCTTTGGCTTCTCCTTAGACACCCTAGTGAATGTGCAATGTACAACATAGATTGGAAAGGCCTTCGGACAAGAGGTAAGCAACACTAACCATAGAGGTTACCATTGAGCATCACTTTTTGCTTTAAAAAATCATCTTATACTCTTGTGTAGATACATACCCTAGTTGGACAAAACAATCTTTCTCACTTGATTATATCATTAATCCTTGCAACATGATGCACTAGGGTAGACGCCCAGATGGGACAGCATGGCAAGATATGGAGTTAACATTTTTGTGCTCCAAAATAAGGGTGTTATATTTTTGGTAGAATTAAGAGAGATGTTTTCTTTGCAGGTGGATCTCAGCGTGAATATGACTTTTGGGATAGCCTGTTGAAGCGTCATGTAAAGCAAGGGCAAGTGATAGTAGAGATTTATGTTGGATGTGGAGATTTTGCTATGGCAGCACAAAAATTAGGCATGAACATTGTTTGTATTGATCCTGAAGAGGATGTAGTGGAGGGTGTCTTGATGAAGATTTCATCGTAGTGCAGTAAACATATTTATTTGTAAATATTCAAGTGATTGGGTTTAGAAATTGTTTATGATTATGTCATGATCTTATATTTCATATTAAAAAGAGAGAAAGAGGGCAAGAGAAACACATGTTGGGGTTTTGTAATAAGACATTATTCCCCTCTACAATGATGTTTATGTATAACATGTCGTACAAACGAATAAAGAATCAACATTTTCTATATTATGTGGATGAATAAGGTAGTAAAGTGTTTAAAGACTCGAGGATCAGTGCGCAAAACATGAGTTAAGTATGATGTGTTGAGAAATGAGAAGGAAATATAAAGAGAGTAAGCAAAGAGAAGGATAGAGAGAGAGAGAGAGAGAGAGAGAGAGAGAGAGAGAGAGAGCAAGAGCCAAGAGAAGGATAGAGAGAGGGAGGGGGGAGGATAGGGAGAGAGAGTAAAGATAAGGATAGAGAGAGTGAGCAAAGAGATGGATAGAGAGAGAGAGGAGGATATAGAGAGCAATAGAGGGAAGGAGGATAAGAGGTACGAGAAGGATAGAGAGGCAGAGAGAGGGGGGGGAGGATGGGAGAGTGGAAGGGAGGGAGGGAGAGGGCAATGAGGGGGAGAGAGAGGGGGAGAGGATAGAGGGAGCTACCAAAGAGAGAAAAGGATAGAGAGAGAGAGAGAGAGAGAGAGAGAGAGAGAGAGAGAGAGAGAGAGAGAGAGAGCCAAAAGAAGGATAGAGAGAGGGGGGGTAGAGAGATTGAGTAAAGAGAAGGATAGAGAGAGAGAGAGAGAGAGAGAGAGAGAGAGAGAGAGAGAGAGAGACAAAAGAAGGATAGAGAGAGGGGGGTAGAGAGATTGAGTAAAGAGAAGGATAGAGAGAGTGAGAGGGGAAGAGTGAAAGGGAGGGAGGGAGAAGGAGATGAAGGAGAGTGAGAGAGGTAGAGAGAGGGGAAGAGTGAAAGGGAGGGAGAAGGAGATGAAGGAGAGTGAGAGAGGTAGAGAGAGTGAGAGGGGAAGAGTGAAAGGGAGGGAGGGAGAAGGAGATGAAGGAGAGTGAGAGAGGGAAGAGGGTGGAAGAAGGAGACAGAGGAAGAGTGGGAGAATGAAAGGGAGGGAGGGAGAGGAAGGGACGTCCAGTGGTAATAGATAGAGAGAGAAAGGAAGGAGAAAAGTTGGTGGTGTGGGCTGGGCTGGGCTAGGTGGTGATGGGCAAAGATGGTGGTGGCAATAGTAAGAGAGAGATTGTTCAAGTAGAGAGAGAGAGCAGCCAAGAAAATCTCCCTCCACTAAGCTCCCTCAGTGACCATCCCCAAGTTGGGTGTGTGGCAGGGAAAAAAGCCCTATGTATCTATATGACTTTTGATCATGTTGTTGAAAGATGTAATCGCGGTGTTGTGTGTGTGTGGGAAAGCACCCTAGAGGTGCAAGATATTGTGGTGAGATAG
The DNA here is from genome assembly GCF_041138505.1 of Cibotium barometz. NCBI lineage: Eukaryota > Viridiplantae > Streptophyta > Polypodiopsida > Cyatheales > Cibotiaceae > Cibotium > Cibotium barometz. The sequence goes on from NC_141053.1 coordinate 20,235,245, forward strand.
GAATGCCACATGTAACATTGTATGGTGTGTGAGTGTGAACCAAAAGAGTGGAAAAGGAGTTGCCACATGGATGATGATGTGTAAAGTGGGATAAGGCTAGAAAGCCTATATCATTGTATGGTCCATTGTGATAAAGCCTTCACAAAACAAAAACAGTTCAGAGCAACAGGCCTTCTACCCAAGTTTAGGAAGAGGACGAGGTAGAGGAGGCCGTGGGGACACGGCCAAGGAGGTGGCCGAACAGGTAATCAGAATTATGGAAGCAGAAGCAACAACAACTGTCCCAGAACAGGGGGAGTCAAAGAGGTCATGGAAATTGGCAAAGGCAGTATAATGATACACATGGATGCTTTTATTGTGGTAAGCCTAGACATGTGCAGGCAGATTGTTACAAGAAGCGGGCTGACATGCAAAATGGAAAATTGCAGCAAAACAACTATGCATCCTCAAGCAGAAACAATAAGGATAATGAAAGGTTGTTTGTTATGCAGCATATCGTTAATGCCATGTCTAAAAATGTTGAAGCAGCACATAAAGATGATGTATGGTATGTTGATTTAGGTGCTTCCAACCACATGACAAGTCATGGGGAGTGGTTCAAGGAGATGAAAAACCTTGAAAGGCCAGGTTTTGTGGAAACAACGGATGACACTGCTCATCCAATTGCCCATGTTGGAGATGTGCCATTGTTTATGCAGGATGGCAAAGTGAAGTACCTTACAGATGTACTTCATGTTCCGAACATAACAAAGAATCTGGTTTCAGTTGGCCAGATGATTGAGCAGGGTTTGCAGGTTCGGTTTAACCCTGATGGTTGTTATGTTGAAGACTTTAAAGACAAGTGCAGGTTAGTTGCAAAAGGCAACAGAGTGGGTAGAATGTTTCCCAGATGATTAAGCAGGGTTTGTAGGTTCGGTTCAACCCTGATGGTTGTTATGTTGAAGACTTTAAAGACAAGTGTAGGTTGGTTGCAAAAGGCAACAGAGTGGGCAGAATGTTTACATTGAATGTAAACATGCCTGAAGTGAGTGCCGCGATGTTTGCAAATGGTTCAAGAATTGTTGTAGACAGACATTTGGCATAAAAGAATTAGACATGTGAAGTCTATGTAGACTAAAGGAATTGTGACAGGGCTGCCAAAGTTTAAAGTTGAAGGTATGCAGAAAATATGTGAAGCATGCCAATTTGGAAAGCAAACAAAGCATGTATTTCTGCGTGACAGAAATGTGAGCAGAAATATACTAGATGTTGTGCATTCAGATGTATGGGGTCCCACGAAGACCATGTCTATGGGAGGCTGCAGGTATTATGTAACATTTATTGATGACCACACAAGGAAAGTGTGGGTATACTTCATGAAGGAGAAGAGTGAGGTGTTCACTCATTTTCAAAATTTCAGAGTTATGGTGGTTGAAAAGCAAACAGGGAAACATGTAAAGTGCCTAAGGTCAGATGGAGGAGGGGAGAGTACTTCTCCAATGAGTTCTCTAAATTTTTTAAGAAGAATGGTATTCAGAGACAGTTTATATGCAGATACACTCCACAGCAAAATGGAGTTACTGAGCGGAAAAACAAGCACATTGCTGAGATTGATTGCTGAGATTGCACGAGCATTGATGGGAGAGAAGAATATGCCCCATAACTATTGGGCTGAGGCTATTTTTTCTACAGCACTTTACATCATGAACAGGACTCCAACTGCAGCCATACATGATGTAACTCCAGAGGAGAGGTTTACTGGCAAAAAACCTGATTGGTCTCATCTGAAAGTCTTTGGATGCATTGCATATGTGCATGTGCCAGATGAGCTAAGAACTAAGCTAGATCCCAAAGCTGAAAAATGTGTGTTTATTGGGTATTCCCTTGAGCAAAAGGGATACATGTGTTATAACCCTGCTATACGTGAGTTGAGGGTAAGCAGGGATGTTGTTTTTGATGAGATGAGTAGCTAGTATGCTGCTGAAAAAGAAGCTGTTGGGACTGATGTGAGTGCAAATGTGGTTGCACAGAATGCAAGTCAATCACAGTCTTTGAGTGGACCAGGAGAGTCCTCATCTAGTGGTCCAGTTCATAGACCATGGAGTGGCAGGCTGCGTCATAATACCAATCCTGCAAATGTGATTAGTACATCACATAAAGGCAAAGAGAAAGTGGTTGAGCCCCTTAGTATGCCTGACATTTCTGCAGGGCATTCTCATGTTGATGGAGAGTCTAGTGGCTCAGAGATGAGCCTTGATGAGGATCTTGGGATACCAGCTCTATGAGAACACCTGGTGTAAAGAAGGCTATGGAAGCCATGAATGCAAAGCTGCAAAGATCTGAGGGAGTGAAGAATCCTATGCAGAGGTTTACCTATGATGGTTATGTGGCACATCACTATGCATACATGCAAAAGTGGTGCAGGTTGTAGAGCCCACATGCATTGATGAGGCTGTTTGGAAATGTGTGTTGGGAGAAAGCTATGAATGAGGAGATGGATGCACTATATGGAAATGAGACTTGGGATTTAGTGCAATTGCCTGAAGGCAAGAAAGCCATTGGATGCAAGTGGGTGTACAAAGTAAAACATAACAGTGATGGAAGCATAAGCAGGTACAAGGCTAGATTGGTAGCCAAAGGATATGCGCAGACATATGGCATTGATTATGAGGAAACTTTCAGCCCAGTTGCCAAGATGGCAACAGTGAGAGTTGTGATAGCAGTGGCTACATCAAAGCAATGGTCTTTACATCATATGGACGTAAAGAATGCATTCTTGCATGGGGATTTGCAGGAAGAGGTGTATATGTTGCAGCCACCTGGTTATGAGGATGTGAGTCACCCCAAGCATGTTTGCAGGTTGAAGAAAGCCTTCTATGGCTTAAAACAAGCACCAAGAGCATAGTCTGACAAGATTTCTGCATATATTGTCACTATTGGCTTTCATGTAGCCAATGCAGATTTCTTGTTGTATGTGAGACACAGTGATAGAGGGGTTGTGCTTGTTGTCATCTATGTAGATGACCTCATCATTACGGGGGACCATGATGCAGAGATCTTTGATGTAAAGATCTTGCTTAGATAGAATTTTGAGATAAAGGATCTGGGGGAGCTCACATATTTCTTGGGCATTGAGGTGATTAGGTCACCACATGGTATTGGATTACTGCAGAGACATTATGGCTTGGACATGTTGTCCAAGTATGGTATGACAGGCTGTAAGCCTATCTCAGTGCCATTGGATCAAAATGGCAAGTTGAGTGCAGATTCAGGAGAGATTATGGAGGATCCTACTATGTATAGACGCATAGTAGGAAGCTTGATCTACATGATGATGATCACCACGCCAGATTTGAGCTATGCTGTTGGGTTGGCGAGTCAGTTTATGCAGGTTCCTCGGAAGCCGCATTTGGATGCATTGAGACGCATACTGAGGTATGTAAGGTCTACTTTGCATTGTGGACTATTTTATGAAATTGTGACAGAGATATGTGTACATGGGTACATAGATGCTGATTGGGTACTTAGATGGGTACATGGGTACATAGATGCTGATTGGGCTGGTAGTATCTCAGATAGAAGATCTACTAGTGGCTTCATGTTTTCTTTGGGGAGTGCTACTGTGACTTGGAGCAGCAAGAAGCAGCCTACGGTTGCTCTATCCAATACAGAGGCCGAGTACAGAGGTGCTGCTATGGCAGCATGTGAGGTAGCTTGGTTGAGAAAGCTACTTGCAGATTTGGGTCTATTAGTGGATAGACAAGTTGTCATTTTCTGTGACAACATTAGCAGTATACAGTTGGTCAGGAACCCAATTTTTCATGCTCGTACGAAGCATATAGACGTCCACTACCATTTTGTCAGAGAGAAGGATTTGGCAGGAGACGTTAACCTTGTTTATGTCAGCACACAGGATCAGGTCGCTGACATCTTCACCAAAGCATTAGTACAGAGAAGCTCCATAGATTCAGGGCTTCGCTTGGTGTACATGAGATGGAGTTGAGCTCGAGGGGGAGTGTTGAGATATCGAGCTCATCTAGTGAGGCGGTGGACACTGATGACCCGCCTGGGGGATAGGCCCCACATTTACACCACTCGCATGGTTGGTGAGATCATGGATGATATGCGGCTAGTGGGATGACAGGTTGTGTGACAGCCATTCTAGAGACTGGCATAGTTATAGCGCCAGCTCATTTAGTTGGGTTCACACTATAGAGAACCCTAGTATTTAGTTGAGTACCTTTTCATATAGTGTGTACTCTTATCTTTGTATATGGTGTGTTGAGCGTTGTGTGAAGAAGAAGAAGATTTTCAGCCTCTCACCTTGTGTTCTCTTTTAGGGTTTTGTGAGCGTGTGTGTGCTTGAAAGAGCTCAAGCTCTCTTCTCCCCTGCATCTTTTCACCTCTCACCTTGTGTATTCTCTTTTAGGGTTTTGTGAGTATGTGTGTGCTTGCAAGAGCTCAAGCTCTCTTCTCCCCTACATCTTTTCAATGGACATCGACCTCATCTCCCATCTCATCTCATCATCATCATCCTCTTCTTGATTTGACTTAGTTTGCCTCTATAAAACCTCAATATGAAATTTAGCATCTACACAAACACTTTGTGCATAATTTACCATTGCTCAAGACTAAATAACTGTACTTACCATGACATTATAGCCTTGTGCAATCCTTCTCTACACATGCTGACAATGTGAGTAGGCATTCCCTTCTCCCACTCCTCCATCCTTTTCTTTATATAAGCTTCTTCCCACTCATAGGAACTCTTTTCTTTGTCACCCTTTGGCTCCCAAAGAGAGTGCTTTTTTTATTACCTCTTTGTGGAACATTTTCTTCCTAATATCTCTATTTCTTTCTCTTCTCCTCTCCTTTTTATTTTTCCCATTCAAATCTTTTTTTTAAAGGCTAATTCTACTTGTTCAAACAAAACAAAACCCTTTTTTAATTTAAAACAAAATAAATAACCTTTAAAAAACTAATTCCCCTCTCATTTTTTTAAAACAAAAAACATAACTAATTCTACTCTTTCTCTCTCTCACTTCTCCTCTCATTTTCCCCCATCTCTCTCTGTACGACCAATTAACCTCTCTCTCTCTCTCTCTCTCTCTCTCTCTCTCTCTCTCTCTCTCTCTCTCACTTTTTTTCCCATTTAAAACAAAATAAAAACCTTTTAAAAAAACTAGTTCTACTTAAAACTACTCTTTGCACTAGCCACACCATCATGATAAAAAGGATTTCAACATCTGTACTGCAACAACAAGCACCATCACGAAGCATATGCTCCTTACAACAAGTACACATCCCACACTTGCCCATCAAGTGTTAGAATCTTGACAATGAATGTTTGCAAATCAGGCTTTACATTGATGAGAAGATTGTGTGGGTAGAATCCTACGAGGTCTCTCCCTTTGTCTCTGTCTACCCATAGGATGCTTTAGAATCTCAACATCAAGCATATGATCCATTTTTAGGTGACGCATTGTATCCACTCTTTTACTATAAAAGATATGTCTTTTTTCTAAGGCACGACACTGGGGTGAATAACTTGCCCACATGCATAGTTACGAAGTGACTCATAAGATATCCGCTTGGTCTCTCTAACTTCATTCTACTATTTTAAAAGCAACATAAAGTCATATTCTCAATCACCTAGTATGAAAATTAGTTTCCACTTTCTTTCAAGTTTTTAGAAATCTCTTACAAATTACACAAATGAGACTAACCTGTGTTTACATAGTGCCACAAGAGTAGTCTTGGTTGACGAAGATAATTTTTTGAAAGCTCCACTACATGGAAGAGACATACACATATTAGAGTTGGTTTTTACATACCACACTTACATGTTAAACATTCACACATACAAAAGGCATGTGCACTCTAACTCTCTCTCTCTCTCTCTCTCTCTCTCTCTCTCTCTCTCATTTAGACATGTACAAAGAGTGTTTTCTTATATCCACATCTCTTCCACACACATATACGTACACACACACACACACACACACACTTTTCATTTTGATGTCACATACATGCGTATGGCGCACATACATATCCATATTCAATTAAAAAGGCAAAAAGACAACAAGAGAAAAGAGCATTTGAACATGTCAATTTGTATCTCTCTCCTGATCTCTTGCATAGACAAGTGTGCAATCTATCCCTCTCTTGAATACAAGTGAACCTTGCAATTTCTCTTACTTTGGTATGCACACACACATTTATGATGACACACATATGCATTTGTTGCACACACCTGCCCATGATCGATTAAAATAACAATCGACAAAACAAGAGGAAAGCATTTGAAAATGTTAATCAAAACCTTACCTAGTTTAAGTCCATATATAGGACCCGCTAAAGAACGAACCATAAGTAAAACAACTAGGCCATCTATATTCCTTTACCTCTGGCAGGCCAAAAGAACGGCAATTGTCTTGGCAGGTTTTCCACCCAACTAGGGCTTACAAAACTGGTTTACATTTAAAGGTACCAATAGGTACTAAAAAAGGTTTTCTTCTAGGGACTCAAGGACTTCAAGCTTGCAAGCTATATGAAATATGCCCTTACATAAAGTTTGCATATATGGCAGCAAACGATGCAATAGGATAGAGAGGAGGATTGGAGAGGCTCTTGCTATGAACTTTGCTCTTCAACTTCATCACATGCCAAATGAGAGCGTTCACTTAGAAAACCCACGAGACCGTTTTCTTAGAATGGCTAGAAGTCTCAACCCCAAAGTGCTAACTTTGGTAGAACAAGAAGCAAATACAAACACGGCACCCTTTCTGGAAGGGTTCATGGAAACATTAGACTACTATTCTGCAGTCTTCAAGTCCATCAATGCAGCCCTTCCTAGAGAAAGCGAAGACAGAGTCAATGTGGAGGAACACTACTAAGCTCGTGATATTGTCAATATCATAGCATGTGAAGGTTTACAAAGAGATGTGAACACCGTGAGTTATCTTGCCCTTGGGCAGCAAGGAGGAGGAGGGGCAGCATGGCATGCAAGCATGGGATCTCACCCTTCGTTTTGTACCCTCCATGCCTGCGAGGTTCAGATACCTGACATCCTGGCTATAGAAGAAGGGGAACCCCTCAGCGTAGATCGTAGAGAGGCAAGTGGAGAGCACGCATGTTGATGGCTAGCTTCACGCCTCACCCTCTAAGTTTGTATGTCAATAACACTGTCAAATGCCTCTTTGAATGCTACAATGAGAAATACAAGCTGAAGGAGGACGGAGGGGCTCTTTTACGTGGTTGAACAGGTCTTTGGTAGCTGCTTATGCATGGCACTAATTGGAAAAAGATTTTGAAAAAAGCCAATTTGTAGATTTCCAAAGTGAGTTCTTCAATTTGCTAGAGCAACACTAGTCAAGACACAATATATCACTGTCTTAGAACTTGTAAAAGTAGCTAGAGTTTTTTTGTGTAGATGTTGACATATTGAATCTGAGGATGGTTTTTCTTTTTTAATCTTGAGCTCTCCCCCTCCACCTTCTCCTTCCTTCAGGCCTTCCTACCATCTGGGCAACCTCTCAAGAGGAATCGAGGGTGGAGAAGGTTTGGGGGTCACATCTTGGCACGAGGGGCGTTAATCTTGGTGGTGGGCAATTGTTGAGTAATCTCGGGCCTCCTCACCTTCCCCCAAAGTAATCTCAGCTCGAAAGTAATCTCTGCCTCCTCGCCTTGCCCTACTTCCTTCGCCCTTGCTCAGCCTGCTATCCTCTCCTGTGTGCGCCCCGATACCCCTCTGCCTTCCTCTTCGCCACCCATCCCCCCCACCTTCCTCTTCTCGCCACCTCCACTGCCACATTAAATTAAATTGAATAAAATTACTTAAATTCAATTAAAGTGAAAAATAGATTACAAGTTACTTGCTTGACCAACTCGGCAAACTTCTTCATTGGCACATTCGGCTCCACTGAGCGGACTACAGTCACTCCCCATTCATCATGTTCACCTCTAGGTTTGCCCCATAAGATCCAAGTATACTCTTGATTTGTAGCTTGCACACAATCCACAATAACAGACATAAGGTGCAGGAAGACAGAAGAGACCAGGAGGAGGAGAGAAAATAGAAAAACCCAAGAAAACTAGGGAAAACCCCAAACCAAGTAGGAGGAGAGAAAATAGAAAAACCCAAGAAAACTGGGGAAAACCCCAAACCAAGTAAGAGGAGAGAAAACGTAGCTTGAGTAGGTTTTACCTACTTGAGGGCACGCTGTCGTGCCATGGCACGTCTATGGTGTGAAACCATGCATGTGAGGCCATTAAATGCAAATCCAGATGCATGGGATTAAGTGCCACAGTGTACATGATATTCCGAGGGCTAGCAGAAGTCCCTGTGCCTGTGTACATATGGTGTGCGTGGTTTACGAATAAACTTTGCCATGAATGCCCTGGCAAATGTACAGAGTGGGTGGTTTTATAGTTTTTTTTTTACGAGCTGATGGTGATGCTTGCACGTGAAAGTGTTACGGGAACTCCGAATGTGATGATGGTTGGTCAATCTGGGGCTGGTTCTGGGTGCAAGGATGGCACTCCATTTTTAGCAAGCGTGTGGCGATGGCCGGCAATGCAGGGCACCGACTGGGAAATTGATGGGTTTGGTAAGTTGATGCTGCTGATAACGAAGCTGTGGGCAGCTCTTGTACTGGAAAGTGTGGGCGCCGTATCTTCTGGAAAAGTATAGGGAAAGGAGGAGCCATTGAGTGTGTGGCCATCATTTTGAAACTTAAAAATAAATAAAAAGATATGATACAAGTGGCCAGCTTGTTTTTAGCCACATGGAAGCTTTCTTTGCTGCCAAGTGCCGCCTCTAGAAGGTTGACGGGCTGGGGCGAGTTGAGGCCTTGGATGAGTTAGCGTGGAGACGGGGGCAGAGAGAGGAGAAGTGGTCACCTCAACAGTGAAGTTTGAGAGAGGAAGGGACAAAAGAAGGCCGCCTCGTAGGTGAGAAGCCTGGCGGGCGCTGCAGATAACCAGAGGAGAAGAAGGGTTTCGAAGGGAAGGTGGCAAGCCTAGAGAAGAGGGGGAATTCTGCAGACCACGGCGTGAAGAAGCGATGAAGTGGCCGCTTGGTACGTGAAGTCGCCGGGGGGGTTGGGAGTTTTGTTACAGTGCAGAGGCGAAGAAAGAAGGGAATCGCCTGGTAAGAAAGTCGGCAGCAAGCAGCTGGCGAAGAAGGAAGGGGATCACCTTGCAGAAGAGCTGGGGGGGAGAGGCAAGCGCCCTGGTGATAGAGAGGCTCTTGGGTGAGCGTGCAGGCGCAAGGCGCAAGAGGGAGAGCTGCAGTGGGCTGCTGGTGGCGACTAGAGGGCGTTAACAGAGCCTGGGCAGCTGGTGCACTAGTGGTCGTAGTGGTGACTGATGCAAACGGAGACAGATGGAGGCTTCTTTTGTAGGTGGCCGACTGGAGACGCCGACACGTTGGTAGCCGGCGGTGACTGACGAAAGCGAAGGAGGAGAGGGACCCGGGCAAGCAGCTGGTGTAAACGTGTGGCTGCTGGGCGACGGCACAACTGCTGGCGGCTTTCAAGGTGGTGGCGGAGGCTTTCAAGATTGAGGTAGGCAACTGCATCAACATAACCAACAAGCAGATAGTGCAGTGTGTTAGAAGGTGGGAAGAGAGGTCCAGAAACCCCAACCTCTTGACACTGCCACGCATAGGCTGGCAGAATACGGATGATAATCTGATAGATTCGTGCATTAGAACAAAAGTTTACGCAACAGAAGCTTCTTTTGATGGCTAGGACGGGTGGCCGCCTGGAGAGGAAGTCGCTGGGGAGTCTTTTTATGTGTATTCTTTGTATTTGTGGCTGCCATTTTTCACAGAGGTTGGTGATGCCAGAGGGAGTGTGATGGGGGGTTTTTCTTTGGTTGAGGATGCCGCATCTGAGGCCAGGGTGACTGTGTGTATATTGTTGAGGTTGCCACCTTTGGCATAGAGTGGTGTGTTGCTTTGTTAGCTGCCGCCGCAGAGCTGGCAGAGCTCGTGTGTTTCATTTTAGTTGTTTTGCCGTCGTTCTTCTGGGCTGGTGATGCCAGAGTGAGTGTGTTTTTCTTTGCTTGCTGCCGGCTCTTAGAGCCTGGTGACTCCATTTTATGTGCATTGTTCATGGGTTACTGCATCAGCAGGGAGTGTGTGTATGCTTCATTAGGTTACTACCACTGGTAGAACAGAGAGTGTGTGAAGTGTTATTATTGGGTTGCTGCCTCTGAGCGCAGAGAAGGAGATGTTTCTAGTTTTGCTCCGAAGAGATGATTGGATGCTACAGGAGAAAGGGCAAAAGTATGAGATAAAGACCTCTTTGTGAGGATAATGAAGATGATGAACACTATGGAAACTCGGGGAGTTTGTGACACTCTGTTCAACCTCAACTTGTGAAGGAGCTATCTTGACTCCTACTCGCGATATACCTGCTTGTACGAGATGAGTACTATCATTTTCATACCTATCATAGTGTAAGGGGTAAGCATTAGCAAAAATTTATGGTGCTAATTTGACTTGCTCATTCATAGCCGGTGGAGCTTGTATTGTGAATGAAGATTGTGCTATGCCTACATGTGTTATGTATGAGGCATTTGGATAAAGGGTCAGGAGATCTATGCTTGAAGCGGGTCATGCTCTTGACTTGTAACGTATAAGCATTCATCAAGTTGAATTTGGGGATGTTTTGAAGTGAATTGGCACATGTACATGTCATCCAAAATGGAGATGTCTTATTCCCCTTGAAGAATTATATGTTTTGTTTCCTTGCTGGGATTTGAAGCTACTCTCACAGCCAGAAGTCTCGCACTTTCCCAGCGAAACCGCCCACGTCACGAGCGACAGCTTTGGTGAACCTGACGTGAAACTGCTGGGGTGAGAGTTAGTGGTGAAATACACAGTGCAAGCTATGGCTGAGAATCCTGAGGGACAGAGGGTTCCCTAGGGTTATGCAAATGTTTCAGATGTTTACTATGTATATGCAACAGCAGCAAGCGGCTCTGAGGGGGCAAATTTCCACGACTAAAGCACTTCAGTCGATCGTGAAGAAGGTGGATCAATTTGATGGTAAAGACATCACAAAGTACCTGCGCAATTACACAAAGGAAATGGAGCTAAACAGGGTGACTGAGGAGGATATGGTTCGAAGCTTTGAGCTGGTATGTGTTCCCGAAATAAGAGAGCGCATAAGAGGATTACAGGCAGCACATGGTGGCAGAAATTGGGAGGAACTCAAGCTTGCTTTGAAGAATGATTATTTCATGGAGGATTCCGAGCGGGTGACCAAGCGAACTTTCTTGGAGTGGGTTACAAAACCCAAAATTGGAATTTCTGCCACAGAGTTACTAAGAGAGTTTGAGAAGCGCTATGCCCAGCTGTCAAGGATGGAGTGCATAACCTTAGACAGGGAAAAAACATAGCTCTTCTTGCAAGCAGTTGGGGAAGATCTCCAAGAAAAACTGGAAATTCTCCTTGAGGATAAGGATACGGAGTAGGGGTTAAAGAATGATTGGAATGATGTTGAGGATGCGGTCACCATGCTAGCAAAGCGGCAGCGAAGGAGGGATAAAATGGTGATGAGCTCGGCAACTCTTATAACTGTTACCCCTGAGAATCTACCAAAACCTGCTGCTGCAATTCCAAAGGTAGAAGGGCCGATGGATGAGCTTATTAAGGGCATACGAGACCTAAATTTGAAGATGTCCAGGATTGAGGAAAAAGGGCTACCATTAGGGCAGGCTTCTATGCAAAAGCCTCAAAGCAAGGAAGGGTTTACATTCAAATGTATATGGTGGTGTGATGACCCAGAACATGCGAAGAAAGACTGTGTCAGTTATAAGGAAGCTCTCAGAAACCAACTTGTATTTTTCACAGATGGAAAAATCCACCTTACAGAGACTGGTCTTCCGTTAAGCACAAACTTTGGGAAAGGAGGGATGAAAAAGCTGGTTGAGGATATGGCTGCTAGCCATGCCATCTCTATGGTTGAGGCAGCAACCTATGGGTTAAAGGCCAGCCAATCAAAGCAGGAATCTGAGAAGGATGAAGACTATGAGAATGAAGATTTTTGGCCATCAACGATGGAGCTAATTGCGTCAGAGAAGGTGTCTAAGCAGGCTTTGCATGAGGCAGGAGACTGTATACGTCTTGAGAGTGGCTTGGAAGAACCTGTGGATTCTCAATCTGTTCATGCCTACATTACAAAATGCCAGAATAATGAGGCACAGGTAGAGGAAAAGCGTAAGAGGGAAAATGACGAAGGAGATGCCATGGATGATGGTTATGATGCTTCTATGAATGCTTTGCCATGTTTGTTTGATAGTGTTCAAGGTGTTGATGATATGCATGTTGCTAATGATGTTATGGAGGATAGTGCATATGTGACCGAAAGTCATACGAATGTTGTTTAAGAGGTGTTTGCTTTGCAGATGGTGGTTTTTGTTTGGAGTTTCTCTTTCAAGACAAGCAGGTTTTGTTAGAGGATCAGTTTAGTGAAGTTAATGTTTATGTGGATGAGTCTATTGCTCAAGCAGGTTTTGTTAGAGGATCAGTTTAGTGAAGTTAATGTTTATGTGGATGAGTCTATTGCTCAAGACAGTGAGGATCTTGGGATGGCTCAGCTGTTTGATGATGATGAGTTTTTATTTGCAAACATCGGTAACCAACAATCTATGAATGAGGCTTCTTGCACTCTTGATGATGCTAGAGATGTGTTTTGTTTACATGACAAAGATGATGCTTTTGATGTTTATGCTATTGATGGACTGGGACATTTTGATGTAGCATCACACCTTGATTTTCTTGCACCAGTTTGCATAGATGCATGTGAAGCATGCAAAGGCTTTGACAGCATATTGGTGGTGAAGATAGATGAGGAGGTAATATGCAAAAGAGCACAATGTGATGAATGGCTTGCTATGATGCCATTATGTGTATTTGAACCAAGGATATGTTATAAGTCAATGGAGCAGGCTCATGTGGAATGCAAATGGGTATTTGATCGTGGTATATGGATTGTTGGCAACCATGACAAATGTATTTGGGGATTGAATGCAGAACAATGGTGGATAATCAGGAAGGCTTTGTTTTTTTTACTTGTTTGATATTTATGGATACCAAAGCTTGGTTTGAAACACTTTAAAGTGTTCCAAACATGGGGGTTGGCCAGATGACAGGTTCTTTTTGCTGATTAATGTATGAAGATGACATTCAGATATATGTGGATCTTGCTGATGACTTGGCACATACCGGAGGATGTGCAGGTTTAGAGGGGATGGATGTCGCGCCAGGCACGTCTATGGTGTGAAACCATGCATGTGAGGCCATGCAATGCAAATCCAGATGCATGGGATTAAGTGCCACAGTGTACATGATATTCCGAGGGCTAGCAGAAGTCCCTGTGCCTGTGTACATATGGTGTGCGTGGTTTACGAATAAACTTTGCCATGAATGCCCTGGCAAATGTACAGAGTGGGTGGTTTTATAGTTTTTTTTTTACGAGCTGATGGTGATGCTTGCACGTGAAAGTGTTACGGGAACTCCGAATGTGATGATGGTTGGTCAATCTGGGGCTGGTTCTGGATGCAAGGATGGCACTCCATTTTTAGCAAGCGTGTGGCGATGGCCGGCAATGCAGGGCACCGACTGGGAAATTGATGGGTTTGGTAAGTTGATGCTGCTGATAACGAAGCTGTGGGCAACTCTTGTACTCGAAAGTGTGGGCGCCGTATCTTCTGGAAAAGTATAGGGAAAGGAGGAGCCATTGAGTGTGTGGCCATCATTTTGAAACTTAAAAATAAATAAAAAGATATGATACAAGTGACCAGCTTGTTTTTAGCCACATGGAGGCTTTCTTTGCTGCCAAGTGCCGCCTCTAGAAGGTTGACGGGCTGGCGAATTGAGGCCTTGGATGAGTTAGCGTGGAGACAAGGGCAGAGAGAGGAGAAGTGGTCACCTCAACAGTGAAGTTTGAGAGAGGAAGGGACAGAAGAAGGCCGCCTCGTAGGTGAGAAGCCTGGCGGGCGCTGCAGATAACCAAAGGAGAAGAAGGGTTTCGAAGGGAAGGTGGCAAGCCTAGAGAAGAGGGGGAATTCTGCAGACCACGGCGTGAAGAAGCGATGAAGTGGCCGCTTGGTACGTGAAGTCGCCGGGGGGGTTGGGAGTTTTGTTACAGTGCAGAGGCGAAGAAGGAAGGGAATCGCCTGGTAAGAAAGTCGACAGCAGCAGCTGGCGAAGAAGGAAGGGAGTCGCCTTGAACTGGGTGGGCAGAGCCTGGCTGGGGGTGATCTGGGGACAGAAGCGAGAGGAAGCTGGGAGACAAGGCCGCTCTCTGGTGGATACTTGGGACACGTGGCCAAAGTTCGGTGAGACCAGAGACGGTTAGTAGCCGACTGCAGCGAGGAGGTATTGGGGAGTTGGCAAGAGGCTGGCGGCAACTGGGGGCCGTTTAGCGTGGAGAGACTGCCTTGCAGAGGTGCCTGGGTAATCGTGAGGAAGCAGAGGCTGCTGATCGTGAGGAAGCAGAGGCTACTGGTGAGGAAGCAGAGGCAGGCTTGCTGAGACGCTCGGAAGACGGAGACACAGCCGCCTTGTGAAGAAAGGGGAGGCCGCCTTGTTTTGTTTGGGCTGAGGCGCTGGAGAGAGAGAGACACAGCCGCCTAGAGAACAAGTGCCAGGTTCTGCAGATAAGAGCTGGCTGGAGCAGGTCTTGCCGGGAAGGGCTGTTGGAAGGCTTCGCTTGCGGCATCGTGTTTCAGATGGTAGAAGATCACATTTTTCTTCATGCAAGGAATAGAAGCACTTAGGTGCTTAACCAGTCCTTTGACTGGCCATAAAATTTTTGGGTTTCTTCTCTAAATTGCGTTTACATCTCAGAATCTGTTTTCACCTTGAGGAGCTGTTCCGCATACTGTGCAGCTGACATACCCACAAGGAACACACTCAAGACTGCTTTTATGGTTCCCTATTTCAACTTGAGAGCTCAACTGGCGCAGAGCAGCAGTAGCTAAAGGCACTGGGAGCCGCCTGAGCGAGTGGGTGTAGATGAGCGAGGGAGATTGCTTGCAGAGGTCTTAATGTCATAATGTTATTTGTTTTCTTGGGTTTTGGAAATCATGTGATGATGTATATATGCCATATGCCATCTTTTGCTTTGTGAGTTGTTGGAATCTAAAAGCAGGTTTTCATGAGATCAAGAGTCATCTTGAAATGGTGATGTTAACATTATGTGAAACATGTGATGTGAATGGTCACATGTTTATGGGAATCTTTTGAAGATTGTGCTATGCCTACATGTGTTATGTACGAGGCATTTGGATAAAGGGTCAAGAGATCTATGCTTGAAGCGGGTCATGCTCTTGACTCGTAACGTATAAGCATTCATCAAGTTGAATTTGGGGATGTTTTGAAGTGAATTGGCACATGTACATGTCATCCAAAATGGAGATGTCTTATTCCCCTTGAAGAGTTATATGTTTTGTTTCTTTGCTGGGATTTGAAACTACTCTCACAGCCAAAAGTCTCGCACTTTCCCAGCGAAACCGCCCACGTCACAACGCATAATATCGTCGGTAATATCGACGCTCATCATTCTGGCCAAAATCCCATGATAAATTAATTCGTTTAATTGGTGTACCTAGCACATTCAATTCTCCTCACTTTTTGAAAAGATTCGCCGGCCCCCACCCTAGCCCAAGATTACTTTCGAGCCGAAATTACTCAACAACCACCTGTCGCCAAGATCAATGCCCCTCGTGCACCCCAAACCTTCTCCACCCTAGATCCTTCTTAAGGCTGCATGTGCCATATAGAGTAGTTCTAACTTATAGCCAGGGGCCTAAGATAGACAGCTGAAATGTGAACCCCTTGACAAATAAAAAGGTTGTGTGTGTGACAGGTTCAGGTGAGCTGCTGTTTAACAACGAAAACCGATCCGAATTTATGAATCTTGCGCGGTTGGCAAGCAAGCAATAATGCGTCTTTTTTATTATTAGTGGCGATTCAGCTGGCCTCTTCAGTTCAGCATGGACAGCTTCGCCCTCTCCTCTTTCCTGCTCCTCCAAGCCTTCTTGCCCATGGCCCTCGCATCAGCCCACACTTACACCGCCCTCAACCGCACCTGCGACAACTCCGCCACCCTCCCCAACACCACCATCTCCGACTACAACCTCTCCGCCACCGCTCGCTTCATCGCCTTCTCCTTCAACGGAACTTTCGACTCCGACAATGGAGCCCTTCCCTCCGGCCTACCTTTCTACCTCGCCTTCGTCTCCTTCTCCCCAGGTTCCTACCTACTCACCGTTCTCGCCAACGGAATCATCTCAGACTCCGCCGAGTCTCTTCCGGACGGGGCGACCCTGCGAGTGGTCTGGACGGCCAAAGTCAACCGCCCCGTCGCTGATACCGCCTCCCTGCAGCTGGGCCCCGACGGCAATCTTCTCCTTTGGGATGCTGACGGCAGTGTTGCCTGGTCCACGCGCACCTCCAACGTTGGCGTTTCGTCCCTGCAGCTGACCTCTGCCGGAACCCTGCAGCTCATCAGCGGCACGAACGCCTCCGTCTGGCAAAGCTCCGCCGCTCCGTCGGACTCTTTTGTTCTCGGCCAGACGTTAGAGTACCAACATAAACTCAACAGCTTGAGTTCCATCGACAGAAGAAACAATGTACCGTCGGAGAAATCCTACAGTCTCTCAATGGATGCCGGAGGTCTAGCTCTCTCCGTCACTTTCTCCCCGGACATTTCTCAGGCGTATTGGGCATGGGGCTACTACGGCAACGACACGTTCTCAGTGAGAATAGAGTATAGGCGCAGTCCATATCACACACGTGTAGGAAAGCAATGTCTGCTCAGCTGGAGAGAATTAATGGCAAATTAGAGCTCAATCTCTATCAAGGGAGCACTACTGCAACAAGTGATACCAACAGCACTGCATTATGCAGCCTTAATCCTGATGTTAATGCAACTGCTAATTACCCACTTATCAGCACAGGCTCGGATAATGTAACGCAATTTTTCTTAAGGTTGAAGTGATGGAAACCTGAGGGGGTATGCATACACAAGCTCACTAGGATGGCACATTGCTTGGGAGCTTTTCAATAGCTCTGCAGATGGTTGCCTTCTTCCTATTCAATGTGGGGCTTATGGCTCTGCATGGACCCTGGTATTTGCAATAATTGCCCCATAGATGACAATGGGGTGGCCCTAAAGTCTAGGAATTCTGGCTGCTCTCCTGATCACAAGCCCACTTGCAATATTAGCAGCACTAATACCACACCATTAAGCACTAAAAGTGATCAATGGGAGATGCTTACCATATCAGGTCTTGATTATTTTGCCACCGCGTACTCTACCCCTGCTGCCAATATCACCTCTAAGGATGCTTGTGAGCAGCTCTGTGCAAACCATTGCTCATGTGCTGCAGCATTTTATCATACAAGTGAAGCATCTTGCTTTGTAATAGAGCAATTAGAAGGAATTCTGGCTGCTCTCCTGATCACAAGCCCACTTGCAATATTAGCAGCACTAATACCACACCATTAAGCACTAAAAGTGATCAATGGGAGATGCTTACCATATCAGGTCTTGATTATTTTGCCACCGCATACTCTACCCCTGCTGCCAATATCACCTCTAAGGATGCTTGTGAGCAGCTCTGTGCAAACAATTGCTCATGTGCTGCAGCATTTTATCATACAAGTGAAGCATCTTGCTTTGTAATAGAGCAATTAGAAGGAAGCTTGCACCAAGTATCAGACGCTGGCAAAGTAGCCTTCCTCAAGCTTGATCATAGCGACCTTCTCTCTAATGATTCTACAAATAGTTCCTCCAAATTATCAACTAAATTGCAGGTGATTATCGGCTTGTAGCAGGAAGCATGAGTATCTGTCTTTTGGTCCTTATTGCTCTAAAACTACACGTTATTACAAGAAAAAAGGCTGCTCACAATGATAATCCTAACAAACACTTGCATTAAAGACCCTTATAACTAACATGAGTGAAAGATGCCCCCTGGTTCTGGCAAAAGCGAAGGCATCACTATGTGAAAGATGCCCCCTGGTTCTGTGGTGAGAGTGGGTTTAAATAGGCTTAAAAGGCTAGAGAAGACAAATATTAAAAAAACAGAGAAAGATATCAAATGAAAATATGGAGACACAACCTAACGTAGTAAGGTGTTGAAGTCCCATGCATGAGGTGCTAGGTTCAAAACCTGCTAGCAGTTGACAACGGCATGAAAAAGCGCACATGCACACGAGCACAAAGATCCCCCCCAAAAAAAATGGACAAAAAAATATATTAATTACCAAAATGTGAGCTATATAAATAAATGAGTATATGAAGCTAAATGTATAGAAGAACATAAAGGTATACATGCAAATGTATCTATATGGACACCTGTATCTATAAAAAAATATGAAGAAAGTGTGGGTGTGAAAGCTAAGTAAGATAGAGACATATGAAAGAAATAAAATGAAAGAACGTGTTTATACACACATATATATGTGATGTATGTATGTATAGATACATCAATGTGTGTGTGTGTGTACATGCGTATATTTTATATACACAAACTCACACATACATTATACATACATACACATACACTCACATACATGTATACATACATAATTAAAAATGTGTGTGTGTGTGTGTGTGTGTGTGTGTTGACTTGCATCTGTGTGCACATAAAAAAATGTGTGCACGCACACATGACAACATGTGCATGTGTGTTGTACATGTGTACATTTGTATTACGTGCACACGAGTTCACATGTGTGCACCTATGTGTGCGCACATGACAATGCGTGCACATGTACATATATATAAATATTAACGTGTGTATAATGCATGCATATGAGTGTGTGTAGAGCCGAGCATACTCTTCTTTTTAAATGAATTAATTAATGAAACTACACCATTCTTTCGAGACATAATGTGTCATCAAACGTCTATGATATGTTTGTAATACTATTGCCTATCAAACAACGGTTTCCTAATTGAGAATTTCGCTAAAAACCTCGACTGAGCACACTACCGTGTACTCACAATACACACTTCCAGATGAGGCTACCTCTCATCTATATTGTATTTCATATTTGGTCACTACATATCAAGGTGATACATAGTTCATGCATTGATCTTGCTGAGAGCAAGGATCATCAACAGAAAGCATCACGCACAGGCAGGCAGTTTATTTAGGAGGAAGCTGGTCCTGGTAGCTTGAGTTTCAAGTATTCAAGAACTGCTTTTGTTCCGCGATCCAGTATCGTCCGACGTATGCTAGAGAACAAAACAACAGAAAATATCATTACAGGTATTCACGGAATCAATAGAAACTCTCCAGATTCCAGACTCCATGCATACCTTCTCAGAGGATTGCCATCAAGCTTCAAAACTTGCAAACTTGCCTCTAAAAGGCCCTGCAGAGTTAAGTAGAGTAGTTAATTAATCATCAAAAAGAAGACTACAATGTTAATTCAGATCCAAAAGAGATCAATAAGGTGCTCAAGGTAGTAGATTGCAAACCAATTCTGCTGGTAATGACGAAATGCAATTATCTGACAGATCCAGTTCCTCCAAGGACTTCAATGATGTTAACCCCTGGTAATTAACCAAACTAAATTCAAACACACTTGCATGAAACAGTGCTCTCCCAAGTCAAGCTGATATGATCACGTACCACAGGAACAGCTGATATGGTGTTTTGGCTTATATCCAGAATTCTCAACTGCACTAGATTAGGTACTTCTGATGGAAATTCTTTTAGTTGCATCCTCCTGCAAATGGGGGACACACTCGAAATTGAACACTAGAAACGGTTGAAATATCAACTTGCCAGATGCTAGTGCCTTCATTCAATGGAACAGCACCATAAGGAGAAAATTAGCTAAGAAATCTTGCCTCAAACGGAGCTCCTGTAAGCCAGGCATACTCAAAAGGGCCGGAGAAGCTGGTAACCTGGCCGGGATGACGCTTAAGTCGAGTGCTTTCAATCCACTAAGACTCGAAAAGCAACTTGATGGGAGCTGTTTATATAACCAGTGTAAAGCCACACATACACCCAATGCACACACCCACGAGGGTGAACCCATGCACACGCACACATACTCACACACAACAATAACAAAAAATCAAAAGCAATCCAGAATAAGAGCACAATAAAGCTAGCTCTCCATTGCGTCGATCCAAATTTCAAGTGCATGAAACTCACCTCCTTCAGAGGATTTCCGGCGAGCACCAGTCTTTGAAGATTTGCAAGACAAGCAAAGACAGAACTAGGCCACTCCTCAATTTTATTATCCAAAAGTACCAAGACCTTCATCCAACAGAGCAGAGATAATCATGTTAACTAACAGCATTGTGTACATGGCCTCAAAAGTATGGGCTTTTTAAGTATTTTTTGGTCAGCAAGTACTTGAACAAATGCCTTCACCTGCACTGTGCAGAGGACATATGAAACTATGCTGAGCCAGGAACTCAATATAAATTTGCCATCCCCCAAGGCAATAGCTAGAGGTTAGACGTTGGAACGCATAATTCTCAATGACAAACTGTAGCTTCAAAACCCATGGACAACACCTACCCCTTACAAGAGGGGATTCACATGATGATATATACCTTCATACAATTGGAATATATCCAGCCTTACCAATTGAGAGAATAATTGAAGTTTAACAACAAACAAACAGAAACAAGGAAACACTACAAAAGAATTTGCAAAAAATACAAGGACAGAAAATAAAAAATTTCAAAAATTTCAAATTTCAAATGATAAAGTAACTGCTAAAACAAAAGTTACAATTTGAATCAAGAAAACTAGTCTGAAAAAAATGAGAGAGAGAGAGAGAGAGAGAGATTCTTAGTAAGCCAACTTGCATAGTTGTCTCCGTACGACGTACGACAGCATATCATACGGAATACCATACGGTACGGACTCGCGCACACTTTTTCGAGAAAAAAAAATGACATTTTTTCCCCCAAAAAAAAATATTTTTTTTGGGAGTAATGGTCTTGTTTTTGCTTGTCTATGGTTGTTTGAGCTTTCCTCTATACTATGATGCTTCCCTCCTTTTTAAAATACTCCATATCTCGAAATTGAAAATACCTAAGTTTATAAGTAATTTTGTAAAACACACGATGAGATTCCGGGGGTTCTTCCTCTGCTCTTGCAAATGAGGACACTCCGATTGCCTTGTCACAAGAGCTTAGAGAGCCCGAGTTTGATGATGAGGGCAACATCCTAAGCGAGGGTGACTTCTGCAAGCGCTCCGATAGGCACTCTTCTGATGGAGATGATCCTTGATTTTGATAGTGATCACTTCTCCATCTAGATTCTAGCCCCAACCCTCTAGCCTCCCTTTTTTGTACACCACTTTTTGTACTTACTACGGCTACATGCACCTAGAGCGCCTCGCATTGTATGACTTAGGCTTTAGCCTAACATCTATGTATGTTTTCAACTTGGCTTTAATGGAATTTTGGTTTGAGTCATGTGACAACTTGTCTTCTCTTTGAAATTGAAAATACTAAAGTTTGTAAGTATTTTTTTTAAAGACCGTATAATAACAGTTTTTTCTATACAGTATTTTCCCATACGGTATCGTACCTGACAACTATGAAGCCAAGCAATAGTTATCTTCTCATCAGCACCCAAACATAAGTTACTTGGTTTCGAAAGAGTCCCGACTCTTGCTTACAAGATAGAATTTCACGAGGGGGGTGTAACACTACGAATGCTGAAAATGACAGGAATTTTCAGTGCAAGTAATCACACACAAGTAATCTAGCCTAATCCTTGCAATACACACACTAAAAGAATGTACAACCTATTGTTCAGAAGTGCCAATAATGATTGAACTGCTAATCTCAGTCCAAGTTGCAAATGACCCTGTTGTTCATGGAGGAACACTGGCTGACAGATCCTTCTCCTTGCCTCTTCTACTTACTCGTGGGCTCCGTTGGCTGAAGAGGCTTGAGTGCAAATAGGGCTCGCTATATCACTTGGGCCCTTGTCCCTTCAGGACTCACAAGTGGCTAAATACTCACCTGATCACTCTTAGTTCCCTCGTAATATGACCCATGCATCCTTTCTGGAGATGATTTATGTGGCATGTAACATGCAGAAGCTTACAGACAGTATTATACTTTAGATAACGAATATTCAGCACCTTGGTTCCTTGGCTTTGGTCCCAAATGTCACAAGCAGAAGCTTTGATGGCTCTGATCTTTCAGCCCTAAATACTTTTCAAGAATACTGAATCAGTCATGCGGAAGTGAAATGGAGAGAAGAGAGAAAAATGCAGAGTTTTCACTTAATCTACAATATAATCATGTTATCAAAAGTGTATGTATGAGTGTACAAATCCGGTGGCCTGAAGCACACCTAAAAGGAGTCCTGACTATGAAAAGCCTTATATCTATGCTACTCTTATGATCTATCCCCAAGGGGAAACTAGATAAATAATACAACACCATGCCTTTGCCTTATATATGCTCACTTGTCAGCCTGGAGAAGGCAGACCTGCTGTTGGCCAGCAAAAAGACAAGAAATAATCATTAACAAGCTGCCGACTTCCCACATGTGTGGCCTGTCCTGTTGGCTGACTGCTGTCCAGCCCCTTGGACTTGCTCCTATTCCATCCAGAGCCTGCAAAAGCCATAAGGTGGAACTTCTTCATGTTCACTGTGTGTTTACAGAAAGAAGAGAGAACGTGGTAGAGAACAAAATGAGTGTACACCAGTACTTGCTGTTGCGGCCTGCGCACTGCCCTCTTGGTACTATACTGCTGCCATATGGCCCATGGCTAGAGGAGCCCTCAAACTTGCCACATGGTAGATATGGGGTTACTTTCCCGCATTGCTGCTTGAACTGCACTGCCTATATTTCTTCCTTGTGGCATGCACATGACTTCCCCCTCCTACTAAACTTGATGACGGGCTTCCAACTTCTGACCTTGGATGACTATCATCATCCCTCGTCTCCTCATGGACCCCCACTGTCATCCATCAAATCCTGGCAACCTTCCTACTGAAAACCTTGCAATCACTCCAAAGTCTGGTGTAGATCTGTGCATGTGTTCCACTTTTTCCCTTGTAATTCATGCCCTGTCCCTAGACACTTCCATGATGTTCTTTCCCGACATTGATTCTTGGTTTTCTTGCACCCCTCCCCGTGGATGATCATCATCCCTTGGAATCGTTACTCTGAAAGCCTTTCCTAGTATGCCCCAAGTGGCATCCAATTGTCAGGTCTGTCATTCCTACGGGTTACGCTATACAATCTGACTAACCTCATGGTTTTCTTCCATGTTGGTGTACTTCCATTGGGCCTTGTTCTTGTGCACTTTCCCTATACCTTGGACCTGTGCACCTTCATCTTGGACACTTCAGCACTTAGCATTGTTGAACCGGATGCTGATACAATGTTGCCTAGTCACCACACCACCAAAATATCAAGACACGGGCGATGGTTTCATCCATGCGCGATGCAGTAAGGGCGGGAGGGAGGGACGGAGGGAGGGTAGGCCGGACATGGGCAATAGCAATATCTCAGAATCAGCTAAAGCTCTCATACCAATGTCACATGCTGACGCTTTGATGGGTTTGATCTTTCAGCACTAAATGATTTTCAAGAACGCTCATGCAATCATGTGGAAGAGATATGGAGAGAAGAGAGAAAATGAGGACTCAACTCTCTAGCCAAAGAAGAGCCAAGTACCATCAATCAAGGGGCGTCCAGGTCCAGGAGGTGGAAAACGCAGATCATTCTAGGATAACGTACAGGAGAAGGAAGGCTTACAGCAGTAGCTTCAGGGCAGCCAGTACACAGCAACAGCAGCCTAATCAGGCCCAAACCGGGGGAAAAAAAAAGGCCACAGTCAGTCCTCTACACGGAGAAGCCAGGCCAGCAAAATGCACAGCCAAAGGGCGGCAGAGATCAGCTCAAATCAGTTCCATATCTCCCATCAAGTCTCAGTCAAGTCCAGTCCCTGGGGGAGAGTTAAGCCAGCCAATCTTGTACTCATTCTCTTGCAAGCAATAACCGAATACACCTATAAGGTGGGGGTCCCTGAGAGGGTGGATGGGACCCAATCGCATGTTCATGTGTACTTCTCTCAACCCTAAACTTTGCAATTCAGTCAGCAAGTGTTAGGCATAATATCTTATCTCCCGTCCAGTCTCAGTGGCATAGTCTCGTACTCGTTCTCTTGCAAGCAATAAGCAAATACACCTACAAGGTGGGGGTCCTTGACAGGGTGGATGGGACCCAATCTTGTGTTCATGTGTACTTCTCTCAACCCTAAACTTTGCAGTTCAGTTTTCAGCAAGTGTTAGCATCAATATCTTATCATTAAAATGCTTCCGCAAGCAAGTGCAAGTTACACTTGCACGGGCACGATGGAATTGTAACAGGGGGTTGGTTCCCAACACCTGCATTGTGACTAGATCAAAACTTCATCACCCCACATAGATTGCAACCAAGGCTACATTAATGAGCCATTTCCTCTCGTTTAGCTGGTGGAGCTCAAGAAGTCCCCACCCCCACTCCTGGATATTGATGTGTCAACAAACGACAACAGGCTAAAAACGCTTCAAGCAAACACAATGTGCCGAAGATGACCGCTTAGCTCCCCGAACCTTGGCCTGCACCCCTCCGCCTCTGTGCCTGTTTCGCCCGCATCCTTCCTCCACCGCTCTTCGCCATTCGCCTCCCCTCCTTCCTCCACCTCATCCCTCTGCGCAGCCCTTGTTGTGCTACCCTTCCCCTGCCCAACTTCGCCTGTGTGTCCAGCCATCTTCCCCTCCTCCTTGCTTCCCTTTCCTTTTTGCTTTTCCCTTTTCCACCCTCCCTCCCTTTCCTCCGCCTCCTTACCTGCCTCTTCCCCTTGGTTCGGATTGCTCCTCATCCGGGTTCAAGTCGGCCTTTTTCTTCGATTAGCATTCTCCCTTGGCCGAGCAAACCATTGTTTTTTCCAAAGCCGAGCTCGCGGTCCTCTTCGCCAAAATCGAGAAAGACTCCAAAACAACCCTCATTGTCAGAATCTTTGGATCCGTCTCCAGGCTCAGGATTGGGTCCTGGCGGCTCTGCCTTCCGACCTCGCTCCACACTTTCAAGATGTCAGGTTGCTTGGAAGAGGTTTCTTCCAAGTGGATTTTGATTATGAGGACGCAACCTCAGAGGTTTTGAAGGGCAACCCTTTGCCATTGGGCCCGAGGAAGGTTTTTTTTCTTCCCTACCCCAACTATTTTGACCCTGTTGGGGAAGACCGGAACCATTTCCCGATTACTCTCAGATTCCCAGGTCTTCCTCGCGCATATTGGCCTATGCTAGAGACCATCGGGTCCGCCTTTGGGATGGTTCTTCAAGTGCCCCCCCTCCACGCCTTGCCGACATCTTCTACCCATGTGGTCACTGCCTCGGTGGATGCTGTCCCCAGGGTCATGGTTTTTGCCCGTGATGACAGTGAGCTCTTTGAGGACTATGTTTTGCTTCCGGGCCCTAGTGGTCCTTTGAAGCAATGTATGGAGATTGCAAGTAAACCTGATTAGTGCCGGGTCTGTCACCAACAGGGTCACATTGCCCTCGGACTCGGGGTCACAAGAGGCCTCGCAAGCGTGCTTCTCGGGCACCACCTCCCTTGGATCCTTCCCGTCCTACAGTCCGCCAGGTGTGGCGAGCTATCTCTCACGCCCGTCCCCCATGGTGCAATTGATGGGCGGATCTTGTACCTCAGATAGATGATGTTTCTGGACAGAGGGATGTATCAGCTTATGCATCTCTGCAGGGAGATGATATATTAGATCAGGAAGATTTTGTTGAGTCCTCTCTACTTGGAGGGGGCGATATGCAGGATGTTCAATGCAGTGGGGATCATGTATTGTAGGATTTTCAGCATGATGCCACTGCCCTTGATGCCCCACAGGAGGCACAGGTTTCTCGTACATATGCATATGCAGGTATTCTGCAAGGCCTCGGACAAGGGCATGTCAGTGGACTTTGCCCCATGGATTATCCTGTCCTCTAGCATTATGAGAGGCGTCCTTAGGCTGCCCATCGTCTTCTTAGATCGGGGGTCAAACCCTCTTCTCTTCCATGAGAATCGTCTCATGGAATGTTCAGGGCCTTGGAGGGCTTCTCACCCGTGGTAGGAAACGTCTTCTGAAGGACCAACTTCACCCTGCTGTTACATGAGGGTCTATGGATATACTTTTGTTGCAAGAACACAAATTGGATAGATCTCAGTGTGGCAAAACTGGTAAGATGCTTTCTGGCCACACCTTTTGGTCCTCAGCTGTTAGGACTAGAGGAGGTGTTTGCATTTCAGTGGCAGCATCTGTTATGCCTCATGTTATTGGGCACAGTGTTTTCACATTTGTCTAGTCTCAGTTTTTGTCTTAAGTCTTGAGTATGTGCCATGTGGCACCTCTATAACTGTCCCATAAGTCAGTCTACTCTATCTTGTACTTCTCACCTATATATTGTGGGTGTCACATCAATGAAAGTATCAATCTTGTGTCTTGTCTACACTCATCTCAAGGTATGTCTACGCTTTGTGTCTTTTTCTAGTCTTGCTTTCATTTCAGTTTCAGTTTCAGCTTTGTCTCTACCCCATTTTTCATAACACCATTATGGTTAGGCAAGGAGTTGCTCGGCAGTGTTGTCTTCAGGATTTGCCACTTTCACACTTTGTCCCTCCGGCACAGAGGTTAGACAGTTCTTGGGAGATTATTGTTAGCATCTCAGCCTGGAATCTTTGGAAGGCTAGATGCACTGAGGCCATTGAGGGTACTCCCGTTCTTGTTTCTCACTGTCATTGCAGAACTTGGAGTGATATTATTCACACCATTATGGCTACCTGGGCCACAATCCAAGGATCTTCGAGGGCTGCAGAGAGGAAGCGCGGCCAGTTTATGAGAGAGTGGGACATTGGTATCTTTTCCACATCCTCTCATTCGGGACCCTATTGGCAGCATAGGGTTCCTGATTGGTTGAGATCTCCACCTTGCTTGGTGTGAAATCTCCATTTTGTCAAAAAATTTCATACTTAATAGAAGTCTCCTTTCTGGAAAAAAAAACGCTTCAAGCTCTGATATCAAATGGAAGAAAACTTGCTAAAGAAAGGTTGGAAATTGATGGCAGAAAAGGGAAATTACTTGAATCAATCAAAAAGGCAACAGAGACTAGAGGCTCATCATGGGACTCCCTTGAGAGTTGTAGAATTGTTACCTCCAAAGAACTGCAGGCAGATAACTCCGTAGGCAGCTCCCGAATTCGGTTACGCGACAGGTCAAGACTCAAAAGGTTCTCTGTTTCCAAGACTGCAGTAGGAATGCTTTCTAGATCCATTCCGCATAGTGATAAACTCTACAAAGTATTGGCAATATGCCTTCAGAACACTTCCTTGCATTGCTTGAGGGCTCATTAAGGATTCAGAATACTAAGAATAAAAAACTACGGAAACACACACTCCTGACCTTACTGGAGGAAGCTTGTCGAACAGCCATGGTGACTTGATCTTCAGAACTCACTCCAAAAACATTTCCAGAAGATACAGGCATAGGCCTGGCATCTGAAAAATATAAATAAATAAACCACAAGCACCTGTTGGTATAGTAGTTCCTTTGCGACCATAAATTGTAACTTCTTTGGGCAGCAAGACAAGCCGCCTATGGGCAAACCTTGTGATTACAGAAGTATCTACTCAGTTTTATTTTATTTTTTTAAAATTTTTTCTTATTTTTATTTATTTTTGAGGTGGAGGGGGGGAGGGGGGGAGGGGCGGTCTTAATGAGCCTTACAAGCTCTAGAGCTATGCACCTTCCACAAACATTATGGATTATTTGAAGGGAGGAAAGGTGAATCCGAGACCAACCTTCATTTGAGGGCAGGCGGCTACGAAGATGTTTCAATAGAGCCGGTGTGGATCCCATCACTAATGAGCTGAAAAAATAGCAAAAAAAACTGTCCTGTTTAGCTTTGAGAAAAGTGTAAGGCTCCAGCATCATGGTACAAAGGGGGAGAAGTATTTCTACGCATATAAGATTACCTTCTTAAAGTGCGTAGAGGATTACCCGACAACAAAAGCTTACGTAAAGTGGTCATGGACCCTACACAAAGAGGTGCAAAGCCCAGCATATAAATCAACACATTTCATCAAAAAAGACATTCACCATATGGAATTTGAACAAGGCAGAGAAATGTGAGGTACCTAGCTCTGCAGGCAGCCCTGCCAGATTGTTATTAGACAAATCCAGCACAGAAAGTCGGAGAGAGCAGGCTTCTACAGGGAACTCTCTTATCTAATCATAACAGGGGCAATGTTATTCAAACACATGGAAACATCTCAAATAGTTGTGCACTAAACAACACTGAAGTTACCTGGTTAGTTTGAAGATCTAGTGTCCCCAGGGCTGTCAAAGAGCTCAACTCTATAGGGACAGAAGAGAGACGATTGTTTCTGGAGACACAAGGTCATAGCTTAACTACGATTTCTTTCTTTTACTGATCAACTTGGGCATGGGAAAGACAACCACCACATATAGCCACCACTCACCCAAGAGAGAGCTCTGCCAAACAGGTGCAGCCTGCAATTGATGGAGGCAGTGCAGATATTGCTGCAACATTTTTCTTTAATCAGCATCTTGAAATGGTAAAAAGTTGTATAAAACCATGAAATGCTAACTAGTTACAGAAAATCTCACGGTCACACAAGCACAAAACCAAAAACAGAAAAGCTACAAAATTTTAGTGAGCTCTGCTGCAGCACTACATAGAGCAACAGCATGTAACTTTGGGAGTCTGTCCTGTCTGAAAAGAAACAGGAACTTTAAGGTGACACCCTACCATAGATGATTCTAACAATCTGCTTAGAAAGTGTCTTCATTAAAAGCTGCATTACTATCAGACACGCCCATGTGGACAAGGCCAGAACAAAAAGCGCGTCTGTCCACCTCCTCTCTCCCTTTTAGTCCAGGAGTCTTTCACAAGGTCTGGACAGGTTTCAAATATGAATAAATGGTGCCTTTGATACGTTGCAACCATTTGGTGGAGCTAGAAGTTAAAGCACAGTAGTGTATCAGTGCAGGACTGAGTTTTGAATCTTGGTGTGTCCAAGCTGTCCAGGCCAGACGAAAATTTTACTGCCAGTTTCAGCCATTTGTGTGTATAGGTGCCAGCCAAAAAAGTTGCAATTGTATCCACGCATGTCGACGCTGTCTACAGCCAAAAAAAGAGGTGCTATTGTTTCCACTAGTGATGGTCAAATTCGGCATGCATGAGTGTCTACCACCACGAAGACACATCTAAAGCCACTGTAACTGTCAGAGAACACTGCCTCTTATGTTTTGTCACGTGCAAACTCCACTTGGATGCCACATGGACATATCTGAACAAAAGGTGAAAGACCTGGAGTGGAAATGTGAGCCCAGTCCAAGACAAGTCAGCCAGGGTTCCACTCTAAACGTCGAAGGTCACATGTGCATTGTCCTACACATGAAGCAATGCCAGTCTGTACTGTGAGTCTCCCTCTGGAATGATGTCAGATGTTCTAAGTGTTGGATTTGCAACCAAACACCACGCATCTATACGAAAGCATATAGGTTGCATGTAGGAACTTCGGGTCCATCGGCGACGTAATAGGCTTGCAGTTCTCCATCCCAAAGGCCTCAAGCAACTCATGAACATACCGCTGCTGAGAGACAAAAAAACCCCCTTTGGGTCTACCAGATCTCCAATCCCAAAAAGAAGTGGAGTAAGCCTAAGTCGGTCATCTCTGACAAGGCAGCCTTCGCCACTCCAATGTGCTCCACGTGACCGCGGGTGAGAATGAGATCATCCACATAAAGGATGATTAACGTAACCATGCCGTGTTCCCGAAAGAGATACACGTTGGTATCTGGAACCGATCTCTGAAATCCAGTCCGGAGAAAGAAAGAATCAATCTTCTGATTCCAAGCCTTGGAAGCCTCTTTAAGACCATACAAGGCCTTCCTTAACCTGTAAACCATCCCTTCTGAACTTGGAACTACAAAGCCTGGAGGCTGCTCAACATACACCTCCTCCTACAGGTCACCATTAAGGAACGCAGATTTGACATCCATCTGATACACAGGCCACCTCTGAGAAGAAGCAAGGACAAGAACGGTCCAAATCGTGGTCATCCTCGCTGTCGGTGCAAAGGTCTCCTCATAGTCGATGCCTGGCCGCCGCTGAGCATAACCCTTAGCCACGAGTCTGGCTTTGTGTTTGTCCACCGACCCATTTGACGCATATTTGGTCTTAAAGACCCGTTTGACACCAATGATTGACCGTTTTGACGGCCTCGTTACCAACTCCCATGTGTTGTTCTTCTCGATGGCATCCAATTCCACCTGCGTGGCTTTCCTCCAAGTATCCTATGCAAGGGCTTTCTTGACGGAAGTGGACTCTTTGTCCCGCATGATATGAGACATCAAAGCATAGTTTACCTGTAAAAGCTCCGCTAAATGATTTTTGTCACAGACTCTGTGCGATCTTCGAGGTCCGTCCTCTGTGGTCCATTCGGAGGGAAGCTCCGTGACACCTGACTCCCCAAGGGTGTCCACTAACCACCTAGGTACTCCAACAGAACGCGGAGCCTCCTGCTGTTGCGGGGGCTCAACTCCAGCTGTGGGCTCAACCTCCTGAACTGTGGTTGTCCAGCTGGAACAATAGACTGAGAATCATCATCAGAATCCTTTGGGTCTCCAAGAAGTGGTGGCTCATCAACAGTGGAAACCGGAATATACTAATCAAAGACCACATCCCTGCTGACCACAATCTCATTCCTCTCTAGATCAAACAACCTGTATCCCTTGGAAAGAGAGTTATATCCCACAAATATAAGCTTTTGGGACTTCGAGTCGAGCTTCCCCCTCTGCTTCTTCGGAATGTGTACATACGCATCACTCCCAAACACATGGAAATGGAAAACATCATGTGTTTTGCCAAAATGTGCCTCAGAGGGAGTCATGTTAGGTACTGAAGTCGTCAGAGACCGGTTGAGGATATGGACAGCCGTAGCCACAGCCTCTCCCCAGAGTGGACGAGGAAGATCACGATGCTCCAGCATCGTCCACCACAGTCATGTTCTTGCATTCTACCACTCCATTCTTTGATGGCGAACCTGTATTGGCAAGTTCCCTCTTGATGCCATGATCTGCACAAAATCTCACGAAAGCATTTGAAGAGAATTCCCCTCCTTTGTCAACCCGGACAGTCTTTACCTGCAATCCAAACTCTTTCTCCACTATCACATGCCACTCCTTGAACCGAGCAAAGGCTTGGTCCTTCTGAGAAAGAAAATAGACCCATGTGAATCTGGAACAATCATCAACAAGCAGCATTAAGTATAGAGATCCTCCCAAGGATGGTGTCTGCATAGGTTCACACAAATAAGTGTGAACCAACTCCAACGGTTTCGAAGCCCGCTTGGAAGCCCGCTTCGGAAAGGATTCCCTGTGCTGCTTACCACGTATGCAAGAACTCTAGCGTCCTTGCTTGCTGCCAACATCTGGCAAGCCAACCACCATCTGGTCTCGGAAAGCTCGCCGCAGCACATCCACATTTAAGTGGCCAAATCGGAAGTGCCACAAGTCACCAACCTGAGAACCTGTCAACGAGGAGACTGCAGAGAGTTTGTAGATACCATTCTCCACGCCCCCTTCCCAAACAACCTGGCCAATCTCGCGGTCCCGTAGAGCAACTGAATGCTCCTCAAACTCCCACCGGAAGACATTCTTGCATACCTCATGCACTGACAATAGATGAAAACGAAGTGCTGGGAAGTAAAGAACACGAGAGAAATGCTTACCCCCCTTGAATGATCTCCATCCGGCCCTCACTGTGTATCGGAATTGTGAAATTGTCGCCAATGAAAATGCGACCTGACTGCAGTTTCAGATCCAAAAAGAAGTCACGGGAGGGAGTCATGTGCCTGGAAGCACCACTGTCGAGAATCCCCTCTCGAGTACCGATTACAGTAAAGCCAACTGCCTCCTCACTCGAAGAAGATGAAGCATCTAAGTCCATCATCTCTAAGTGCACAAAGACTAGAGTCTTTGCAGCTGAAGCTGAAGAATCAACACTCTTCCCAATCCGCTTAGGACACTTCCTCCAATAGTGGCCTTTCTCGCCACAATCATTGCAGGTCCTCTTAGCCTTCAGTTTCTCTCGGTCTGCGTCAGGCTTCTTCTCAGAAGACTTCTCCGATGAAGCCTTCCCTTTGCCCTTATTATTATTCCGGCCTTTCGACCATTGGCCAGTTAAGGCCCCCGAACCTCCGCCCTGTGAAGGGTTCGTGAATCTTTCCTCCTGGTCCAAGACCATGGACAAGCTCCTCCCATGTGATGGTGCTGAGCCTGCCACTGGTAATCAAAGAAGAGTAAAATGCTGAGTACTAAGAGGGTAAATGCGACAGCAACGTGATGGCCATATCCTCCGATGATATCTCCTTCCCAGCCTGAAGAACTTCCTGCTGAAGAGCCTACAGCTTGTTGATGTGCTCCCACATCGTTGATGACTTTGCAGGATTCATCACCCGCATCTGTACTTCCAAGGAGATCCTCTTCATGGGCGATACCCTGTTATAGAGAGAAGCCAAATGTGGCCATATACCTCTGACCAGCATCATATGCTTGATATGATTCATTACCTGCGGTGTGCAGTTGAGGAAAATGAAAGAACGGACCCTGGCCTTGACACGATCCCACAACTATGCCTGTGCCTCGCGTTCCTTCCAAATCAAGGGTAACTCCCCTTCCTCTAACTCCGGCCGTGGAACCCCAACAACAATGAAATCAGCAAGGTCGTAAGACTCCAAAACAGATTCTATCATTACCCTCCATATGCCGTAGTTGTTCCCGTCCAACTGACGGTCCACTGGGAACGTGGGGAGTGTCGGGATCTTCACATGCTTCTCAGCCATCTCAAGTAGATCTGCCATTGCGGGGGTGTAACTGAAAAGGGTGGGTGGGTGGGAAAAAAGAACTTAAACCTGCAAGTGACTGTCCGGCAAATCAGCCCGCCTTCCTCTTGCTTTTCCTCTTCCCGAATGGTCCAAAACAGTCCACCAATCAGCAACAAAACAGCCCCCCTCTTGCTCACACACTTCCCAAGATTTATCAAGAGCCTAGAGCTCTGATACCATGTCAGAATATGCAGCGGAGATGAAGACAAAATCTGAAAACTCAAGAGCAAGTGCACTGCAGAAAAACACAGCAATAGAGAAGGAGAGAGAGAGGCGTGTAACTCTGCTATATATACACAAGAAAATCCTGAAATCTGAATACTACATGTGTGGGGGCAAGGGGCCATTTTATATGGCCCCTATGAGCTAGTCGGCCAGCCCAAAAAGCAGCCGACAGGAGCAAAAAGCTCACGACCTGCTCATGTCTCCAGTTGGCCAGCAAAGACTCCGTCGGCCAGCACACAGATGGAGACGTGGACCAGCAGGGGCAGTCAGCCAGCATCCAGGACACCTAGACCAGCAGTCCGCCAATGTCTGGATCAGCCAGGAGCCACAAAACAGCCTCCCACACATGGTAAAAATAGGGAAAAATATGGAGAGTGGGGAAAAATGAGAAAACACCTAAATCGGGCGGGCCCTGGTGTAAATATACAGACAGGACATCTCTCTCTCTCCCCCCCCCCTCTCTCTCTCTCTCTCTCTCTCTCATGGCGTGACGCTGCGCAGCCCCCCCCCCCCTATTTTGCGCTGCACACCGGTGGCCCTTGTTGTTGCTTTTTGCTACAATGCGCCCCTGCTGCTTGATGTGCACGCACGCACGCACTGCGCGCGCCCCTGCTTCCCCGCTGGTCAGTCATTCTGCCTCCCTATTTCCAACGCACCCTTGCTCTTAGTCATTCCGCCTCCCCGCACGCCCCTGCTCCCCTACGGGTGAGTCATTCCACGTCCCTGTTCCCACCCACCCTTGCTCTGAGTCATTCCACACTGCGCACGCCCCTCCTTTCTTGCTAGTGAGTCATTCCGCCTCCTCAGGCACCCCTACTTCCTTGCTGGTGAGTCATTCCGCGTCCCTGCTCCCCCCCACCCTTGCTCTGAGTCATTCTGCCTCCCCACACACCCCTGCTTCCCTGCTGGTGAGTCATTCCACGTCCCTGTTCCCACCCACCCTTGCTCTGAGTCATTTCGCGCTTCGCACGCCCCTGTTTCCCTACCGATGTGTTCCCACACCCCCTTGCTCAGGCCCCCAAGGCAACAGAAGAAAGCTCCGCAAGGAGTTACAAGGAAAGAACAACAAGATTGAAGAATTGGCAGCTCAGGGTGAACCACCAGGAGGAGGTGATTCAGATGTTGAAAAAGACCTTGCTGCACAAGGAATGCCAGAGGCTGCCCCCAGTGATAGGGGAACTCCAAGCAGAAATGGAAGCCCTAAAGGCTACGGTCAAGGACCATACAGTGGAGGAAGGGGAACTGAATATTCAGGAGGGTCTAAGGACTGACTTGGAGTAATTGAAAGCTGCGAGTGATAAGCTGCGGGAAGAACTGCAGACCACTAAGAAAGATTGGGTGGAGGTGGTGAAGAAGCACAAACCCCCACAGAGCATCATACATGAGACTCTCGATGAGGAGAAACGCAAGAAGGATAAGGCCCTCCATGTGCGAGTGCGGGGGCTACAGGTAGGGGCTTCCCCCAAGGAGGATGCCATGACGCTTTGCCAGATGCTATGAGTGCACGGGATCACCCCCCCCTTTGCAGATACATGGAGGGCAAGCAAGGATATGACACGAGAGTGGCCCCTCATCATTAGATTCCCTAATGCCACCAACAGACATGCCTTCTTAGACAGACGAGCTGCCCTCAAGGGTATGCAGGTGTACATGGGAGATGATCTCACCCCAACATAGGTGGCACACCGGCGTGAGGCGATGGTGACAAATCATGAGGCCCGTAGGGCAGGCAAGTGGGCTATCTACAAAGATGGTAGGGTCATTATCATCGAGTGCCGTCCGCGATGGTGACAAATCATGAGGCCCGTAGGGCAGGCAAGTGGGCTATCTACAAAGATGGTAGGGTCATTATCACCGAGTGCCGTCCCAAATAGGGACGTGGGGTCTATGAGACAAAACACCTAAGGTTGGAACTGCAATGGTATGTTGTGGTCGAATCCAAGAGGCTTGAGCGAGATTCTCGCAAGCAGGGATGTCATTTTTTATACCGAGACTCATCAGAGCCCTGAGGGGCTTACCATACATAGCCGAGTATGAGTGGGAGTCAGCTTTCCGAGGCGAGACCCGCACATCAGGAGGAGTACGTGGCTCTGGAGGGGTAGCTATCCTTTTTGGATCCCATCTTCGACAAATTCTCAGCATCATCCGGAAGGACGAAGATGCACAGTATCTTCGGGTGCGGCTACAGCTTGGCAACAAAGTCATCCACATTGTGTGTTATTTTGCACCACGCCACTCCCCTTACGCCGCACAACATGGGCAGTCACCGTACTTACCATTATATGGGGATATTATGGAGTTCTCATAGCTGGGGAAGTCCTCCTGCTCAAGTATTTCAATGAGAGGATGGGAAGTCAACAGGTCCCACTACTCAATCTGGATGACCCTATCAGACTACAGGAGCTTGACATCACTCACACAGGGCCACAGAGATCATCACACGACCATGAGGAGGTCACGGTGTATGGGAGATATTTCTTAGAACTGGGAGCAGTACATGGTCTTGTTATCTATAACGGGATGTCTCGATGGCCCTCCTTCGACGCCCTCACCTCCTTCCCTCACTCAGGAGGTACTAGCACAGTGGACTACCCTATGGGATCTCCGGCTTTGGCTAACCATGCCTACCTCTCTTTCACTCTTACCTGCACACACCACCCGCCCCTCCACCACCCCCCTTTGAGGCTAACCATGCCTACCTCTCTTTCACTCTTACCTGCACACCACCCGCCCCTCCGCCACCACCCCCCATCTCACATTACACTCAGGTCCTTTTTGATCACGAGCTTGACCTTGTTTACTCCAACCACATCTACCACCAACTCCGGGATGTGGAACCTACTGTCCTCCTATCCACCCTCACACCACCATACTCCACACATCCGCCACCACTTCTTTCATCTACACACGGCAATCTACCGCCAAGACACCTTGCGGTTCCATGCCCCAAAACTGTTGGTATGATGACGAATGTTGGGCCACATGCTCCCGTCTTAAGCATGAGGTATGGATTGGGCAAATCACGAATGCAAGAAATACTTGAGCACATCTTCACCCTCCGTGCCATCATCGAGGAGGGTAGAGCACGACATTAGAGGATTTACTGTCTGCTGCTTTGTGGATTTCCGCAAAGCTTTTGATACTGTACCCCGAGCCCAGCTCCTACACCGCCTACAGGAGATAGAAGTCCCATCTGACATGGTTTGGAGCATCATCGCCCTCTATGAGTCCCTCACCGGACGAGTGAGAGCCCCAAGAGGTGGGTAATTCAAACCCCATCTGGTGTCAACTCTTCTACATCTATTTTCAGTTTCGTGTATGCTGTTTTAAAGGATTGCTAAACTCACTAAAGTCAGGTTTAAAGAAAAGGCTCCATTGTTTCACACGGTCCTAGCTCAACGCATGCTACATTGGTATCAGAGCTTGGGACGTGATTCAACCAGGCAACCTAGGGTGAGGGCATCCATTGGATGGTAAAGCTGAGATCGAGAAAAACCACTCGCCCATCCACAATGCCATCAAGCTCCGAAGACATCACAAAAGAAGAAGAACCAGTTGAAGAAACGCTTCCACAAAAAGAAGACGAAGACAACCAAAAGCTAAAGGAGCAGATACGGCAACTCTAGATTCAACTCGAAAGAGTGCAGATGGAAAAAAAACTGGTAGAATTACAGGCAACCTTGGCCCCGCAGGAGACACCTAAAGAACAAAGTTCCTCAATGAAACTATGGTGTCGTTGGATGACTGAAAAGGAAGAGCGAGACCGTGAAGCAAGACTGGCTGAACAGCTGGCAGTGAAAGCCAAACGCAAGGCCAAAGAGGAGCGATTGCAGGCAGAGCTCGAAGCAAAGGCGTACCACCAGCAACAAGCGCGAGAAGACTTGAGGGACCAATTCCAAAAGACGCTTCGGACTCTGGTAACTTCTTTCCACCCTACTCAATCCTCCACAACCCCAGCCATAGCCTCAACAACAATTATCCGTGCCTCACGGAACGTCACCAAGTGCGACCATTCGGTTGTGACTCAATTTAGAATCTCATTTCTGTTTCAGCCCTTGCATTATCTGGGTTTAAGGTTCAGTTTTCTGATCATTGTTGCTCAGCGTATGACAGCAGAGATTCAGCTTCTCTTATGCTTTCTGGGACATTATGCAGTGGCTTGTATAAGCTTGATATGTATGACAGGAGTACTTATTCTCATGATGCTATGATTGCCTCCACATCTCGTGTGTTGAGTGACACCGAGTTATGGCATGCTCGGTTTGGTGACTTGAACTTCCCATCTCTTGTACGCTTGCAGAAGCAAGGTATGGTGCATGAGCTTCCTCCTATGCAGGTTCCCTTCAAGCATGTATATGAGGGATGCATCCTTGGAAAGATGCACAAAAATTCCTTTCCTAAAGATGGGGCTATGAGGGCTGTCTGACCATTACAGCTTGTTCATAGTGATCTTTGTGGCCCCATGAGGGCTCCATCTTTTGGAGGACACTTGTACTTCATCACGTTCATTGATGACTACACTCGGTTTTGTTGGGTGTATGGTTTAAAAATGAAGTCAAGTGCCTTTGCAGCTTTCAGAGACTTCCGTCCCATGGCTGAAAATGCTTGTGGACACAAGCTTGTCACATTGCGTACAGATTGAGGGGGGGAATATTTGTCAAATGAGTTCCCCACTTACATGCAGTTACATGGTATTTCTCATCAGTGTACTACCCCCTATACTCCTCAGCAAAATGGAGTTGCAGAGAGACGTAATCGTACACTCATGGAGATGGCACGTTGCATGCTCAAAAGCAAGGATCTGCCCAGTAAGTTTTGGCTTGAGGCGGTTATGTGTGCCAATTATGTGCTTAACCATTGCCCCATTAAAGCCTTGAAATCTAAGACTGCCTATGAAGCATGGAATGGCAGGATTCCAATGGTGACTCATATGAGAGTCTTTGGGTGTTTGGCCATATGCATGTGCCCACACAACAAAGACATAAGCTTGATGCAAAGGCAATCAAATGCATTTTCATTGGTTATAGTACTGAGAGTAAAGGATACAAACTCTATGTGCCTAATACAGGCAAGATCATTGTGTCAAGAGATGTTGTTATCTTTGATGAATATGCATCTCAACCACTTGTCTCGTGTACCAAACAACCGTCTATTGGGCCGGAAGATGTCTTCGATACTTTGTTGCCTTTATTCAATTCAAATGTGGACAATGTAGAGCCAGTTTCAGCTCATTTACAGCCTGCTGAAAACCAGCAAAATCAGCAGCTGAACTTGCCCCAAATTGATCCTGAAATGCCTCAAATTCATCAAGATACCTTGGGTGATGCATTGGCAGAGGAAGATGCAGATACTAGGAAGTCAAAAATTGTTCCTAGATGGCTGGTTCACACTTTGCGTGATAGCAAACAGTCTACATTTATGCCAGGTCGTACACGTGCTGCTTCTCGCCATGCATCTTCACATTATGTGGATACAGCTCTTGTTGCCACCGCTTGTAATGAGGAACCCATTTCTCATGTTGATGCATTGGAGGATGCCCATTGGGTGGCAACCATGCGTTCGGAGTTAGACTCCATTGACAAAAACGGTACTTGGGAGTTATGTGACTTGGCATAAGCTTGATGGTTCAGTTGATCGCCATCAGGCTCGTTTGGTCGCCAAAGGGTATGCCCAACGTGAGGGCATTGACTATGAGGAGACCTTTGCTCCCACTTCACGTATGACTACCATACGTACTGTTATTGCATTGGCTGCCGACAAGCAGTGGCATGTACATCAGTTGGATGTTAAAACTGCTTTTCTGAATGGCGATTTGCAAGAGGAAGTTTATGTGTCTCGGCCTCTTGGCTTTGTTCAAAAAGGTGAAGTATGCCGTTTACATAAAGCACCGTATGGTCTTAAACAGGCCCCTCATGCTTGGTACCACAAAATTCATACATACTTGACTGCCAAAGGGTTTCAGAATAGTTCAACTGAGAGTACACTTTATGTACGCCACATTGGGAACAATGTTTCTCATCCTTATTCTTTATGTGGATGACATGCTCGTCATCACTGGCCCTGAAGAGGGTGATATTTCAGCTTTTAAAGCTGATTTGCAGCATGCATTTGATGTCACAAACATGGGGCATTTACATTACTATTTGGGCATACAGTTTATACCTTTTGAGGGTGGTATCATGTTATCTCAGTGCAGATACGTTGAGCAGCTCCTTGAGCGTTTTCACATGACAGATTGTAAACCTGTTTCTACTCCTATGGAACCAGGTCTAAAACTATCACTTGAGCATGCTAGTGAGCCTTTTGATGTTGCCACCTATCAGCAAGCTGTGGGATGCCTTATCTACTTATGCTCTACTCGTTTGGACATACAGTATGATGTTTCCCAGTTGAGCAGATTCATGCATTGTCCGAGCACTATGCATTGGCAAGCGTGTAAGCGTGTCTTTCGCTATCTCAAAGGTACTGCAAACTTTGCCTTGTTTTATGGCAGTTCTTCTACACTATGCTTGCTTGCATTTACAAACACTGATTGGGCAGGTTGCTATGACACACGATTGTCAACCAATGGTAACTGTTTTCTTCTTGGTGACTCGTGCATCTCATGGCTCAGTAAGAAGCAGCCTACAATGGCCACTTCTAGTTGTGAAGCTGAATACAGAGCAACCTTTACAACTACTATGGAATGTGTTTGGCTATGACGCCTTCTAGCCGATCTTGGTGTTGGACAGCAGTCCCCTACCACCATTTACACTGACAGTCAGAGTGCTTTGGGAGTTGCACGAAACCCAGTATTTCAGGCCCGCACAAAGCATATTGAGGTTCACTATCACTATGTCAGGGAAAGGCTCCATGCAGGAGAGATTGACTTGGCTTCTGTGTCTACACATGCCAATATAGCAGATGGGTTTACAAAGTCTCTTTCAAGGGAAAAGTTTGAAGCTTTCCGCGAAGCTTTAAGCTTAGAGCCTCTTCCAAGGTAGTCTGCTACACCCTGTCCCCGTTCACACCATTCACTTGAGGGGGGTTTGTTGGTCATGACCACTCCCGGCTAGTTCAAGTGTGAACACAGCTTACGCACAGGCACTTTTTCCCTGTGACTGGACACAGGTTTTTTCCCCGTGTGAACACACTTATGTGTGTTGGGCACCTTGTCCTAGGCTACTTTATGTACTCACATTGTACTTTCATAATAATATAGAGTACATCTTTTCCAGCACTCACGTTTCTCTATGCTTGAGGTTGTGTGCATGTGTGTGTGTGTGCAGGCTAGCTTCCCTCCTACCCAACAGTACCGACAGGCACGCCCGTACTAGCGTAGGCAAAGAGGTACACCGCGGAGGGAACACTGCCTAGTTCTCCCAGGTAAGCTTTGCTCCTAGACTCCCTAGTGTTTCTAACCTTCACTGGCTCTCAAAATTCAAAGGACGCGGTTAGCACTACCACTCAGGGAAAAATAAACCAAACTAGGAAAGTTTCCTGAGTATGGTTAGCATAAACATGCTTTGTTCCTGCTCTGCACAAAACTTAAAGAAATCTTTGAACTCAATTTAGCAAATTTTAGTTTTATACAAATAAGAAATACAAGGCACCTAGAATAGCTTGTAGCAAGAGTCAATGGAGATGCATTCCTTTCACCATGCAGTCAAGTCCACCTAGTACAAAAAGTACAGATCCTGGTACAGTAAGTTCAGGCCTGGTACAGTAAGTAAAGGTCCTGATATAGCAAGTACAATCTGGTACAACAAGTACAGGTGCAGTCTGCAAGCAGGTACAAGTATAGACAACCGGGTACAGTCCGACTGCAAGCGAGTACAACTGAGGTACAACAGGCGGATACAATCAGGTAGAAAAGACACGCGATGATGAGAGGGTGCTGTAGGTGGAGCAGCCAGCATAGAAATGGCAGGCGATGGAGAGAGAAGTTGGCCACCACCCACGTGGGGGAGAATACTAATGTTCTATGCAAAACCTTTAGTAAAGGTTATAAAGCCTTAATACATCATATTTAATACTTATGGGCACTGTCCAAAGAAAATGTCCAGCCCCTCTTTTAAAATGTGTGCGAACACATTAGCTTATAAACATTAAAGTTAACCATAGCTTATGGATTTTACATTTTAAAAGGGACAAAACGACAATACTTAACATCATCCAGTGTACTGGCACGACATAGCAGGTAAACACATACAAACAAATCATGTGAAAACAAGTTTATGCATGCAATCATAAATGCATCTGCACATGTAATGGACAAAATCTCCCTTTCGTGAAACTTGTATAAAAAGTTCATGTCGAGCACATAACTAGCGCGACAGAAATATGAATAAATGTCCTGGTCTTCCTATGGAGTGAATCCCATAAGTAAGACGCAATCCTAGCCATACACAGGTGGCACCAACAGGCTCCCGTCCATACAGCACGAAGCAGGTCACACACAGGTGGCACAAAACTGGTTCCTCTCCACGTGACGCAACATTGGTCACACACGAATGGCACGAATCTGGCTCCCATCCATGTGACACCAAAAGACTAGCCCTTTCACATGGGACACTGGCCTGGCCCCATGTGAACATGGCACAAATCTGGCCGTTCTATGGAGTAACAATCCCAAAAGAGTGGCTCCAGACCTGGAGATGGACCAAATGGTGACAGAGCTCAAGTGATGAGTGTTGGGACACATGTCCATTCTCCTAGAACTTTCTGTGGTGAGATGTCAACTGCCAAA
Source organism: Cibotium barometz (assembly GCF_041138505.1). Taxonomy (NCBI): domain Eukaryota; kingdom Viridiplantae; phylum Streptophyta; class Polypodiopsida; order Cyatheales; family Cibotiaceae; genus Cibotium; species Cibotium barometz. Next base: position 20,277,148 of record NC_141053.1, read on the forward strand.
AAATAGAAACCTCCAAATTTAGCAAGCACGGTTAGGATACAAAAATTACTATATATAGTAAGTGATTTCTATTTTTTAGGAAATCTCTATTTTTTAGGATTAGCCTTCTTAGGGCAAACCGAGGTCCCTATTTTTTTAGGGCCCGGTCCTAGATTTTAGGGACCCCCCAATATGGAGTCAAATGAAAGCTCTTTCCATCCACATCCACAAAACAGTAATGGTTTTTCAATCTGATGCATCTAACTCATGTAAAATGAAAATCAAGAAATCACTCTAACATAGACTTTAATTGGCGATTGTAACTGTCTGTTCTAGCGGATCTAGCCCCCACTCCCAAGCATCAATCCTTTCTATGTGCGAGCTTGACCCGCGTATGCTTGAGTTCCGGCCATAGGCGCCCAATCATGTCATATAGGTGGAAGTGTGCACTATCCATGTTGTAGTCCACTGCGTGGACCCACCATGACCTATGGCCACTCACTAGTAGACAGCTCCTACGCACAAATTTATCCAAATAAATGGATTTTCTTGCTTATCTAAATTCAAAGAAAAACATGAAAAACATAGGAGAAAGTATAATTATTACAAAGGATACAAAGAATTCTTTCTTTCATTTTGCATTGAGTCATGATAGCTCTATGGCTTTCATTTAGCTGTCCTCAGCTGAAAAGCTTCTTCGTATGGTTGAAGAATCCTTGGATAAGATTCCATGAACTTTTCATGTACCCATTTTGCATCCATTGGGGATAGATCTTTGAATTTCAGCAAAAACTTCCGAGTCACAAGGCCACTTCTGGTGGTCTGGTCCTTGTGAAACAATATCTGTTCTAGTTCTTGCACCTGTTCAGTTTCTTCCACCAAAGGTGGATCTTCAATGATGGGTTCTTCTGGTTCTGGTCCAACATAAGGCTTTAGTGAACTTACATGAAAAGCATTATGTACCTTCCGATGAGGTGGAAGATCAAGCCTATAAGATACTTCATTGATCTTATCAATAACTTTGAATGACCCATAATATCTATTGGACAGTTTTGGAAAAGATGAAGTTTGACCGGTTCCCTACTTCAAACGGCTTTTATCGAATTTCAGCAAAATATAGTTTTGCCCTTCTCGAAGACCAAATGCCTTCGACGCTTGTCAGCTTGTCACTCCTGAGCTGACCTGAGGAAAATGATTTGAGGAAGCCGTTGGTGTCAGTCTTGCTTCCAAAGCCGCAAGGTATCGCTCATGTTCCACGCATCGCATGGCGTCGTCTTCACGTTGTCGAATCTCCAATGCACGCATCTGCAACTCAAGCATCGAACTCGACTGCGGTCGTGACCCTTCGAAAGGGTCCCTGTATAGAGGATCTAGAATTTGGGAAACGGAAGGAGAGGGAGGAGGAGACGGAAAACGCGGAGCTGGAGAACGGGTGCGCTCTTCCAAAGCCAATATCTACGCCTTCTACTCTTCCAACTTAGTACTCTGGTCTCGGATTACTCGCATAATCTATTGCAACATCTCTTGTACACTCATGCCTGATGCCCTAGCTGGACTGCCTCGTGCACTTCGGTCCCAAAGTTCTTGGTCTCTCTCGCCATCGTAGGTCGACATAGCAAGAAAATGCACTACCTTTCCGGAGTGCAATCTAACCATCCACTAAGTGTGTGGGACACTTCCGAAGGCTTCTGGAGGCTGAAACCAACCGTCCTTCTAGGGACAAGAGTCACTCCAAAAGGGGTGGTCCACCGGAGTCTGAAAACCAACCACACGAGCAAGAAAAAATTTTTGGTTTCTTGTTGAATCTTTACACTTGAAGTAGGCTCTGATACCAGAGTAACATGCGGAAGCTTCGGGGAAGATCGATAACTTCAATGCTCAGAAATCAGCAAACGTTTCACGACGAGAATAACGCACGAAACTAAATATAGATGTGCAGAAAATAGAGTGAGAGAGAGAGAGAGAGAGAAAGAAGGACACAGTATTGGGTCCCAAATACCCTCTGTAGGGCCCCCACCACAAATGGTGTATTTGCTTTTATTAGAATGATGCAAAATCTGAAATAAAAGACTGAACCTGAACCTTCTTGGCTGCGATAGATCTCTTCCCTTGACCTTCAATCCTTCACCCTTGCGTTAGCTTCTCCCTTGGCTGTCCTGGCCCTTGAGTAGCTGCAGCATCTTGTGAATTATGAGATAGGTGGACTAAATTTATGCCTTGGGTTTATATACCTCTTCCTAGACCTGGTCGGCTGGTTATACTGGGTCAGTTTGCTGAAAAAGACCCAGGACCAGCTTTAAATAGCATTTAACGCTAATAAAACCCCTTCGTTTCACACTATACCTTCTGATCTGGCCTGGCCGCCTTGTGGGCCGCTGTCCAGGCCTGCGCAGGCTGCTGGGCAGCCCCTGGGCACTGGCCGACTGGGTGCTGGGCAGCCCTTTGGCCTGGCCGCCTGGCTGGGCTGGCCCAAAGGCCCAGTCGGCTGCCTGGCCAGGCCCCTTGGGCTGGCCAACAGCCTGCCCAGCCCATACTAGGGCTGGTGGGCAAGGCCTGGGGCCTTCCTGGCCCCCTTGGGGTGGCTCATAGCCTTCCCAATGCCCATACTTAATGCAAACCTACATCTACACAGTCATCTGACATCTGGTCGTAGACCAAACACATAGAGCAACACATCATTCCAGAGGGAGACTCACAGCGCGGACTGGCACTGTTTCATGTGCAAGACAATGCACACCTGACCTTGGACGCCTGTGCAAGACAATGCACACATGACCTCGGTTGCATGGAATAGAACCCTGGCTGACTCGTCCCGGACTAGGCTCACATGGGACCAATTTTCCACTCCAGGTCCTGCATCTTCTTGTTCAGATATGTCTACGTGGCATCCAAGTGCAAGATGCACGCGACAACTGTCATGGTTGAAATTTGAGGGACTCTAGAAAGTGCATCTACCACTACATTATGCTTTCCAGGAGTATACATAATCTGAAAATGAAACATGGATAGGAAGTTTTCCCATTTCGCATGTTTTTCTTGTAGATGCCTTTGAATTTTGAAATACTTCAAGCTTTGATGATCAATTCTAAAAAGAAACTCGTTGCCTAAAAAATAATGCTTCCAGATCTTTAAGGCATATACCACAGCTAATAATTCCTTTTCATAAATGTCATACATTTTCTCTACATCATTTAGCCGACGACTTTCAAAAGCCATAGTATGGCCTTCTTGATTTAGAACTGCTCCAATGCAATCCCCGCAAGCATCTCATGCACATTTGGAAGATCTGGCTATCCTTGAATAATTATAATCTTCTCGGGATCCATTTGAATGCTTCAGAAGAGATGACATGTCCAAGATAATTTATCTTATGCATAAAGAACTCTCTTTTTACCATTGATTAGAAGCTGGTGTTCTTAAAGAAGTTGCAAAACCTCTTCCAAGTGTTGGTGATGCTCTTCTTCATTCTTGCTGAACACAAGAATGTCATCAAAGAATGTACCGACATATTAGCAATGATCTCGGAAGATGCGTTCCATCATTCAGTTGAAGGTAGCCGGTGCATTAATCAATCCAAAAGGAACGACCAAGAATTCATAAAGACCAAATGAAGTGCGGAAGGCAGTCTTATGGACATCTTGTGGTGTCACCCTCATTTGATGATAGCCGCTCTTTAAGTCGGTCCGACTGAAGATCTTGGAGCCTCCTAATCGATCCAGAATGTCATCGATTCTTGGAATTTGGGAAGCGGTTCTTCACAGTGATCTTGTTGAGAGCTCAATAATCAATGCACATTCTAAATGTGCCATCCTTCTTTTGAACAAGGAGAACTGGGGAGCAATAAGGAGAACTGCTTGGCCTAATCAAGCCACGGCTAAGTAGACCCTCCACTTGTTTTTTTATTTCTTCTTGTTGAGGTTGGCTTACATGGTATGGTGCAAGATTGGGAGGAGAGCTTCCAGGAATGATATCTATTTGATGGTCTTCCGACCTTTCTGGCAGAAGTTAATAAGGAAAATCTTCTAAAAAACAATCTTTGTACTTTTCCAAAAGCTTTATTTGCTCCTGGTTTTGAACATTCATATTTTCTTTTCTATTATGAACATCATTCACATAAATCAAACAACATTGCACACAATCTTTAATGGCTCGAGAGACTTGCATATGGCTTACCATTGGTATGGTGTCTCCGCTTACTCAAGCTTGGATTCCGTATGTCTTGCCTCTATGCTTGAATTCCACCTTCTTTTTCTGGGAGTAGAGAGCTGAATCTACCCTGTGATTCCAAGGCATGCCGAGAATCACATCAGAACCATCAAGATCGGTGATACAAAAGGTATCTTGATCATTGTAGCCTTGTAGCGAAAATTTCAGCTTGCCGATGTAAGGTACATATGTCTTCTTTGCATCTCCATCATCAAGATGAACTACTTGGTGTAGTTCCAATGGAGTATCCATATCTTCATTCCTTAGGCCAAGCTCTTTTGCTAATTGCCAAGAGATGAAGTTCTCATTGGCTGCAAGGTCTGTCAAGAAAAGAGCTTGCTTTCCTTGCATTCGACCCCAAGCCTTCAATAGTTGGCGCATCTCTAGGGTGAAGTTGTGTTTCCCACCACATCTATCACATTGATTGTGACTTGTGGTGGTATGGAGTTGTTGGAGGGTTTCTTTTGTCCTTTGTTGGGACAATGTTTGGAGATGTGACCTGGCTGTCCACACTGAAGCACTTACCTTCTTTCATGAAGTGTTGCTTTTCTTCTTCACATATCTGCTTTGTTTGGAAATACATATTGGAGCGGGATTGAGGGGCATTGGAAGGTCCATAAGGTCTCATCTTCTTTTGAGTTGGTAGCTAGCTTTGCTGCTGTTTTTCCCCTTCTTTAGTGGCTGAATTATTTTCCTTGTCAAAGGACCTCTACTTTTCATTCTTTTGAAGCACCTTCTTGTTGCCATGCTCCATTTCCCATGTCTCTGCATGGTCTATGAGTTCTCTCAAATTGGAGCAGCGATAATGATTGAGAGCAGTACGAAGTCTGAAGTGTAGGCCACCTTGGAACTTCCTCATCTTTTCAAAGTTGCTGATTTTCTGTAAGTGTTGAACCTGCAAGAGTAGCTCCCAAAATCTCTTCGTATAATCATCAAGAGACTCAATCTTTCTTTGCCAAACCGATCTCACTCCATCTTCACATTTCTTTTGAAATGAACGGGAAGAAACTGGGCCTTCAGCATTCGAATAAAAGACCTCCAAGATTTTGGGCCACCATGGTCGCATTCCAACCCCGTCCACCAAGTGTGTGCTAAGTCAGTCAAATGAAGAGCTGCAAACTTGATCTTTTCTTTTTCTTTATAGTTATCACGACCATACAAAATTTGAAATTGACGAATAAACTTGGGCGGCCGAGTTCGTTTCGTGCGTCCGTAAGAGTTGGATCGAGGCGAGGACTGAATCTATCCCCTCCGTGGCCCCCCCACGTCCGTCCGTCCGGGTGTATTCGGGGCCAATTGGGAATCCGATGCTATGGCCTCTTATCGGGGAATGAATCTATCGGTGTGTCCACGGTTGGATGGGAATGGACCCCTAGGGCCTGTTTCATGGAAAAGCAACATGCCATTTGGTGGAGAGTTCGCCTTACTCGCCATAGAAGTAGCTTTGGGGTGAACCAGCCACTTTGCTGGGTTTCCCCACTTCCAAGAACAAAGTACCTCGTCGGATTGGTGTTACGAGAACCATCATACGTACTGAATTTAATCTTCTTTTCAAGCGGGGATAAGGATTTGGTCGTCTTTGACTGTCTTCTCCTATGCCCAGAACTTGATGCTCAAGAAGTCGAAGAGGAAGATGGAGAAGAAGATGGTGAGAAGATGGTGAGCGCCAAGGATGTCAATCAGACTGCCTTTGATAGCTTTGCCCATGAGAATGGTGTGAACTCCCATCTGATGAAGAAGAAGAAGAAAACGTTCTTGATGAAGAAGAACTTTGACGACGCCTCTTTGATTCTTTTGAGACTAATCGGCCTCTTTCCTTCGTTGTCCTATTCTTTTTAGTAGCCTCCATATTTGAGAGTTGCTATTGATTTTCCTTCCGAAGTGCTCTACTATCCCACATGGTTTTCGTGGGTAGCTTGAGCCTCCATGTGGATGAGTATGATTATGAAAACAAGCAAATGCAAAGAGTAAAGTCACACTACACATGTGACTAAAGAAAATACTAATTGCAAGCGCTACCAGTGTAGGGGGTATAGGATCGAACCAAAGCTCTGATACCACTGTAAGCGCCCCGTACAATGTGGTATGCTTAACAATTAATATTCCCGTTTATTTCTGATGGTTATTCTACACTTAAAATAGATGAATAACAAAACTAACTCCAAATCACTCAATGCTGAAATTAATTACAACACGTGTATAAGATAGCAATACATATTGGAAGTAACGTTGAAAGACATATGATGGAGCCAAATGGAGGGTTGAAGATGAGTAAACCCCCCCAAGATGAAAATTTATTTCTACTCAATCCAAGTACTTTAGGATTGAGTTCACTTACAATCAACCTGAGAGTGAAGAAGGAGTAATCTTCACTCTCACAGACCATGTAAAAGTCTATGCTAATGAACATACAAAAACAAGCAAGTATGCAAATGCATTTTCTTACAATACATAGATAATGAGAAGCCCGAATGGGGGAGAGAGTAATCAGCCTTCTTGTTGATGTAGAGCTATACACTGGCTGCAACATTGTACTTGATCCAAAGATGAAGGGAAAAGAGACTTTATGAAGCTCAAATTGGAGTAATAAGAGAGCTAAAACCTCATTTAGAGACTTGTTGCAATAATGGACAGCATGGGAAAAGGTGAAAGATGGAGTAGTTAAATCATGTGGAAGCATTGATGGAGAGGTAGGGGTTGTACCCAAGTGGTGTGGGTTGCTTTAGGGTGAGTAGGGATTGATTTACAGCAAGGAAGTTGTGTGTAGAATGAGAGGAAAACGGTTGTATTTATATGAAACGAGAGCTTCAAGGCTTAAGAGGGAAAGTAAGACTGAAAAAGACAAGTGTCCAGCCACATGTTAGAAGATGGGACAAGTGGAGGGACACTTGGAAACTCAAGTGACAAGTGTTGGGACACTTGTCCATTCTTCTAGAACACTTGGAGCTCAAGTGACGAGTGTTGGGACACTTGTCCATTCTTCTAGAACTTTCTGTGGTGAGGTGTCAACTGCCAAAAAATAGAAATCTCCAAATTTAGCATGCCCAGTTGGGATGCAAAAATTATTAAATATAGTAAGTGATTCCTGAATTTTAAGAGATCTCTATTTTTTAGGGTTAGCCTTCTTAGGGCAAACCAAGGTCCTTATTTTTTAGAGCCCGGCCCTAGATTTTAGGGACCCCCCAATATGAGAGTCAAATGAACGCTCTTTCCGTCCACATTCACAAAAAAGTAATAGTTTTTCAATCTGATGCATCTAACTCATGTAAAATGCAAATCAAGAAATCACTCTAACATAGACTTTAATTGGTCATGCCATCTTATCGATTGTAACTGTCTGTTCTGGTGGATCTAGCACACACTCCCAGCCATCAATCCTTTCTGTGTGTGAGCCTGACCCTGGTATGCTTGAGTTCCGGCCATAGGCGCCCAATATGGTCATATAGGTGGAAGTGTGCACTATCTATGTTCTAGCCCACTGCGTGGACCCACCATGACCTATGGCCACTCACCAATAGCCAGCTCCTATGCACAAATCTATCCAAATGAATGGATTTTCTTGCTTATCTAAATTCAAAGGAAAACATGAAAAACATAGAAGAATGTATAATTATTACAAAGGATACAAAGAATTCTTTCTTTCATTTTGCGTTGAGTCATGACAAGGAGAGAGGCCTGAGACAGATCCAGGGTAGGGACAAGCTCAGCATCGACATCAACTCTACTATTCCTTAGGAGTGGCTGACTCCTATCCCACACCCAACTCCCCCATTGTGGCTAGTGGTGTTTACCAGGCATGATATTCTTTTGGCAATCCATGGAGCGGATGAGAGAAGTGGTTTGCTCACTTTTTCTATTGGTTCCCATGGCAGATTAGAGAGATCCAAGCCTCCCTTGAAGGATTTCACTAGCTGCACCTTACAGAGGGTGAGGGTGATTGGATTTCAAAACGGAAGTGGCACACAGACCCCCCACCGGCCAAGGTGGCCAGGGAGAGATTATGGCGGCTAAGGGAGAACCCACCTCTCACACGCCTCCAGTGGGACCCAAGAGAGTGGACTTGCCATGATCCCGCTGATCGGGAGGGGACTTTGGGTGCCCCCTTTTTTGCATATACAATGCAACTATGCCGCATGATTCAGATGCCACATATTGATGGCACCCCAACAGCAGCAGTACACTGGCTGTCATAGGGCCTCTCACAACGTTTCCTCTCAGATTTTTTTGGAAGAGGCCTTGGGACAGGTTTCGGCCTCGACAGATCACCCTCTTTCTATGGTTGTTGGCACACAAGAGCTTGGCGGTTGGCACGTGGTTGGCCATTGTAGGACGACCATCAACATGCACGAGGTGCAGCCACCCTCAAGAGTCTCAGTGACATTGTCTTTGGGATTGCCCAAAGGCTCAAAAGGGTTTGGTGGCAGATTCTCCACATCTTTACGATGGATAGGGCCTCGACCCAAATCATTACATGGGGCACCATCACTTGGACCACAGAGGCTAAGGTTGTCAGGGCTTATGAGGAGGATGGTGGGGCGCTTTCCTTTCAAGTTTCTCACCTCCGCATATAGGGAGTACCAATCACAGTCCCATCTACTGACCACTGGAGACCAGGCTCATGTCAAAGATGGGAGATTTGCAGTAGCATTGCAGCCTGGCACATATGGCGAGCTAGATGTAGCAAAGCCATCGAGGTACCATAGTTGTCAGGTACGATACCGTACGGTTCGTACGATATGATACCGTACGAACAAATACAATACGATATAAATTTTTCTTATCGTACGATAAAATACGGTGTTTTAAAAAAATACTTATAAACTTAGGTCTACACGGCCATCATCTCCTCCTCCTTGTGCCTGTGCCACAACAGCATTATCCGCCGCCGACTGAGCCACCAGAGGTGCCACCACCTAGAGCCGCCTCCGGCCGTCGCCACTCAGAAAATCCACTTGCTGCCTCCTACAGCTCCGCTGCCCCTTGTAGCATTGCCTATTGCCTCTTGCAACACCGCCGCCTCCTACAAAGCTATTTTGGGCATCTAGAATTTTGTTATTTACACATACCTCACTTGTGTTTCTCTCGTATGCGAGCTTGGACATGGAGAACTAGGGCATAGAGCTTAGATATGGAACATAGAGCTTGGACATGGAGAGCTTGGATATGGAACATAGAGCTTGGACATGGAGAGTTTGGATGCAACATAGAGCTTGGATGTGGAGAACTTGGACATAGACCATGGACATGGAACTTGAGCTTGAACATGGAGCTTGTGCATCGAACTTGGATATGGCACTTGGTCATGGAACTTGAACTTGGACTCGGAGGTTGGGCATGGAGCTTGGACATGGAACTTGAACTTGGACCTAGATTTGATCTAGACTTGGATCTGGATCTGGACTTGGATTTGATCTAGACTTAGATCTGGATCTGGATTTGGACTTGGATTCATTAGATTTGGATTTGGATATTGGATCTAGTACTAGCCCGATGAGAGATACTTGTGGGTCATCCCCCTGGTGTGCTCGACATCAGAGATCTTGTGACTCGACTCAACATTGACATCAGCATATCTGTTTGTTTTGTATTCATTGATTGTATTGATCCTGGCCAGCGTGCCCATGGATTGTTCCCGAATAAATTCCTGAAAGGGAGCGGGGCTTATTCCCCGCTCAATGTGGTGTGTACTGTGCAAGATCCATATTCCCTTCTATCTCTCCCCTCTCTCACTATATCTTTATCCCTTGGACACGTGGTTGAGTCTGTCATTGCACGCCCCACTGGGCTTACATCATCCCACTTGGCATTACAGACCACCTATGCGGTTATCCCTCCACCCCCCCCTTTGAGATAGCCTTCTCCTCATAGAGCGGCCAGTCATAGAGAAAGTGCATCTTTCTCCACCTTTTGATTATTTGATCCCCGCCTTGTGCATGAGGCGAGGTTGTATCTAGCCCTTCGTGGTTGTATTCATAGTTGTTTCTCGTACCGGTACGAATGGGTTCGTACCGTACGGTTCGTACAATACGATACCGTACGGTATCGTATGGTACGAGGTTTCTCCCCCCTCCCCCCCAATTTTTTTCCTTGAAAAAAAAAATTCCAAATGCTTTAAAAAAATATAGAAACCCTGCTTAACGAAGATCCCAAATGCTCGCAATACTTCGCAACTTTCGTGTCCACTCAATATTCCATATGGGGTTGTTGAGAGACCTAAAAAATCTGGCGAGGTAGACTGGTAGTGTACACTTGATTGGTAAGATGAGAGAATCTTGCTACATCACTTGGAGATCCTTGGTATAGGTAGGCTAGACAGTTAGATTCCCAATTATGTACGTGGGAGAAGATTTGGACATGGCCATTTTGATCTAGAGAGGAGTCCCTAAACCTATCACCCTAGATGCACTGCTCATATTTGTGCAAGGACGGTCCCTTAGTCATAAACGCTACACTAGGAGACCTTTGGTATTGCATTACCCATCCAGGTTCTTTTTTGGAGACAATCGGGAGATCCAACTGGGAGAGACACATATCCATGTTCTGGTTCCTCAAGCACTGTAGACTCCTCCCCTCCCAACCTTCCCTCACATTCAAGCTTGAAGCTCCATAGGTTGTAAGTGTAAAAAATAAAAACCATATTTTATCGTTCGGTATCCGAAAATTTCATATCGTACCAAAAATTCCTGTACGGTATCGTACTTTTGTACCGTGACAACCATGGTTGTATTTAGCCCATCATGGCTGTTTTTTCATTAACTAATCGAAGGATCTATTTCCCCAAAAAAAAAAAAAGTTATCTTCAGCATTCAGTCATCAGTCCCACATCCCCTCAACACATCAGGGTGTGCATATTGGCTCCCAAAGTGGCTTCTAAATTGTTGTCACATGCAGAAGCTCTGGGAGTATTATTTCAGCCCTAAACACCACCCTGGAACATGCTGATGCAAAACGCATACAGAAGAGAGAGAAGAGAGTGGGAGATACCTGAGCATACAGTATATTCTATGGTACAAAACGGTACATCTTGGCTAGCCCATGGCTGCCCCTCAAAAGGTGGTAAAACACCTAATCTATTGCTAATCTAAGACCCAGTCCTGGCTGGACTGAATGCCTCAAAAGGATGCACATCATTGCCTTTTATAGGCCTTGGGATTTACTGGTGAACTGGCAAGCTGCTAGTCGGCCAGGTCCTAGACAAATCCCCATGAAATTGCTGCAGCCAACAGGTGTCTTTTCTCTTTCAAAGCGCTGGCCTACAGCTTCACTTGTCCACCACCAGTTCTTCCCTGCCCACACAAGCAGGACATGCTCCAAAATCTGGTTCTATTTGGTTCTTTATTGTGTTGCCTCTTTAGGATTAGCCCTGGGATTAGGCAGTGCATGTCTTGCACATGACAATTGTCTACACATTCAACCGACATTTGGTCTACCTCATCCTTGTGTTTGGCATTCCACACAATCAACCGTAGTCAACAAGTTCTTGGTAAAGTTTGCATTGTAAAGAAGTTCTCCAAAGTAATAAAAGCAAATACTCCTGCTTGCGGGAGGGAGCCCTTAAGTGGGTAGTTGGGACCCAATCTCGTATCGCTCTCCATCTTCTATCTCTACAGCTCTCTCTCTCTCTCTTAAGGTGGATTGCTTAAACTCACTCAAACATTAAGGTATAAGGAAGGCCTTGCTGTGTGTTGCATGATCATATTGGTTGCATGTTACATTGGTATCAAAGTTTCTAGTTGTGACCCAGCTTGGCTACCTAAAGTGAGAGCATCCCGTGGATGGTAAAACTGAGGTCGGGAAAAAACCACCCAGTTGTCCACAATGTCAAGAGAAGAAGAAAGCTTCTAAGAAGACACCACGAAAGAAAGTGTCCAAGAAGACACCACACAAAAGAAACAACACCAATACTATGTCAACTACTATCTTCTTTTTCTCTCTTCTCTTCTCTCTCAAAGTGCAAAACACAGACTCACAGGTATAAAGAATGCTTTGTTGCACGTTACGACGATCAACCTATTGCATGCTACACTAGCCTGGACATTTCCCAGTATGAAAGGAGTTTGGTAGACTCTAGGACATCTAAATATACGCTTTGGGAATGGGAGATTATCCTGGAAAACAAAGGATCACACTCAAAAAATCTAAGAGGGTTACTATTTTTGGACAACCCCGAATGGAAATTCCGTTCGCGTCATTACGTCCATAAGCTAGGCAAATGGGGGGACTTGCTGAAGCACCTTTGATAAAATGTCTACTAGTTGAGATATTTTAGAGATGACGTTTGTGGGGGAAATCATCTCTTAAATTGGGACATGTGGCAAGACAATGGATCAAAGTGAGACAAGTGGCCCCACACTTGTCACCTCAGCTCTCCACTTGTCATTATAGCCTTCACTTTCCATTTTTTACTCATGGGAAATCTATAAATTGGAGCCCTCTCCCTTCATTTAGGGAGGTTGTCTTGCTGCAAACTAGCCTCTACTATGATGGTTTCTCGCATTCTTGTCTACAACATTTTATGGAGAGTCCCTACACTCCCCTCATCAGAAGGTTTCTCTATTGATTATTATCTTGATTCTTTCCACGCATATTTATCTTATGAGGAAGACTCCAATTGGAAGATGTGCCTATCGGTAATAAAGGTGACTTCCGACAAGAAAATGGAACTTCTAGCCGAAAGACGTGGAAGACATGAGTATCTACTAGTTATGAGCAACGATTCTTGAACACAATAGATACATATACACCAGGGCCTCTGTCGTGGGTGTGCCCGCCCTTTGTAGGTGTCTTATCATTTTTCCTCACTCCCCGTATTTTTCCCCCATTTTTTCCTATTTTTCTATGGCATAGGAGGCAGTCTTGTAGTGGCAGGAGGACCTTGAACCTGGGCAACTGCATTTGTGGAGACTCTGGAGGTGGCCGACTGCTCTGCACAGGTCATGGACCTCCCTGATGCTGGCCGACTGTGCATTTCAGCAGTCGTGGGGTTTTTATGTCCTGTCGGCTGCCCTACAGCAAGCCGACTACTATTGGGGGGCCATATAAAATGGCCCCCTTGTCACCATTGTATCATTTCCGGGATTCTTTTGTGTGTATAGAGCAGAGTTACACGCCTCTACCTCTCTATCTCTTGTGCTGTTATTTTTTCTGCATTGCGTTTTGCTCTTGTGTTCCCAGATCTAGTCATCATCTCCGCTGCGTATTTTAACATGGTATCAGAGCCTAGGCTCTAGATAGTTCTTGGGATTTGTGTGATCAAGAGGGGGACTGTTGTGTTGCTGATTGGTGGACTATTCGGGACTGTTCAAGAAGAGGAGAAGCAAGAGGACGGCGGACTGATTTGCTTGACAACCACTTGCAGGTGTTAGTTCTTCTTTGTTCCCACCCACCCACCCTTCTCAGAGTACATCCCCGCAATGGCAAATCTGTTTGAGATGGCCGAAAGGCATGTGAAGATCCCGACACTCCCCACGTTCCATGTGGACCGTCAGTTGGACGGGAACAACTACGGCATATGGAAGGTTATGATGGAATATGTTCTGGAGTCTTAAGACCTCGCTGATTTCGTCGTTGTTGGGGTTCCACGGCCGGAAGTAGAGAAAGGGGAGTTACCATCGTTCCGAAAGGACCAGGAGGCTCAGACACAGATGTGGGATCGTGTCAACGCCAGGGTCCGTTCATTTATCTTTCTCAACTGCACACCGCAAGTAATCAATCATGTAAAGCATATGACGTTGGCCAAAGGCATATGGCAGCACTTGGCTTCTCTTTATAACAGGGTATCGCCCATGAAGAGGATTTCCTTGGATGTGCAGATGCGGGTTATGAACCCTGCAAAGTCGTCGACGATGCGGGAGCACATTAACAAGCTGCAGGCCCTTCAGCAAGAAGTCCTCCTGGCTGGGAAGGAGATATCATCAGAAGATATGGCCATTACTTTGCTGTCCCACTTGCGTGCTCAGTATTCCGCTTTCTACTCGTCTTTGATTACCACATGGGAGGAGCTTGTGCCCATGGTCTTGGACCAGGAGGAACGATTCACGAATCCTCCTCAGGGTGGAGGTTCAGAGGCCTTAACTGGCCAACGGTCAAAAGGCCGTAACACGGGCAAAGGGAAGGCTTCATCGGAGAAGTCTTCTGAGAAGAAGTCCGTTATACTGACCGCAACAAACTAAAGGTAGAGAGGACCTGTAATGATTGTGGCAAGAAGGCCACTATTGGAGGCAGTGTCCCAAGCGGAAGACCGAGAAGGGTGAAGATTCCTCAGCAGCAATCATGAAGACTCCGGCTTTTGTGCACTTGGAGGTGATGGACACCGATGTTTCATTTTCTTCAGGCAGGGAGGAGGTTGGAGGATTCTCCACAACGGATACTCGGGAGTGGATTCTAGATAGTGGTGCTTTCAGGCACATGACTACTTCCCGTTCTGATTTACAGGACCTCTATAAGTATTCTGGTCACATTCTTACTGGGGATACATCCACTATCCCAGTTCAGAGTGAGGGCAGGATGGAGATAGTTCCCGATGGCAGAGGGGGGGAAGCATTCCTCCTAGGTATTGTATGTTCCGTCACTTGGTTTTCATCTGTTGTCAGTGCATCACGTTTGCAAGATTGGTGTACGAGTGGAGTTTGATGAGCACTTTGTTGCTCTCCGGGACAAAGCAACAGGCCAAGTAGTTTGGGAAGGCGGAGTGGAGGATGGAGTTTACAAGCTTTCAGCACTCTCTCTCCCAGGTCCTCAGGTTTGTGATGAGTGGCAATCTGGTAATGGCCACTTAAGTGTGGATACGCTACAGGTGCAGGCTTTCCGAGACCAGATGGTGGATAGCTTGCCAGTAGATGGCAGCAACTCTCCAGTACTGATGTTGGTAGTTCTTGTGTTCGTCAGTAAGAGGAAACTGAACACGTAACTTATGCTCCGATGTCTCGTAGTATTCGGGACAAAGAACCTCCTATAGATGAGGATGTTCTTTCCACGGGGACCTTTCGGAAAGCCAAGCAAGTGGCAGTTGATTACTTGCAGAAGAAGGTGCATACTCCAGGCTTTGTGGTTCCGAATTCAAAGGGGATGGTTGACAGGTTTCAGAAGGCCTTGCGTGGTCTTCGGCAGGTTTCCAAGACTAGGCTTTGCACCGTAACAGGTGTTGATCCTTGTGAGCAGTGTGATGCCTCTTTGACTCAGAAGCAGAATGGTTCATTGATCTGGTTGATGGACACCAGATTGGACGGGAGCTTCCTAATGAGGCAGTTGAGCTCATGGTTGCAGATGACTCTTTGGGAGGTAGGATTGCGTTTCCTGTGGTTTCTGCTGCATGCAAAGGATCATGGACTCTTGTACACAGGAGGGGGATTGATTGATGGAGTCCAACTCCACGGTTGGAGTGACTCAGTTTGGGGAGGAGATCCGGACACAAGGAGATCTACTTCAGGCCCAGGAGCAGTTTTATGGGCCTCTGTTGGGGGTGTGCCCGCCCTTTGTAGGTGTCTTATCATTTTTCCTCACCCCCCGTATTTCTTTCCATTTTTCCCTATTTTTCTGTGGCATAGGAGGCAGTCTTGTATCTGTGGAGACTCTGGAGGTGACCGACTGCTCTGCACAGGTCGTGGACCTCCCTGATGTTGGCCGACCCCCCTTGCTGCTGGCCGACTGTGCATTTCAGCAGTCGTGGGGTTTTTGTGTCCTGTCGGCTGCCCTACTGTCAGAATATGCAGCGGAAATGATAACTAAACTTGGGTAGACAAGAGCAAGTAGAATGTTAAAAATAGACAGCACAAGAAACACAAAGAGATAGGTGTGTAAACTCTTCTCTATACACAAGATCCCGCAGAAAACTGAATGAGGAAGTGGTGGGGACATGGGGCCTATTTATATGCCCCATGTGAGCAGTCGGCCAGCACTCGTGGCCCTCCATGACTGCATGAGCAGTCGGCCAGCAAAAAAGAAGTCCACGACTGCATACATCCAGTCGGCCAGCAATACAGAAGTCCACGACTGATGTCTAAGCAGTCGGCCAGCCACAAGACTGCAGATGGGACAGTCGGCCAGCCACTAGGTGCTCCTGCCAACCTCTGGCATCCCTCCACACCACTGGAAAAATAGGAAAAAATACGGGGAGTGAGGAAAAATGATGAAACACCTTATACACGGCGGGCACACCCACAACAGAGGCCCTGGTGTATAAATATAGACAGGAGATGACTTCTAACACCCCCTCTCAGCTCCTGGCTGTGAAACCAACCCAAGGGAGTTGGAGTGCTGCCTGAGCGTAGCCTGAGGTAGAGACTTCGTGAAGAGGTCTGCCACATTGTCCTCCGTCGAACAAAGTAGCAAGATGTCACCAGCCGAGATCTTCTCACGTACAAAGTGATACTGTATCTCTATATGCTTGGTCCGGGCATGGAAGACCGGGTTCCGAGCAATAGCTATACAACTCTGGTTATCGCACTGGATGACTGTGGGCTCCTTCTTTGTGGAAACCCAATCTCGCCTAGCAGCCTCCGCAGCCACACAACCTCACAAGCAGCACCACAAGCAACCTGGTACTCTGCCTCTGTCGAAGAAAGGGCAATAGTTGGCTGCCTCTTGCTGCTCCAAGAAACTGCTCCTGAGCCGAGGGTAAAACTGTATCTTGAAGTAGATCTCCTCGTGTCTGGATCTCCTCCCCAATCTGAGTCACTCCAACCTTGGAGCCTGACTCCATCCCCTCCTGTGTAAAAGAGTCCCAGATCCTTCGTACTCTGCAGATACCGCAAGATCCGCAATCCTGCGTCCCAATGAGTCTTCAATGGCGTCTGCATAAAAGAGCTCAACAGCCCCACGGAGAAGCTCAAGTCCAATCTGGTGTTCAACAACCAGATCAATGAACCAACCAACTTCTAGTACTGCGAGGCATCAACTGGCTCACAAGGATCAGTAACGGTTAACTTTGTGTTCGGGTCCATCGACGAAGTAATATATTGGCTTGCAGTTCTCCATCCCAAAGGCCTCAAGCAACTCATGAACATACCGCTGCTGAGAGACGAAAAACCCCCTCTAGGTCTGCCAGATCTCCAATCCCAAAAAGAAGTGGAGTAAGCCTAAGTCGGTCATCTCAAACTCCTTTGACAAGGCAGCCTTCATCACTCTAATGTGCTCCACATGACCGCCGGTGAGAATGAGATCATCCACATAAAGGATGATAAGCGTGACCATGCCGCGTTCCCGAAAGAGATACAGGTTCGGATCTGCAACCGATCTCTGAAATCCAGTCCGAATAAAGAAGGCATCAATCTTCTAATTCCAAGCCCTGGGAGCCTGCTTAAGACCATACAAGGCCTTACGTAACCTGTAAACCATCCCTTCAGATCCTGGAACAATAAAGCCTGGAGGTTGCTCAACATATATCTCCTCCTGCAGGTCACCATTAAGGAACACAGATTTTACATCCATTTGATACACGGGCCACCGCTGAGAAGAAGCAAGGGCTAGAACGGTCCGAATCGTGGACATCCGCGCTGTCGGTGCAAAGGTATCCTCGTAGTCGATGCCTGGCCGCTGAGCATAACTTTTAGCCACAAGTCTGGCTTTGTGTTTGTCCACCGACCCATCAAACGCAAATTTGGTCTTAAAGACCCATTTGACACCAATGACTGACCGCTTCGACGGCCTCGGTACCAACTCCCAAGTGTTGTTCTTCTCGATGGCATCAAGTTCCACCTGCATGGCTTTCCTCCAAGTATCCTGTGAAAGGGCTTCCTTTACGGAAGTGGGCTCTTTGTCCCGCATGATACGAGACATCAAAGCATAGTTCACCTGAAGAACCTCCGCTGTGTTGCTTTTATCTCGGACTCTATGTGATCTTTGAGGGCCGTCCTCTGTGATCCACTCGGAGGGTAGCTCCGTGACACCTGACTCCCGAAGGGTGTCTAACAACCACCTAGGTACTCGAACAGATCGTGGAGCCTCCTGTGTTCGCGGGGGCTCTACTCCAGCTACGGGCTCAACCTCCTGTGTTGACTGAGGTTGATCAACTGGAATAATGGTATGGGAATCATCATCAGATTCCTCTAGATCTCCAAGAAGTGGCGGCTCCTCAACAGTGGATACTGGAACATGCTCGTCAAAGACCACATCCCGGCTCACAACAATCTCGTTCCTGTCTGGATCATACAACCTGTATCCCTTGGAAAGAGAGTTATACCCCACAAATACAAGCTTGCGGGACTTGGAGTCAAGCTTCCCCCTCTGCTTCTTCGGAATATGTACATACGCGTCACTCCCAAAGACACGGAAGTGCGAGACATCAGGTTTCCTGCCAAAGTATGCCTCAAATGGAGGCATATGGGGTACTGAGCCTCGAATGGAGTCATATGGGGTACTGAAGTAGTCGTCGGAGATCGGTTGAGGGTATGGATAGCCGTTGCCACAGCCTCTCCCCAAAGTGGACGAGGAAGATCACGATGCTCCAGCATGGTCCTCGCCATCTCCACCACAGTCCTGTTCTTGCGTTCGACAACTCCATTCTCCCAAGGCGATCCAGTATTGGCCAGTTCCCTTTTGATGCCATGATCTGCACAAAATCTGAGAAATACAGTCGAGGAGAATTCACCTCCTTTATCAGCCCTGAGAGTCTTGACCTGAAATCCAGACTCTTTCTCCACCATCACGTGCCAATCCTTGAACCGAGCAAAAGCTTGGTCCTTCTGGGAAAGAAAGTAGACCCACATGAATCTGGTACAATCATCAACAAGCAGCATAAAGTAGAGAGATCCTCCCAAAGATGGTGTCTACTGAGGTCCACACAAGTCAGTGTGAATCAACTCCAATTGTTTCGAAGCCCGCCTGGAAGCCTGCTTCGGAAAGGATTCCCTATGCTGCTTACCACGTATGCAAGAACTGCAACGCCCTTACCTACTACCAACATCTGGCAAGCCAACCACCATCTGGTCTCGGAAAGCTTGCCTCAATGCATCCACATTTAAGTGGCCAAAACGAAAGTGCCATAAATCTCCGACCTGAGAACCTGTCAATGAGGAGTGTGCAGAGAGCTTGTAGATACCATTCTCCACACCGCCTTCCCAAACAACCTGGCCAGTCTCATGGTCCCGTAGAGCAACTGAATGCTCCTCAAATTCCACCCGAAAGCCAGTCTTGCATACTTCATGCACTGACAGAAGATGAAAACCCAGAGCAGGGACATAAAGAACACGGGAAGCATGCTTGCCCCCCTTGCCGTCGGGAATAATCTCCATCCGGCCCTCACTATGTATCGGAATAGTGGAGTTGTCGCCAATAAAGATCCAGAAAGAAGTCACGGGATGGAGTCGTGTGCCTGGAAGCACCACTGTCAAGAATCCATTCTCGGGTATCCTTCGCGGTGAAGCCAACTGCCTCCTCGCTCGAAGATGATGAATCGTCAGAGTCCACCATCTCTAAGTGCACAAATGCCGGAGTCTTTGCAACTGAGGCTGAGGAATCAGCACTCTTCCCTGTCCGCTTAGGGCACTTCCTCCAATAGTGGCCTTTCTCGCCACAATCATTATAGGATCTTTCGGCCTTCAGCTTCTCTCGTTCTGAATTAGGCTTCTTCTCAAAAGACTTCTCCGGTGAAGCCTTCCCTTTGCCCTTGTTGTTATTCCAGCCTTTCGACCGTTGGCCAGTTAAGGCCTCCGAACCTCCACTCTGAGGAGGGTTCGTGAAACGTTCCTCCTGGTCCAAGACCATTGGCACAAGCTCCTCCCATGTAATGGTGCTGAGCCTACCACTCGTAATCAACGAGGAATAGAAAGCAGAATACTGAGCAGGCAAGTGGGACAGCAAAGTGATGGCCATGTCTTCAGATGATATCTCTTTCCCAGCTTGTAGGACTTCCTGCTGAAGGGCCTGCAGCTTGTTAATGTGTTCCCGCATCGTCGAGAATTTGCAGGGTTCATAACCCGCATCTGCACTTCCAAGGAGATCCGTTTCATGGGTGATACCCTGTTATACAAAGAAGCCAAGTGCTCCCATATGCCTCTCGCCAGCGTCATGTGCTTTACATGATTGATCACTTGTGGTGTGCAGTTGAGGAAAATAAATGACCGGACCCTGGCGTTGGCACGATCCCACATGTGTGCCTGTGCCTCTCGGTCCTTCCTCGTCAGTGTACTCCCCTTCCTTTGCTTCCGGCCGTGGAACCCCGATGATGATGAAATCAGCAAGGTCATATGACTCCAGCATAGACTCCATCATGACCTTCCAGATGCCTGCCATCGCGGGGAGTAACCTGAAAGGGTGGGTGGCTGGGTGGGAAAAAAAATCTGTAAAACCTGCAAGTGGCTGTCCAGCACCTTAGCCCGCCTTCCTCTTGCACCTTCTCTTCCCAATCAGTCCAAAACAGTCCACCCATCAGCAACCTAACAATCCCCCTCTTGCTCAGAAAAAAACTCCCAAGATCTATCACGAGCCTAGGGCTCTGATACCATGTCAGAATATGCAGCGGAAATGATAACCAAACTTGGGTAGACAAGAGTAAGTAGAATGCAAAAAATAGACAACACAAGAAACACAGAGAGATAGGTGTGTAAACTCTTCTCTATACACAAGATCCCGCAGAAAACTGAATGAGGAAGTGGTGGGGGCATGGGGCCTATTTATATGCCCCATGTGAGCAGTCGGCCAGCATTGGTGGCCCTCCACGACTGCATGAGCAATCGGCCAGCAAAAAAGAAGTCCACAACTGCATACATCCAGTCGGCCAGCAATACAGAAGTCCACGACTGATGTCTGGGCAGTCAACCAGCCACAAGACTGCAGATGGGACAGTCGGCCAGCCACTAGGTGCTCCTACCAACCTCTGGCATCCCTCCACACCGCTGGAAAAAATGGAAAAAATAGGGAAAAAATACGGGGAGTGAGGAAAAATGATAAAACACCTTATATAGGGCGGGCACACCCACAACAGAGGCCCTGATGTATAAATATAGACAGCAGATGACTTCTAACACCTACACCAGGCCAACTGCTGTTGGGGGGCCATATAAAATGGCCCCCAGCCCCCTTGTCACCATTGTATCATTTCCGGGATTCTTTTGTGTATATAGAGCAGAGTTACACGCCTCTACCTCTCTATCTCTTGTGCTGTTATTTTTTCTGCATTGCGTTTTGCTCTTGTGTTCCCAGATCTGGTCATCATCTCCGCTGCGTATTCTGACAAGTCTCTCATTTAGTTCACGGGAGATCTTGTGGTTAGTATATTATTGTGCCTTGAGTACATACTCAGATGACTTTCTCACGTGAACGATTGTTTCACATGGATGGACATGCATGGTGGGAGAGTTGATACAACTTGTTACCTGAGCATGAGTTGTTTGGACTTGTGATGGGGGGTAATGAGATGCTACAACTTATTTGCACCAAGTGGGCTAGTGTTTGCCAACAACCAATGCAAGATGCCATTCGGTATAACAGTCGAATTGGGTTGTGGATCTGTGCTAGAGCTGTTCTAGTAGAGCTTGCTCCACTTCATGACCGAGTGTCCTCTGTCGACGCTTGGATTAGAGTGTCATTGGGACTGGTATTTTAACTCTTGGGTTAGTGTTGGATTACAATGAACCTTCAGAGGAGAGTTGCATTGTATTGGCAGTAAGCAATCGAATCTTTGTAGCAAGGTCAACAAGAGGATTTTCATATTGGCTTAGGTAAGAGCAAGGAGACTTGAGTAGATGTGATGAGTGATTGTCATGATCTTAGGAATCGCTTATAGTGGTGTGTCTCCTTATGGATTCACAACAACAAAAATCTAAGAAGGAGATAATGTTACGTCCCAACCAGCCTAGGGTTAGGGTAATATGAGGTTAGGGGTATGTGCTAACCCAAGATTAAGGCTTAGTAGGGCGTGGGGACCTGGAGGGTCCACACATAGGCGAAGGGCACTAGCAGGATGAGGTTTGGATTGGCTGGCTTATAAATAATAGCTAAGGGCTAGTTATAGCCAAAAGCTTATCTCGGCTTGGCACGCTTGCGGCAATCAGAACTCAGGTTCGGGGGTGGTTCGAGGCACTGAACTATGGTTGGGTGGTGAGTTGCTGGCGACAATTATGTGTGGTCATGCGATGTGTGTGACATTGAGTCTACAAAACCCTTCCTAGGGTTTGTATGGAGTCTAACCCTAATCCTCTGTGGTTCTATCAGCAGATCCTTGGTTAGGACGTGTAGACCAAATGGCATTGAAACAGCAAATTTTATAAACCGGTATCACATACAAAGTGTGAAAAAAGCTTTTACCATTTTGGTGCAGATCCAAACGTATCAAACGTGATAGACATCCCACTGTCTCTGGAAGTTCACTAATCGTGTTCTTGGCTGTAGTAGTATCAAGGTCAGCAATTTGTAAAGCACAACAGTAGCATGATTTAGAAATTTAAAAGAATCACATAAGCTTTTACAGTGTTGCTTACCTGCATTCAGCTCAGTAAGATTCACAAGTGAACTAAGTACATTCCCTGGGATCTGTGTTAGCTTGTTTCCCTGAAAACCCATTAAAAACAAAGCAAAAGATGTCATCACATCTTGCCATAAAACTGACCATAGCTGATCATAAATTGAACTGTTCAGATTCAATTGTTGGAAATGGAGCTATAGCTAACCTCAACATCCAGAACCAGCAGCCGAGTGCAGTTTTGCAGCTCATCAGGAAGTGCTAGTAGACAATTGTTTGCAACCTGCACAAAAAGCACAGAAGCATCTAAGGAATTAAGTAAAATGATTACTTCAAGAGTGTCCACATTAAGCTTCCATCAAATGCACTTTCACCCATTGTAAATTGTAGTGTTTCAGTTCTTGCTGCTAACACTTGGGGTTAAAAAAGTACATACAGAGCTCAAAATTCCTCCAGTTGGGCAGTCCTCAACAGACCTCCATGGTTGTATGATAACAGAGGACTTTGATATGCTCACAACAATATAGGTGCTTTCTTAAGCGCCACATCCTCTTACCAGGCTGACTGTAAAACATCTTCCTCCACACATGCAGTTGCAGCCAGTTTTAACACTATCAGTCTGGGATGGCAGCCTAGGAACAGGGCAGAGTGGAAGCCCCCACTGGAGGGCAACATGGACAGTACCTCAAAGCCCAATCAAGAGTAGTTCCCCTTGCTGTGAAGACGAGAGCCTTCACTAAAAGTCTCATGTCAAATATCCAAGCAAAGATCCTGCTGCACAAGCCTACACATTCTCCTAAAACTGTTCCTGGTAGTCTTTAGTGGCAAGCCCCATCTCAAAGATACTTTCACGCCCACATGTTAATCCACACAGTCAGCCTTCAAAACCTGCTGCAACGCCCTACTCAGCTGAAGGACAACCAACAGCTTTAGGCACAGCTTCTTTACAGCATATAGCTGTTAGAAGTCATCTCCTGTCTACTTTTATACACCAGGGCCTTTGTTGTGGGTGTGCCCGACCTTATGAGGTGTTTTCTCATTTTCCCCCCCTCTCCGTATTTTTCCCTATTTTTCTGTGGCATGGGAGGCAGTCTTGTAGTGGCAGGAGGACCTTGAACCTGGCCGACTACATCTGTGGAGTCTCTAGAGGTGGCCAACTGATTTGCATGGGTCGTGGACTTCCCTGATGCTGGCCGACCCCCTCTGCTGCTGGCCGACTGAGTATTTTCAGTCGTGGGGATTTTATGTGTCCTGTCGGCTGCCCTACAGCAGGCCGACTGTTGATGGGGAGCCATATAAAATGGCCCCCAGCCCCCTTGTCATTTTTGTATCATTCCCGGGATCTCCTTGTGTATATAGGGCAGAGTTACACGCCTCTACCACTCTTATCTCTTGTGCTGTTATTTTTCTGCATTGCATTTTGCTCTTGTGTTCCCAGATCTGGTCATCATCTCCGGTACGTATTCTGACATGGTATCAGAGCCTAGGCTCTAGATAGTTCTTGGGATTTGTGTGAGCAAGAGGGGGACTGTTGTGTTGCTGACTCGTGGACTGTTTGGGACTGTTCGGGAAGAGGAGAAGCAAGAGGACGGTGGGCTGATTTGCTGGACAGCCACTTGCAAGTGTTAGTTCTTCTTTGTTCCCACCTACCCACCCTTTTCAGAGTACATCCCCGCAATGGCAGATCTGTTTGAGATGGCCGAGAGGCATGTGAAGATCCCGACACTCCCCACGTTCCCAGTGGACCATCAGTTGGACGGGAACAACTACAGCATATGGAAGGTTATGATGGAATCTATTCTGGAGTCTTACGACCTCACTGATTTCGTCATTGTTGGGGTTCCACGGCCGGAAGTAGAGGAAGGGGAGTTACCGTCGATCCGAAAGGACCGGGAGGCTCGGACACAGATGTGGGATCGTGTCAACGCCAAGGTCCGTTCGTTTATCTTTCTCAACTACACACCGCAGGTAATCAATCATGTAAAGCATATGACGCTAGCCAGAGGTATATGGCAGCATTTGGCTTCTCTTTCCAACAGGGTATCGCCCATGAAGAGGATTTCCTTGGAAGTACAGATGCGGGTTATGAGCCCTGCAAAGTCATTGACGATGCGGGAGCATATTAACAAGCTGCAGGCTCTTCAGCAGGAAGTTCTTCAAGCTGGGAAGGAGATATCGTCAGAGGACATGGCCATACGGTTGCTGTCACACTTGCCCTCTTAGTACTCAGCATTTTACTCATCTTTGATTACCAGTGGGGCAGGCTCAGCACCATCACGTGGGAGGAGCTTGTGCCCATGGTCTTGGACCAGGAGGAACGATTCACGAACCCTCCTCAAGGTGGAGGTTCGGAGGCCTTAACTAGCCAACAGTCAAAAGGCCGTAACACAGGCAAAGGGAAGGCTTCGTCGGAGAAGTATTCTGAAAAGAAGTCCGTTACTGACCGCGAGAAACTAAAGGGAGAGAGGACCTGTAATGATTGTGGCGAGAAAGGCCACTATTGGAGGCAGTGTCCCAAGCGGAAGACCGAGAAGGGTGAAGATTCCTCAACAACAATCATGAAGACTCCGACTTTTGTGCACCTGGAGGTGGTGGACACCGATGTTTCATTTTCTTTAGGCAAGGAGGAGATTGGAGGACTCTCCGCGACGGATACTCGGGAGTGGATTCTAGATAGTGGTAGGCACATGACTCCTTCCCGTTCCGGTTTACAGGATCTTTGCAGGTTTTTTGGTATATTTTTAATGGGGATACGTCCACTATCCCAGTTCACAGTGAAGGCAGGATGGAGATAGTTCCCGATGGCAGAGGGGAGAAGCATTCCTCCTAGGTGTTGTATGTTCCGTCACTTGGTTTTCATCTGTTGTCAGTGCATCACGTTTGCAAGACTGGTGTACGAGTGGAGTTTGATGAGCACTTTGTTGCTCTCCGGGACAAAGCAACAGGCCAAGTAGTTTGGGAAGGCGGAGTGGAGAATAGAGTTTACAAGCTTTCAGCACTCTCTCTCCCAGGTCCTCAGGTTTGTGATGAGTGGCAGTCTGGTAATTTCCACTTAAGTGTGGATACGCTGCAGGTGTGGGCTGGTGGTGGATAGCTTGCCAGTAGATGGCAGCAGTTGGCAAGAACTTTCCAGTACTGATGTTGGTAGTTCTTGTGTTCGTCAGTCAGAGGAAGCTGAACAGGTCACTTATGCTCTGATGTCTCGTAGTGTTCGGGACATAGAACTTCCAGTAGTTCAGAATGTTCTTTCCACGGGGACCTTTCGGAAAGCCAGGCAGTGGCAGGTGCTTACTTGCAGAAGGAGGTGGTTTCTCCAGGCTTTGTGGTTCCGGATTCAGAGGGGGTGGTTGACGGTTTCATCAGGCTTCCAGGACTTGTTTGTGCACCGTAACAGGTGCTGATCCTTGTGAGCAGTGTGATGTCTCTGTGACTCAAAAGCTGTATGGTTCATTGATCTGGTTGATGGACACCAAATTGGACGAGAGCTTCCTGATGAGGCAGTTGAGCTCATGGTTGCAGATGTCTCTTTGGGAGGCAGGATTGCGTTTCCTGTGGTTTCTGCAGCATGCGAAGGATTAGGGACTCTTGTACACAGGAGGGGGATTGTTGGATGGAGTCCGACTCCACAGTTGGAGTGACTCAGTTTGGGGAGGAGATCCGGACACGAGGGGATTTACTTCAGGCCCAGGAGCAGTTTCACGGAGCAGCAGAAGGAGGTTACGTTGCAGGTTTGGGCTTCCATTGGAGGAACCCATGGTCATCCAGAGGCACTTTGTTCGTGAACAGATCGTTGCTGATGACATCTTGCTGGAGTTCTGTTCGACGGAGGACAGTACGGTGGACCTCTTCACGAAGTCGCTCTCTCAGGATTTGCTCAGGCGGCACCCTAGCTCCCAGTGGTTGGTTACACAGCCAGGAGCTGAGAGGGGGTGTTAGAAGTCATCTCCTGTCTAGATTTATACACCAGGGCCTTTGTTGTGGGTGTGCCCGCCCTTATCAGGTGTTTTATCATTTTTCCTCACTCCCCGCATTTTTCCCCTATTTTTTTCCATTTTTCTGAGGCTTGGGAGGCAACCCTGAGGCGGCTGGAGGATCAGTAGCTGGCCGACTGCTTGGACATCAGTTGTGGATCTCTGTGATGCTGGCCGACTGGATGTATGCAGTCGTGGGCTTGATCTGCCTGCTGGTCGACTGTTGATGCAGTCGTGGAGGCCTCTTCAGCAGGCCGATTGCCTACCTGGGGGCATATAAATAGGCCCCCAGTCCCCATACCTTATTTGTATCATATTCGGGATCTTCTTGTGTATATAGAGCAGAGTTACACGCCTACATCTCTCTCTCTTTTGTGCTGTTTTTCTGCCTGCGTTTTTGCTCTCGTGTTCCCAGATTTGGTCATCATCTCCGCTGCGTATTCTGACAAGCTTCCTGGTGAGGCAGTTGAGCTCATGGTTGCACATGACTCTTTGGGAGGCAAGATTGCGTTTCCTATGGTTTCTGCAGCATGCGAAGGATCATGGACTCTTTTACACAGGAGGGGGATTGATTGATGGAGTCCGACTCCACGGTTGGAGTGACTCAGTTTGGGGAGGAGATCCGGACACGAGGAGATCTACTTTAGGCCCAGGAGCAGTTTTATGGAGCAGTAAGAGGCAGTCATCTTTTGCCTTGTCGAGGACAGAGGCAGGGTACCGGGCTGCTTATGATGTTGCTTGTCAGGTGGTGAGGATGCAGAGGTTGCATTGCAGGTTTGGGCTTCCACTGGAGGAACCCATGGTCATCCAGAGGCACTTTGTTCGTGAACAAATCGTTGCTGATGACATCTTACTAGAGTTCTGTTCGACGGAGGACAGTATGGTGGACCTCTTCACGAAGTCGCTATCTCAGGATTTGCTCAGGCGGCACCCCAGCTTCCTGTGGTTGGTTTCACAGCCAGGAGCTGAGAGGGGGTGTTAGAAGTCATCTCCTATCTACTTTTATACACCAGGGCCTTTGTTGTGGGTGTGCCCGCCCTTATGAGGTGTTTTCTCATTTTCCCCCACTCTCCGTATTTTTCCCTATTTTTCTGTGGCATGGGAGGCAGTCGTGTAGTGGCAGGAGGACCTTGAACCTGGCCGACTGCATCTGTGGAGTCTCTGGAGGTGGCCGACTGATTTGCACAGGTCGTGGACTTCCCTGATGCTGGCCGACCCCCTCTGCTGCTGGCCGACTGAGTATTTTCAGTCGTGGGGATTTTCTGTGTCCTGTCGGCTGCCCTACAGCAGGCCGACTGCTGATGGGGGGCCATATAAAATGGCCCCCAGCCCCCTTGTCATTATTGTATCATTCCCAGGATCTTCTTGTGTATATAGAGCAGAGTTACACGCCTCTACCACTCTTATCTCTTGTGCTGTTATTTTTCTGCATTGCGTTTTGCTCGTGTTCCCAGATCTGGTCATCATCTCCGCTGCGTATTCTGACATAGCCGCCTGCCCCAGGCTCCCACAACTTTCTCAATAATCTTAGATGCATCACAAACAGGTGTAAAGGGAAGGAATCAGCAGTCTGCAAGACAGCAGGCCTTCTCTTACACCCACTTGTCAATTAGTGTTCATGAGCTCAAGGGTGAAACAGTATTGGACGCACCCACACACCCTGTGGTCCACATCAACACTTCTTTATCATCCCATCCCATAACTTATCATTGCCCCTCCACTCTCTTTGGTCTCACCCCCTTATTCTCCCCCACCTGCACCCAACCCAAACATCCCCTTAGCACCACTCCCTTGGTCTCACCTTCCACCCACACATCCCTTGGCCCTCCTTGCACCTTGGACAACCCATCCAGAGACAAATTGAGCAAAAAAGACGATAATTGCATCCCATGACCAAAGGTATGAAAACAAAGAAAGTAATTCAAATTCAAATTAAGACCTCAAACCAATTGCTTATCAGAAAACATTCACATACCTTGAGTTCTGCCAGATCTACGCAGCAACCGAGACTTGAGGGAAGACTAGACAGAGCATTGTTTGAACAGTTTAATCTGACAAGACAAACACGTTTTCTTTGTATACTGAGTACAAGATCATTTGCTGAAAAGCTCCTAGAACTTGTAACTATCCAAAAAAGCTTATACCGAACCAAGGCAGTCGCTGTGCCAATCTCTAATGGCAGTGTTGATATTTTGTTACCCGAAATATCAAGTGATTTGAGCAAGGTCAGCCTGCCAAAAAGTTGATATCACTTAGGTTCAGCATGTAAAAGCTGGTGCTAAAGCTCAAAAGTTGAAGTTGATGTTGGAGTCAAAACACATCTAAAGGTTACCTACACGTGCAGAAGCTGAAAAGGAGGAAAAGAAGTGCACACCTGCCAATGGATGGTGGCAATAATGTCAACTGATTGTGACTTGCATTCAACACTGTCAAGGATAGCAAATTCCCAAGTTCATCGGCCAAGACTTCGATATTGTTGTGAGCTAACAAGAGCTTTTGTAGCTCCACCACCTGTTGATACATGCAATTACTAAAATTTACTCTAGGTTACCTTTGATCGAGTTTCTCTATTTAAATCCTCCATTGTCTTCCTTAAAAGCAAAGAAAAAATCCATCTTTCAAGTGTTGACTAATGATGGATTCAATGTGCGAGTATCTTCCACATAGATATGCATACAAAAACATACATACACTCATATATGCTAATGCGACAGATACATATACGCATACCAACGCACCACACACACACACACACAATATGCACACGCATACATTAATACACCTTCATACAAGAAAAAAGGAGGGGACCAGGGTCATTTCTTTTTGTTAAATGTATGTATGTCCTCGTGTATGTGTATTGTATGTATACACGTGTGTGTATACATACATAATGCACACACATCATGCATGCATGCATAAAGACATGTATAAGTGTGCGGGTTGAGAGAGAGAGAGAGAGAGAGAGAGAGAAACTGACAGTAAGGTGACTACCGAACAATAACCAGGCTATAACAAAGTGAAGCTCACCTCCCACCATTTCTCATCTGTGCTGGCAGCCTCCAGCAGATTGTAAACCTGCGGGGGCACCTCTCTTCACGCCAATCGAAAGGGTTAGTTAAAGTAGAAGGCATTCAAAAGGCGATCTGGAAGCATTAATTTCACAACACAGAAAAATGGCGACCTGATTTCATGATGTAGCTCATATTGAGCCCAGAATTGAAACATACTTGAGAGAGCGGTTGGAGAGATTGAGGGATCCAGAAGCCCGAGCAACCTTGAGAAGCTTTTCCATTGGCTATGGCGATGGCGATTCGGACTGGAGTGTGTGTGTGTGTGTGTGTGTGTGTGTGTGTTTTTTGAAGCTTGTGCATATACTAAATCGTGATGAAAATAGACAATGTATGATGCCCCTAGGCTACTTACCTACTATCACATTGATGGGTTGGTTCAAGCTTCATTTTTCATGGACATTTTTGAAGGCAAAAGGTTTTCAAGCTTCATTTTTCACGGCTTTCATACTATTTTTGAAGGCCAATATATGACACCAAAAGGTTTTCCAGAGGTGAGGCACACGGGGCACTGAGGCAGGATGTTGCTTCAAAATTGAAGGCCCAAAGATATACACAAATGAGAGAGGATTTGTGCTTGCGTGACCTCTTCCTTCACACTTCTGATTTAACAAACATTTTCTCCACCATTTCCTAATCACCCACACACCTACTTGTCCTAGTTGTGCTTGTTGTTCCTCCTTAAGCTTCTTTTTCTCTTCTTCATCATATTTCTAGATGAACCTGATTATGACTTACATTCTCCCTTTTCAAGTGTCTCTCATACATGTATTTTTCCTCCCCCCAAGACAAGTCCATGCTTTCATTTCAATTCACCAAGGGCGATGTTTTCTTTCCTACTCTGTTGTAATATAATGTAGCATTATATGGTAGTGATGTGTGTGAACACACTTAGGACTGCCGGGGTACTTTTTCCCTCACTAGGAGGTTTTCCTGTGCGTATATACACCCTCTTATCTACTCATTTTGGGGTGTGTACTTATCTTTTGTATTTGACACACATTTGTTTATTCTAATCTAGTGAGTTTGTGTACTCTCAAGCTTCTCTATCTTGTTTAATCTAATATAGGACTGCCGAGGTACTTTTTTCCTCACTAGGAGGTTTTTCCCCCCCATACGTATGTACACCCTCTTATCTACTCATTTTGGGGTGTGTACTTATCATTTGTATCTAGCACACATTTGTTTATTCTAATCTAGTGAGTTTATGTGCTCTTAAGCTTCTCTATCTTGTGTGTGTGCATTGTTGCAACCCTAACCCTAATTCTAACAATTGGTATTTAAGCTAGCTTCCTTGACACTTGATCTAGTAGTCTGCCTCCCTCCTTTTACGACCCTGTTTTTTTTTTGGTCTCCGATTGAGATACCCTCTTAGGAGAAGAAGGTATATATTGTAGTGTGTTGTATACAAAGTATACAATGATTTCGGGGAATGATTTCGGGGTCTACAGCGCGATTCGAGCGTATTTTGGGCAATGTAAGGTTTTTGCCGACATTCTGGAGTGGCGTCATTTGGATTGGTTCTGCTCGATTTTGGCACGATTCGAGCGCGTTTTGGGCACTGTAAGGTTTTTGCCGGCATTCTGGAGTAGCATCATTTGGATTGGTTCTGCTCGATTTTTGGTGTTTGGGCTATGCAATGACAAAGATTTGGTATGCAATAGCATCTACAGTGTCTTCAACAACATCAACCATCATACTTTTGCCAGTAAAACTCTATTCTCTACTTTGTGTTATTTTTCATACACTTTGTAGGTGATTTGGTTAGTTGAAAGCCATCCGGGGTTGCATTTAGTGAATACTGAGTACTTGCAGTGTGTTGAAAGATTTTGCATTTGGTAGACAGTCATGACTGCTGGCAGTAGGTGATGTATTTAACATGTTGTCTGCTGAGGACAAACTTGATGGGACTAACTACCTATTGTGGTCCTATATGATGAGGCATGCACTAGTTTGCTAAAGGCCTTTGGAATGTGGTCATTGGTAGTGAAACTCGTCCTGTTTCACAACTACTAGTACAACCAGGTGCTATAGGTACATCTGAAGTAGAATCTGATACAAATGTGGCACATGCACCACTAGTACCTCCCACTGCTGTTCAAACGAGATGGGATGGAAGAGATGCACGAGATAGGATGGAAGAGATGCACAGGCACATGCATTACTTGCACTTTCTATGAAGCGAAGCATTATTCCTCATATTCGGTCATGTAAGACTTCAAAATAGGCATGGAATCCACTTGTTGCATTATACTCAGTATTCACTAAATGCAACCCCGGATGGCTTCCAACTAACTAAATCACCTACTTTGTGTTATTTTTCATACACTTTGTAGGTGATTTAGTTAGTTGGAAGCCATCCGGGGTTGCATTTAGTGAATACTGAGTACTTGCAGTGTGTTGAAAGATTTTGCATTTGGTAGACAGTCATGACTGCTGGCAATAGGTGATGTATTTAACATGTTGTCTGCTGAGGACAAACTTGATGGGACTAACTACCTATTGTGGTCCTATATGATGAGGCATGCACTAGTTTGCTAAAGGCCTTTGGAATGTGGTCATTGGTAGTGAAACTCGTCCTGTTTCACAACTACTAGTACAACCAGGTGCTGTAGGTACATCTGAAGTAGAATCTGATACAAATGTGGCTACTTCTTCACATGCACCACTAGTACCTCCCACTGCTGTTCAAACGAGATGGGATGGAAGAGATGCACGAAATAGGATGGAAGAGATGCACAGGCACATCCATTACTTGCACTTTCTATGAAGCGAAGCATTATTCCTCATATTCGGTCATGTAAGACTTCAAAATAGGCATGGAATACACTTGTTGCATTATACCATGTGCGAAATGAAGCATGTGTTGCATATTTGCGTAAACAGTTG
This sequence comes from Cibotium barometz, assembly GCF_041138505.1. Lineage (NCBI taxonomy): Eukaryota > Viridiplantae > Streptophyta > Polypodiopsida > Cyatheales > Cibotiaceae > Cibotium > Cibotium barometz. Next base: position 20,309,658 of record NC_141053.1, read on the forward strand.
GAGTCTGAGCATATGAACGAGGGAGACTCAATGGACAACTTCTTGACCATGATCAAAGATTTTAAGGAGAAGCTCACTAGTGTGGATATATCCTGATAGTACATTGGTGCTCACAGCTCTCAATGCATTGCCGAATTCTTATCAGAGTTTTGCCTCTACCCTTAGACTCATGATGAAGGGAAATCCAAATGCCTTTGCATTTGATGAGCTGGTTTCAGTACTTTTACAAGAAGAGCAGTGTAGGCAAAACAGATCTAATATGCGAGTTGGTGACCAAAGCTTTTATTGCCAGTCAGAAAGGCAAAGGTAAAGCTTCTTCGCATGGTGGCTATAAGCCAAAATTAGAATCCTCAGGTAAGGATGTAGAGAAAGAAGGTGATAAGCCTAAAATTAAGGGCAAGTGTCACTATTGCAGGAAACTAGGGCACTACATAAATGAGTGCAAGAAAAAGCTAGAGAAGGAGAAAAAGAAAGAATCGGGCATGGCTGTGGTTGGCTGATGCATCTGCACCAAGTGCAGAAAGGAAGGAATTTGTAAGTTTTGCTCAAGATGATTGGGCATAGACTGTACATTGCAGTTATGACCCTTCTGTTCATGAAGTATGACAGTGGTGCTAGTAAGCACATTACTTCACAAAAAAATTTATTCTCATCTCTGGAATCTATCCCAAGTATATGAACCATCACATGTGCAAATGGTTCCTTATATCTTATCAAAGGAGTTGGTAGATTTGTACTCACTGCTACAAATGGGGGCACATTTACTCTTTCTAAAGTTTTATATGTGCTAGGAATTAATAAGAACTTGTTGTTAGTTTCAGCCTTAGCCTTGTCAGGCTTGATGGTGAAATTTGTGGATGATAGATGTACAGTTCAGGATAGAAATGATGGTTATTCTATCATTGCCTCAGGTACCTTGTTTCATAGCCTATACAAGATGGATGTATTTGAGAAGTTGCGGCATGATGCTTGCTTAGTCTCTACAACTTGTGCAATGAGTGATGCAGAATTATGGCATACACGATTTGGGCATTTGAATTATGGCAGTTTGTTACGCCTTCAAAGGCATGATATGGTGTCTGAGCTACCAACTCTTGAGACCCCTGCTAGACATGTATGTGAGGGGTGTATTCTTGGTAAAATGCATCGGGCATCATTTATAAAGGATGGATCTGTGAGAGCTGTTAAGAAATTATAGCTTATACATAGTGATGTATGTGGTCTTATGAGGACACCATCTATTGGGGGATATCTCTACTTCATCACTTTTATTGATGATTACTCTAGATATAGTTGGGTGTATCCATTAAAGTAGAAGTCAGAGGTTTTTATGTGCTTTAGGCAAAGGAATTTCATGCATATATGGTTGAAAAAAAGGCATCAATGTACAGTGTCATACACACCTCAACAAAATGGTGTGGCTGAGAGGAAGAACAGGTATGTCATGGAGATGGCACCATGTATGGTGAAAGCCCAAGATTTACCTCATGGTTTTTGGTTAGAGGGCAACTATGTGTGCAAACTATGTGTTGAACAAATGACCTACCAAGGCCTTGCAATCTAAAACTCCTATGAAGCTTGGCATGGCAGGAAGCCTTCTATGGCTCATTTGCGTGTTTTTGGCTGTTTTGCTTATGCTCTTGTGCCTGAGCAACAATGAAGTAAGCTTGATGATAAGGTAGTTAAATGCATATTTGTGGGATATAGTTCAGAAAGCAAGGGATATAGACTCTACCATCTGGCCTCAAAGCGGATTTTGGTAAGTAGAGAAGATGTTTTTGTCGAAAACTCAGTTTAGCCCATGATTTCATACAAAAAACAGCAGCAGAATGTATGCTTACATGACATGTTTGATTCGCTCCTACCTTTGCTTAATGAAGGGCAGCCATATGTAGAGCAATTGAATGCTTAACCAAGTGCTGAAATTCAGCCTTTTGATGAGGCAATTATTGAGGATGTAGTGGATGAGGAGAGAGTAGCCATAGAAGAATTTAGGCGTATGCCAAAATGGCTTGTGCAGACATTGAGGGATAGCAAGTTGGCAGGTCCTTTACTTAGCAAAACTCGTGCGGGTTCTCATCATGCAGATTATTCTCATGTGGATCATGTTCTCATTTCTACTTTATGTAATGAGGAGGAACCTGTTTACTTTGAGAAAGCACAGGATGATGATCATTGGATGCATGCTATGTAGGATGAGTATAACTCTATACTCAAGAATGACACCTGGTATTTGACAGATCTACCTCATGGCAACAAGGCCATTGGTCCTAAGTAGGTTTACAAGTTAAAACATAAAGCATATGGTAGCATTGATAGTTACAAGGCCAGACTTGTTGCAAAGGGGTATGCCCAAGAAAAGGGCATTGATTATGATGAGACCTTTGCACCCACGTCTCGTACGACTACGATTAGGTGTCTCGTTGCCTTGGCAGCATATCATGGGTGGAATGTACATCAGTTGGACATTAAGACTGCATTCTTGAATGGTGATTTACATGAGGAGGTGTATGTATTGTAGCCTCCTGGTTTTGATAAAAGGAGAAGAGTCTAAAGTATACAGGTTGTTGAAAAAGGCTCTTTATAGCCTTCAGCAAGCTCCTAGAGCATGGTATGAGAAGATTCATGCATACTTGGTTTACAAATGATTTTTGCAACAGTTCAACAGAGGGTACTCTCTATGTGAAGAGGAGTAAGGACACACTTTTGGTCATCGTTCTATACATTGATGACATGCTACTCCACGGGACCCGATATAGATTAGATTTCAGCCTTTAAGGCTGATGTCATCATTTGAGATGTCAGATTTGGGACCCTTGCATTACTATTTGGGGATTAAGTTTATGCAGCGCAATGATGGCATTGTTATACTGTAGTCTAAATATATATAGAAGCTATTGAATAGGTTTAATCTTGAAGATTGTAAACCTGTGTGGCTACACCTATGGAAACAGGTACTCGACTTAGTCTTCAAGATGTAGGAGACTCTTTTGATGCTAGTTTGTATCAACAAGCTGTTGGATCCCTTCTTTATGTGTGCAACATGAGGCTAGATATACAGTATGCGGTCTCATAGTCGAGATGATTTATATATAGCCCAGGTACGAAGTGTTCGTAGGCTATTAAGTGGGTTTTTTGCTATTTACAGAGCACTGTGTATTTTGGATTATTTTATCGAAAGGGGGGTGAGTCACAGCTGCATGCTTTCAGTGATTCAGATTGGGCTAGATATTATGACACACGAGTGTCCACTAGTGGATTTTTCTTTTGCGCCTTGGTGATTTATGTATATCATGGCTCAGCAAGAAGCAGCCTACATTGGCCACTTCCAGCTGTGTGAAGCTCAGTATAGGGCAGCTTTTACACCTATAGTTGAGTGTGTGGCTCAGACATCTTATGGGCTGATTTGGGTGTTGGATAGTTGTTTAGCACTATGATTTTCACTGAGCAAGAGCGCATTAGCAGTTGCGAGCAACCCAGTGTTTCATGCTCTATGTCATGGTAGAAAGACTCTCTATAGCAGAGATTAGCTTGGTCTATGTGCCTACACATGACAACATGGCATACTTATTAACGAAGGCTGTTCCTTGTGAAAAGTTTGAAGCTTTTTGTAAAGCTTTGGGCTTACTGCCTTTTTAGGATTGATCGGTCATACCCTGTTACAAGTATATATTTTATCATATTTTTGATGAATTAATAATTATATAAAATATATTTAATTTAATTTGTATAAGATTCACTTTAATGGAATGTGCAGTTTGGCACAAGATTAATGTATAGGTGTAAATGTGCACAAAGTCATTTTTTGTAACAAGGCCCACTAGCTATTTTATTTGGGCAAAGGTTTTTATATTTACAAACCTTAGGAGATTTCATGTGGTTAAAAATGTGTAAAGCAATACACTAAAAGTGGAAGAAGGAAGCCCAATATGTAAGCTCATCTATTCTTAGCTCCTTGGGGTATTTTTATTAATAAAAATCTTAAAATACTCAAGTCGTGGAAGGGGAGCTACATGCTTGAGGGAGAAAGATTGCACCTAATCTGTTTTCATTGTGTGGTACTCTCTATCTTATCTTTTGATGATGATGATGCTATTTCATTTGATGTTATTTTATTTTCTTTGTTTAATGATATGTTACGTTATTTGATTTTAATTTAATTTCAAGTCTCTGTTTTAATAATTGATGTATTTTGTGAGTATTTAACTATTTCTTTAAGAAATACCCTGTATGAGTGGTATCAGCGGTATGAGTGGTATCACAGCTTAGTGGTATGAGTGGTATCAGAGAGCTTAGTGGTATCGAAGCCTGCTTGGGTGTACATTCTTGAAGAAGATTAAATTTATGAGAAACCAAAGAGTAAAGGGGGGAAAGCTTACAACAAGTAACCAAAGGCTAAAAGAGAGAGAAAATAGAAGACCTTTGGGTAAAAGATTGAATGGTTATGGGATTTATATAGACCCTTGGATGGAGATTAGAATCAATGGCTAGGAATTACTGTCACCTTCTTGCAAATACCACTACTGTGCAAGAGAAACCACTTATGGTTTCACAAAAGTGGTTTTGAGAATTTGATTTTGGTTTTGAGATCTTTCTTTATAGATGTGAAGACCAAGGCATGAATAGCACTCTCCTATTCTCAGAATTCTAGGTAGTGGCTAGGATAAGAATCCTATATTGGACGGTCTGGGAAAATTTAACTCTTGAATATTAGTATTCCTTGCTAAATTGTGAAGAATTACAGACCAAAACTTCAATTCAAATTCTCTTAATTTTAACCCTCTCTCTACCCGAATGGCCGCCACGCGACCAAGGGGGAAGAAAAGAAGAAAACATGGTCCTAAGTGTATGGTAATTCTCTCCAATAGGGCGGACTGGATGAAAGGGTGGACAAGTGAAAATTATTTTTATTTTTATTTTTGTTTTCTCCTTGCGCGCTGCCTGTTTTTCAGCTTGGAGGGGAAACATCTTTTATTAAAGCTTATTATATATAATATATAATATATATATATATTCATATCATTTTCCTCCACCCAATTCTCCTCCTCCTCTATTTCGACCTGGCGGCACTGCAAACTCAACAATGGAGGGCATGCAATTTTATTATTAAAAAAAAAACTAAATTCTAGCATCAAATAGTGAATTGGCATGCGTTTCTTTTATTGTGCGCCCTGCAGCCTGGGTTCAAATTCGTTTGGGCTGGGCCCTTTGACAAAAGGGTAATTAAAGTTTAGTGTATATATATATATAACAATATATAATATATAATATAATATAATATATATATATATTAGAATGCTCTATGAGTCGGCAGAGCAGAAAATGCACATATTTCTGTGCGCGATAGCGGCTCTCTGGGCGTAGAAAATTATTGTGTTACCTCCTCAGAAGAGAGGCTACCATCTCGTCACCTCCAAGATTCTAGAGGGATGATACGGACTCATTTTCGAGCAGAATTGTACCTGAGGGAAGGAGTGCCCCTTGGAACCTTTCACTTGAAGGCCTTATTACTTATAAGGTTAAATAATCTTGAAGCTTATAAAGCTTAGAGCCTTCAAAGATTTATGTATATGTATACCGTTGCTTGTTATATATATATATGACCAGTGAAAGAATTTATTTTAAAAGCTAAAGCTTTAAGCTTTAGAGCCTTATAATATCAAGAGTTTTCATCCTTTAAAACCCTTGTTTCATATAGAAACTTTGAAATGGATAAGCTCTAAAAGCTTATATTATTTCAATCTTTATATATATATATATCCTCAATTGTAGACCGATAACCGTTGGTGCATGAATATGAAGAGGCTCAGTTAAAATTGAAGGCTTAATAATAAAGCTTTAATAAATATTAAAAAATATTATATTATCTTCATCCCTCAGGCAGCTCACAAACTGAAGATTTCATTTTTTTTCCTCCTTTTCTCCAAAATGCGCGCTGCACGAACTTGCAGCATAGAGACTCCTTAATTAAACGTTAATTAATGCTTAAATTATATACATACATACATACATACACACATATACATATATATATATATATATATATATATATATATATATATATATATATACATATACATATATATGTCTATATATACACACACACACACACACACACACATACATACATACATATATATATATATATATACACACACATATACACACACACACACACACACACACACACACACACACACACACACATATAGCTGGATTTCTGGAGAGCCTTAACTTAGGCTTTAATTAAAGCTCAATGCTAAATATATATATTTAGGGCCACGACCCTTTTATAGTCAAGCCCTAAAAATAAGGCTTTAGTTGAAGCCTAGGAGAGAGATATATATATGTGTGTGTTATATTCTTTAAAAATGCCTTTTGGCTGGCCATCTCTAGCCAGCAACACTAGAAAGCTATGAAGAAGGCCTTAATAAAAAGCTTTATTAAGCTTTTTTTTAGTGATATATACATAGATATATAAAGCTTTTAAATTAAGCTTTGTAATAAAAACTATGCTAAAGCTTTTAGCTTTATAAAGAAAGAGGACATTAGAGCTTAGACCTTATTTTAAACCTAACCTTAGTTAAAGCTATAGCAAGCTTAAATTTTTGGGTGTTTTTTAAAAGAGAGATCCTTATGCTTAATCAAGCCTTGATTAAGGTTAAATTTTTATAAGCTTGAGAACTTATAACTCAAAAGTATACGTACACGAGGCCCATACCACTCAAACACGAGCTTCAAGTAGATTCAACACCATAGAATGCAAGGAAACACAATGTTGAGCAAACTCGAAATCTTAAAAGAATTATCCATGGCTCAACATCAAAACTTTATAAAAATCAACAATGTCTCATACTTTTGTAAGACCTTGTTTTTACAGATTCATCAAGGGTTATTATTTCTCTCGAGTCAACCATGACAACGACAACTTCTCTTCGAACTAGAGGGTAATTCTCAACATCAAGGTATTTATGATAATCTAAGCCTCAAACAAGTTAATCCACACCACTTTTATTGTTTTATTCTCGACTCATCATACCTTGAGGTAAATTTTCTTATCTATAAATTTTAGTTGCATCAGTCATATGTACATTTGTTTATCTAACATTTTACCATGTAGATGTGCTTCTCCAACATCATGTGAGTACATATTCAACCAATTCATTAATTGCTTTTTGTGTTTAAAATTGACATTAATTAATTCGACATGTATGAATCCTGGAACTACATTTAAAATTTATTTTTCAAAATGACTCCATCACTCACAAGTAAGTTCCCCTATTTTTCATATAATTAAAATATCGCTTATACTTATGATATTTGTGACCTTTTAATGATGTATTTTGTAGCAAGGTTGATCACTTTGCAAGTAAGTTCTTATCCCTCATAGCTTAGTAAATAATTCGTCAAATATTTCTAAATAGGTTTTATCTTTCAGACAATGACTCAAACACATTCCAAGTAAGTTTCTCATCCCTATTCTTACAATATTGATCATGCTTAAATATTCATTGATAAAACTTCAAGATTTTATTTCTTATAAAGTCATAACCCGTAGTTATGTATGGAATTATAATCCATTCATGTTCTTTCTCATTTTTCTCAATGTAAAGTATCATTTCAATTGAATAAATATATATATAAAGGTACGGTTCTCTACTGTTGAATTTCGTGTTTATTATTTAAGTTTATGTCAACTTCAAAAGTAAATTAACCCTCCATCATCCAAACTTGTTTCCTTAATCAATTTCATCTACTTTGGTTTATAATCTCACATATCCTTGAGTGTCCAAATTCTTTTGATAGATAATTTCAATGACACCAACAATGGAGTTATGTATACATATTCAGCTTCTTTTATATAACTTTTTCATGAGTTTTTTTATAATCTCTTTTCCACCTAATAATCTAATTAATAAACCTTACAATAAGATTAGTTCAAGTTCAATAAAATAAATGAAATTTCTAAACAGAGAAAAATTACGTTGGAATTTAAGTTTCAGAGGGAGCTAGCCACTCTGCCCCTCAAACTTTTATTCTGAAGGAAGTAATGTATAAAATTAATCTGGTGGTATGGGACATTAGATTGGTTTTATATACTTACTCCAGACACATTTATGTCTTCTATCTTTCTACCATCCTATGTGTGTATGTACAATGCGCCTATGTGGTATGGGACACACAGACTCGTCTTACATACATTCATTTGATTGGTTCACTGCATATGCATTTATTAGTGTAGATCTAGTCTTCCACACCCAATCATAAAGCCATCCTCTCATGCATTTATGCTACCGTATATCGGGACACCCGTATATGGCATGTTTTTGTGCCCTCACTGTTTGTTTCAGTTTGTTCATATGGAGGGGTGATTCCTTGGGTACTTACGCCTGGCAAACATTTGTGTGACTGCCTTCACTATTTGTTTCAGTTGGTTCGTATGGTGTATGGTCATTATTTGATTATTATGGGTTGTCTATATCTGTGGGGACGATGTGGATACCGTATGAGTATAGCAACGAGAAGTGCGACGATACCGATTGAGGTGTCGCACTGTATGAGATGTGCAAAGGTACTGATTGAGGTGTCGCACTATACGAGGGTACCGATTGAGGTGTCGTATGGCTGGTGGATTGTGCGATGGTATGAAGATGATCTTTTTGTACATGTTATTTTTTATTTGATAATCAGTGTGACGATCACCAATTTAGGTATCGCACAAGTTTTCTTGATTGGTATTCCATGTCCATGAGAACCTTTGAGCCATGCCTTTATGCCTCTAAGCCATGTTCGGACCTTTGAGTTTACCTTGCAAGTTATGACATCAACAATCCTGTTCTCTTGGCATTTTTCTTATGTAATTGAGGACAATTGCTTCCTCAAGCAGGAGGACTGTACATGTATATATTTTATCATATTTTTAATAAATTATTAATTATACAAAATATGTTTGATTTAATTTGTGTAGGATTCAATTTAACAAAATGTTCAGTTTGGGATTAATGTATAGGTGTAAATGTGCACAGTCATTTTTTGTAATAACAAGCCCCACTAGCTATTTTATTTGGGCAAAGGTTTTTATATGTACAAACCTAAGGAGATTTCATATGGTTAAAAATGTGTAAAGCAATACTCCAAAAGTGGGAGAAGGAAGCCCAATATGTACGCTCATCTATTCTTAGCTCCTTGGGCTATTTTTATTAATAAAAATCTTAAAATACTCAAGTCGTGGAAGGGGAGCTACACGCTTGAGGGGGGGAAGATTGCACCCAATCTATTTTCATTGTATGGTACTCTCTATCTTATCTTTCGATGATGATGATGCTATTTTATCATACTTGGAACAAAAGGCTCAAATTACTCCATGTTTCTTTACAAGAATCTGTTCAAAATACTTAGTGGGTGTTGGATGCTCAAGAAGAAGAACAGGAGTCTCGATGGAGGAGGATTTCACCACTTGGTGGTCTAGTAATCTACATGCATTTATCAAAACATGATCCATCCAAACCTCCTAAGCTAGACATGTGGAATGAATGGGTGTAGCCAATGGCATATGCCATAAGTTTTCTTTAGATTTTCATCGGCCCCAAGAATAGAAAGAATGGAAGATGTTTTCAAACAAGCTCACAGTGAGGTGTTGCAAGAGGATGTAATAGAATCCATTGTATAAAAGATTTTACAAGTAGGAGTATGGTGGGGCCAACTTTATTTCATGATGTACCTAAATTTACTAAGGGTTATGAGTGTTAAACAATTCACGATACCTCAACAAAAGTTTAAGATGCCATTCACACCTATCATGATTCAACAACCCTTTGAGAACTGACAATTGTGGGGCTTATTAAATTAGCCTAATTCACAAGCTTGTTATATCATTGTCGCAACAAATTATTTCACCAAATGGATGAAACCTAAAGCGATAAGAAAAGCTAATACCTTGATAATTTCTAAGTTTCTATATGAGAATATGATTTTGAGGGCTTTGGTTGGTCATTGGAATTGGTCAATAACTAGAGAACACATTTTATTAATAAAATGGTATGTCATTTGGAAGTCCATGGAAAATCATCACCTTATTATTCACAAAGAAAATGGCTAAGCCAAAAGCAGCACTAAAATATTGTGTGCTATCTTCACAAAAACATTAAAAGTATTGTGTGCTATTTTCAGAAAAACACTAAAAAAGCAAGTACATGAGATTGGGAGCATAAGCTCAATGCTCCTCTATGGGCTTATTTTACTATAGCCTAGACACCATGGTCTAAAGTGGTAATGCCAATGGAATATTTAGTGTGAATTCTATAAGTGGTTATTAAGCCACATACACATTGAAAATGATCAGTTAGTTTTGGAAAGTTTCTTGTAGCACACCTACTAGAACTCTAGAAGTATAGTCACAATACTTGGATGAGAATGGATCAAAGATAGCTAATGCCACATTAATTGGGATGGCCGAAGTGTGAGATTGAAGCTATTAAAGGGTGAAACATCTTCCTATGTGAAGGAAGACCTAAAACATAAGTTCCCTCACATGGCAAGATGATCAAGGCCAAGATAACTATTTCTAAGGTGAGAACATGTAACAATAAATTTAACCAAGGGCATGGATAAAATTTACCACAAAGAATGGTTTGTTAATGAAGTAAGATGATCAAGGGCAAATCCCAAGATAACTATTTCTAAGGTGAGAACATGCAATAATAAATCCGAAGATAACTATTTCGAAGGTGAAAACACGCAACAACAATAAATTGAACCAAGGGCATGGTTAAAATTTACCATGTTAAAGAATGTTTTGTTAATGAAATAAGTTATTATTCCCATTAAACCTGAACATAATCTTATGTTTAAGGAGGCATGGAAAAGCTCAAGAAAAATCAAATTTGACTCCATATGGATCATACGTTCCATTATATTGGAAAATTAAGGTACCATGTGCAAATATATTTATCACATGGGCCTTAATTCATGAAAGTGTAGATTTTTTATGAGTTATGCCTAGTGAAGACACAATCATGCATGGGAAAGAGTGGATTGAAGCCAATGCTAGTCAAGACACAATCATGCATGGGAAAGAGTGGATTGAAGCCACTCAATGTTGCATCAACTAACAAGAGAAGACAATTGTATTGGAAGCTAGGAGTTGAAGAAGTGACAACCCACCAATAGTATCATAAAGGAAAAAATATTTTCTTTAACTTCAAGGATAGCCCTTTCAACTCAAGTCCCAACCTTGACATTGATAACCTCTCTCCCTAGGGAATCCACTACTAAACTTCAAGTGACCACTCCTTGAGGAATCCATTACTAAACTTCACTCCCTGAGGAATCCTTAAGCAACCACTCTTTGAGGAATCCACTACTAAATTTCAAGCAACCACTCCATGAGGAATCAACTACTAAACTTCAAACAACCACTCCATGAGGAATCAACTACTAAACTTCAGACAACCAAACCCTAGGGAATCCACTAATAAACTTTAAGAAATTACTCCCAATATCAAGGAAGCCTTGTCTTTATTACATAAGGAATCTAATATAAAACTCGTCTTTAGCAGACAAGGAATCTCATATAAAACTCCCAAAATGAAAATAATTTTGCTTAACAAGAATCGTCATGAACATGGAAACATTTACCATTAATATCCCATCCTCGATAACCATTTTATAATATTTAATTGAACCTCTCTAACTCACAACACCATAAATCACCAATATTTGAAGTCAAATCAACAATGTGTGCCCAAAAATGTATTAGCCACATAAGGTTCCACTAAAATTTGGATGCCTAGAAGGCCATCATAAAAGGCTAACAAGCACTCTAGGAGAGACCAAAAATGCTTCAAGCCATCACAAAAGGCTATCAAGCACTCTAGGAGAAACCAACAATGTGTTAAGCCATCGCAAAAGGCTATTAAGCACTCTTGGAGAAACCAACAATGCCTTCAAGCCTAAACCACGGTAGTGGGTGGTGCTAAATAGAATGCTAAAAGCTTAATGTTACATGAACCAATTACATCCATACATCCATTTTCACATCCTCATTCATACATCCACATCCACATACATACATCCATACACCCACATCTACATCCATACATCCATTTTCACATCCACATTCATACATCCACATCCACATCCACATACATACATCCACACATCCACATCCATACATCCACATCCACATCCATACATCCATACATCCACATCCATACATCCATTTTCACATCCAGATACATACATCCGCATCTACATCCATACATCCACATCCACATCCACATTCATACATCCACATCCACATTCCACATTCATACATCCATATCCACATTCACATTATTTTTGAGTTTAAAACTCATTCAAGCATGTGAAGTAGGTGCCTCCTTGAAGGGACTCCCCTTCCTTACACGTGTCAAAATGGAATCATTATATCCAAAATATCTCATTTTTTTTAAAACCACATGACAAGTCATGGTAGGGGAGTGGTTCAAGGAGATGAAAAACCTTGAAAGACCAGGTTTTATGGCAATAGGGGATGGCACTGCTCATCCAACTGCCCATGTTGGAGATGTGCCATTGTCTATGCAGGATAGCAAAGTGAAGTACCTTGCAGCAGATGTACTTCATGTTCCGAACATAACAAAGAATCTGGCTTCAGGTTGCCAAATGATTGAGCAGGGTTTGTTTGCAGGTTCGGTTTAATCCTGATGGTTGTTATGTTGATGACTTTAAAGACAAGTGCAGGTTAGTTGCAAAAGGTAACAGAGTGGACAGAATGTTTACATTGAATGTAAACATGCCTGAAGTGAGTGCTGCAATGTTTGCAAATGGTTCAGGAATCGTTGCAGACACATACATTTGGCATAAAAGAATTGGACATGTGAATGTATAGAGAATGAAGTCTATGCAGACAAAAGGAATTGTGACAGGGCTGCCAAAGTTTAAAGTTGAAGATATGCAGAAAATATGTGAAGCATGCCAATTTGGAATGCAAACAAAGCATGTATTTCCACGTGACAGAAATGTGAGCAGAAATGCACTAGATGTTGTGCATATCAGATGTATGGAGTCATATGAAGACCATGTCTATGGGAGGCTGCAGGTATTATGTGACATTTATTGATGAGACCACACAAGGAAAGTGTGGGTATACTTCATAGGAGAAGGGTGAGGTGTTCACTCATTTTCAGAATTTCAGAGTTATGGTTGAAAAGCAAACAGGGAAATATGTAAAGTGCCTAAGGTCAGATGGAGGGGGAGAGTACTTCTCCAATGAGTTCTCTGAATTTTTGAAGAAGAATGATTTTCGGAGACAGTTTACATGCATATACACTCCGCAACAAAATGGAGTTGCTGAGTGAAAAAACAGGCACATTGCTGAGATTGCGCGAGCATTGATGGGAGAGAAGAATATGCCACATAGCTATTGGACTGAGGCTATTTCTACAGCAGTATACATCATGAACAGGACTCCAACTGCAGCCATACATGATGTAACTCCAGAGGAGAGGTTTACTGGCAGAAAACTTGATTTTGGATGCATTGCATATGTGCATGTGCCAGATGAGCTGAGAACTAAGCTAGATCCAAAAGCTGAAAAATGTGTGTTTATTGGGTATTCCCTTGAGCAAAAGTGATACAGGTGTTATAACCCTGCTACACGTGAGTTGAGGGTAAGCAGGGATGTTATCTTTGATGAGATGAGCAGCTGGTATGCTGCTGAAAAAGAAGCTGTTGGGGCTGATGTGAGTGGAAATGTGGTTGCACAGAATACAAGTCAGCAATCACAGTCTTTGAGTGGACCAAGAGAGTCCTCATCTAGTGGTTCAGTTGATAGACCATGGAGTGGCAGGTGCGTCATAATACCAGTCTTGCAAATGTGATTAGTACATCACACGCACATCACACATAAAGGCAAAGAGAAAGTGGTTGAGCCCCTTAGTATGCCTGACATTTCTGCAAGGCATTCTCATGTTGATGGAGAGTCTAATGGCTCAGAGATGAGCCTTGATGAGGAGCTTGGGATACCAGCTATGAGAACACCTGGTGTAAAGAAGGCTATGGAAGCCATGAATGCAAAGCTGCGAAGATCTGGGAGAGTGAAGAATCCTGTGCAGAGGTTTACCTATGATGGTTATGTGGCACATCACTATGCATACATGGCAAAAGTTGTACAGGTTATAGAGCCCACATGCATTGATGAGGCTGTTGGAAATGTGTGTTGGGAGAAAGCTGAGGAGATGGATGCTATATGGAAATGAGACTTGGGATTTAGTGCAATTGCCTGACGTTACGGTTACATACCTTAACATTTTTCCAAGTCCTAAGCTATGTCCTAGTGCGACACCTATCCATCATCATAAGAGTGTCATACCTGGCACTAATGATGTAAATAGATATTGTAAACATAAAGCATAATATTTAAACAATTAAAAATAATATTTTACTTAATCATGTAATTAGAGGCTCATTACGTAAGACCATATTAGTAAAGGTTAAGAAATGTTAACCCTCATTAAGGTTTGAGAGGCCTTAAAGAGATGGAAGTTTGAGTGAGAAACCTCCCTTGCACCCCTAAATGATTGAGAATTAATGAAATATGGATGAATATGTATGTGAGTTTCAATTAAAGTTTAAAGTTGTGAATATGTACTTATAACAAATTTTTTTACGTCTTGTATATGGAATGTGTATGCAAAGACAGTGAGACGGATCATCGTCACCCTCTTTTTGCACATGGATATGTAGAGAACCTTGTTGTTGGATGTTTTGAGAGGGATATCTTTTGAGTGGGCCTATTTTTTATGGGTTGGGTCCATGTGCCCATCCTTATAAGGCAGCCAACGACGAGGGCTTTGACCCACCCTAGTTTAGAGTCACAGGTGTGCTCTTGGGTACGCTTGGGTGAGTGCATGCGAAGTGACTTTGGCGATGCATCAAGCTCATGTAGGGAACAAGGCAAAGTGATCCCCAGCAGGTGCATAGGGCTTGCTAGACTGGGATCCAATGACACCGCTTTAGGGAGAAATTTAGAAGGAAAGCGTGGGGAGTTGGGTGCTCTTGATTAGTCAAGAGGTTTTCGCGTTCGACACAAAGGTGATGTAGCTAACTTTTTAAAGCAATGTGTCAATGCTAGAGATTGTGAGTTTGGAGCGAGATTTTCTTGACAACCACTCTTATACTCATACCTCCATATTTTTTAAAGCAATGTGTCAATGCTAGAGATTGTGAGTTTGGAGCAAGATTTTCTTGACAACCACTCTTATACTCATACCTCCATATTTTTTCTCTCTTCTTTGGTCCTTCCTCCTCCTCCCCTCCTCCCCCTAACCCGGTCCCTCAATCTCTCTCTCTCTCTCTCTCTCTCTCTCTCTCTTTGTGTCTCTGTCTCTGTCTCTCTCCCTCTCTATCTCTCTCTATTTCTCTCTCATCTTTCTCTCTCTTTCTCTCTCGTCTTCCTCTCTTCTCCTCTTTCTCTCTCTCTCTCTCTCTCTCTCTCTCTCTCTCTCTCTCTCAACTTCCTCTCTCTCTCTCTCTCTCTGTATATATATATATATATATATGTGTGTGTGTGTGTGTGTGTGTGTTTCAAGAACAGAAGGGGACCTTTACACCTCAAAAGTTGGAGGGAGGAATCTTACACACACACACACACACACACACACATATATATATATGTAAGATTCCTACATATATATATGTAAGATTCCTATATATATATATATGTAAGATTCCTACATATATATATGTAAGATTCCTACATATATATATGTAAGAAGGGGAGGTTCTTACACCTTTACACCTCAAAAGTTGGAGGGAGGAATCTTATATATATATATATATATATATATATATATATATATATATATATATATATATATATATATTTCTTACACCTTTACACCTCAAAAGTTGGAGGGAGAAATCTTACATATATATATATATATTACACCTCAAAAGTTGGAGGGAGGAATCTTACATATATATATATATATATATTATACCTCAAAAGTTGGAGGAGGAATCTTACATATATATATATATATATATATGATATATATATGTAAGATTCCTCCCTCCAACTTTTGAGGTGTAATATATATATATATATATATATATATATATATATATGTATATATATATATATATATATATGTATATATATATATATATATATATATATGTATATATATATATATATATATATATATATATATATATATATATATATATGTAAGATTCCTCCCTCCAACTTTTGAGGTGTAATATATATATATATATATATGTAAGATTCCTCCCTCCAACTTTTGAGGTGTAAAGGTGTAAGAACCTCCCCTTCTGTTCTTGAAATTATTCCCCTCTCTAAAACATAAGAAAGATCTTGTTTTACCCTATTTTGGCCTAGAGAGAGAAAAAGTCTAGAGAGAGATAGTCTTAAATTGAGATATCTTTGGATATAAAAATCCTCCTAGTGTCTAAAATGGATTCCCTTGAAATAGAAATTCAAAAAGAACTTTCCAATGTGCATTTGGAATTAATTGAAAATGTGTATAAAGACCTTAGCCTAAGGGTCTACATTTTCATAAATTTTTGAATTATGGTGCAATTAAGGTTCCAATGGGTCAATTGGATTAATCCAAGTGTTGGGATGAGATAAATCCAAAGAATAAAAGAAAATACTCAGAAATGAGTAAATACTCACATAAGATGAAGAGTTGAGTGAGTATAGGGTTTATTAGTTAAAAACTATGAGATATTACTAAAAAATGAGATATTTTAGAATAATGATGCATTTTTGACACCTTGGTAAGGAGAGGGGGACTCTTGAGGTAGGCACCTAATTCACACATGTGGAAGGGTTTTTAATTCAAAAAAATTGTGATATTTTTATCTCTCCTCTCTCCTAGATCAAACCAAATAAAAAAGGGAGCTAAACTGATCCAAATCTTGTCTAAATTGAGTCAAATTGAATCTAGAAAATTCTAGAACCCAGTTGGACTTGGTTAGTGGCCTCCCTCACCTATAAATATATCCTTAGTCTTTTGTAAAAAAATTTGTGAACTATACCATGCCAGTATTACATTAAAATAATGATATTTTTTATTATCCCTTAAAAATCCTTTACTTTTGGAGAGCTTGGAGCTTCTCTCTCTCTTCAACAATTCTTGGAGCTTTCCTCTCAACATACTAAACCAATTGATTGGTTGGGGCTTCCTTCTAAGATAAAGAAGCAAGCCAAATCTAGAGGTAAGAAAGTAATTTCATGGTTTTCATTAATATTCTCAATGATTTCACTTCTCAACCCCTCTCAAGCTTAAGTTTCTATTTAGTTATTTTAATGCAAATCAAGCTTTCTCTAAGAGTTTTAATGATTAATCACAAAGAGGATAATCTTTATGCTTAATTAGAATGCCTTTTATGTATATCTCTCTCTCCCAAAAGAATAGTCATTCAAATGACTAATTCTTTAGCAAATGAATGCTTCTCATTGATAAATTCTTAATTCAAAACCATACTCTAAGCTTGTCAAGCTAGAGGTTAGAAAATGACTTTTTATGCTTTTATGATAATAAAACTATGGTAAATTCTTATAAGTAGTTAAAAAAACTACTTTAAGTGATTCTAAATGCAAAAGAGATATTCCTATCATTTTGGGAAAAGAAGAATAGTAGAAATAGCCTACTCTAGTAGATTAATCATAATTAAAATTATGATTGTGGTTAAATTTATGTTTAAATTGTGTTTAAATTTCATAAATTGGATTTAAGTTTATGGATAGATCTTCTATCATAATTGCAATGTCTTATTCTTTTTAGAAAAAATTAAAAATTATTAGTAATAGCAGCGAAGCTATGGCAAAAATTTTAGAAAATAATACATATCTTATTTTTATGCATAATGCTAAAAGAGGACTTCCTACCATATTCTAGGATTGAATATCCTATGCTAAAAGAATGATTTTCATCATATTCATGGAAAAATTATTTTTAGTGTTTATATATAAATACGTAATTAAGAAAAGAGAAAATTTTGGAAATTTTATTTTTATGCAAAAAGAGCAATTCCCATGATAATGGAGATCCATGTAATTAAATGGAAAAAGAGAAATTTTTGGTATATTTAAATAATAGATATTTTTATTTAATTTTAAAAAAAATTTAGACAAATTTATTTTATGCATGAGAAATTTTTAAATGATAAAAGAGGAATTCCCATGACATTTGGAATTCAATCATTTAAATGGTAAAAGAGGAATTCTTGGCACAATTGAAATACTGGATATTTTTATTAAAGAAAAGAGGAATTTTAGATAAAAGAGAAATTTCCATGATATTTAGAATTCAATCATTTAAATGCAAAAAGAGGAATTTCCATGATATTTGAGATAATTAAATGGTAAAACAGGAATTTTTAGCATAATTCAAATTATGAGTATTTATCAAAAGTGAAATTTTGATCATTATTAATTTTATTGAAAAATATGGGTAGAATTGAATTTTGTAAATCCCATGAATCTTTTACTCAAAAGAAGAATATTGAATATATTTCACTTTAGAAATTTGAAAAAGAATATGAAAATATCCGTCTTGAGAAAAAGTACCTATAACCAGGGTAAGCAATTGGCAAAAATTTAGAAAACTCCCATCGGTATCAAAAATAGAAAATGTTACTAAATGTGAATAGATGTGAATGCAATGTAAATGTGATGTGATAAGATGTGAGTGGATGTGATAAGATGTGGTGTGATGTAAATGAATGTGGATGGGATGTGAGGTGATGTAAATGGATATGGATGTGAATGATGAGATGAGAATGAGATGTGAGGATATGTGAAAGGATGTGATGTGATGTAAATGGATGTGCACGTGAATGATGAGATGAGAATGAGATGGGAGGATATGTGAAAGGATGTGATGTGATGTAAATGGATGTGGATGTGGATGTGAATGAAGAGATAAGAATGAGATGTGAGGATATGTGAAAGGATGTGATGTGATGTAAATGGATGTGGATGTGGATGGGATAAGATGTGATGTGATGTAAATGGATATGGATGTGGATGTGGATGGGAAGTGATGTGATGTAAAGGGATGTGAATGTGAATGTGATGAGATGTGGATGAAATGTGATGTGATGTAAATATATGTGGATGTGAATGTGAAGAGATGTGATGATATGTGAATGGGTGTGACGTGATGTGGATGGAATGAATGAGATATGATGTGGATAGATGTGGATGCGATGTAATGTGGATGGAATGTGAATGATGGGATGGGGATGCAATGATTATGATGGATGTGAATGGATGCAATGAGATGTGAATGGATGTGAATGTGACGTGATGATGTAAATAGATGTGAATGGATGAGATGTGATGTGAATCATCGGAATAGATGTGATGTGAATGGATGTGATGTGATGTGATGTGGATTGGGCTAGATGTAAATGGATGAGATGTGATGTGAATGGATGCGATGTGATGTGAAGCGGGATAGATGTGAATGGATGAGATGTGATGAGAATGGATGTGATGTGATGTGGATCAAGGTAGATGTGAATGGATGAGATGAGATGTAAATGGATGTGATGTGATATGATGTGGATATGGGTAGATGAGAATGGATGAGATGTGGTGAGGATAGATGTGGATAGATGTGATGAGATGTAATATGATGTGATGAGATGTAATATGATGTGATTGGATGAGAATGGATGATGGACGATGGGAATACATATGATTGGATGTGGATTAAGCAAAGTGAATTGATTTAGAAGAATGTGGAATAACGAGAAATGATGTGGAACGATGTGGAAAGATGAGAGTTCATTAGAAACTGTATTTATGAAACCTGTTTTTAAATGATTGTTTTATGTCAAGAATGTTGGGAAAGCATTTTGACCATCTTGTGAATGAGGTCATGGAGACCTAAGTGATAAAGTTGCAACAGCTGACGGAGAGTCAATGGAGACCTAAGTGATAAAGTTGCAACAGCTGACGGAGAGTCAATGGAGGACGTCTCGTGTAGCAAGGTCGGCCGAGGTCTTGACCAGCCTCGGTTTGATTTAAATGGTGAGCTTCCGGTACGGTGGATGAGGGACCAAGGAAGCGGCCTATGAGTGAAGCGCTAGGTGACCTGTGAGATGAAGGATCCTAGAGGGTGCTGACCATACGGTGCTCGTGTGGCCGAAGATACCCATGCATGCATCGAGGAAGAAAATGGAACAAGGTGTTAGAGTTGTTTTCTGAACTTGGGCATGGATCTAGTTGATTGACCTTGCTTCTGGTCCTCCTCAACGGATGAGTCCATGGCTCTTTTATATGGATCTGTTGGTTGATCCTGCTGATCTTCTGGGGAGTCCATTTGGATTTTTATAAGTGAATATATGTCCAGGTACTATGAGCTAGGAACTATTGAAAAGGCCCCTGAGAGTGGACAGGTGGTGAGCGTTCTGGTTGCCACCAATGATGCCATAGGTACACCGATGAAGGAATGATTAGAAATTAGAATTCAACTGGATATTTTGGAGGATTATGATCAGTGATACTAAAGACAACTGAATCTGTGAAATAGGCAATTTCACATTGGGTGTGTAAGTGGTGTGACGATCTTGAAGTTTGCTTGAAGCACCGGCTAGGGGACTAGGAAACTCTTTTCCTGGTACCTGGGGCAAAACATAACCAAATTCCTAAATGGATCCTATCACTACAGTCGGAC
Source organism: Cibotium barometz (assembly GCF_041138505.1). Taxonomy (NCBI): domain Eukaryota; kingdom Viridiplantae; phylum Streptophyta; class Polypodiopsida; order Cyatheales; family Cibotiaceae; genus Cibotium; species Cibotium barometz. The sequence goes on from NC_141053.1 coordinate 20,330,372, forward strand.
TCGATGGGGTTAGGCTTGACTGATGGATCCCAAAAATTGAGACTCAATTCTGTTATGGTACGATAGATGAAGTAAATCTCGGATAGTCCTTGTTTTATGGAAAAAAGAATCAACGGCTGTGCCTCTTGATGAGGAAAAAAGCATTGGTCTCTATGATGTGCAAGTATCCTCCTTGATCTGACCATGTGACTTAGGGTTCGGTCGGATCAGTTTGGTTAGTTAAGGCTCTCGACTACGTTAGAATAAAAATATCCTGGAGGAATCGCCCATGCTTTCTGGGCAAGGGAAGTCTTTTCGGGTTCAGTTTTGGAAGAACCGAGGGATTAGTCTCTTGTCCGGATATCCATGGGCGAGGCCCCGAGTGAGAGGCTCTACCCTGCGCACGAAGTGCTACTTCCGTTGCTAGCACCCCTGATTTCGTTGCACTGAGAGGGTAGGGATCTTTCAGTTGGTATCAGAGCGAATTGGCTAAAGTGGATCAACCAAGAAGCAAGAAATGTCAAAAATTTATGAAGTACCAGTAAAAGATTGTAATTGTGTGATGAATTCATATAAATTGATATTCAGAATAAAGATTCATAAATTGGTAATTGGGTCTTCAGATGGAAGTACCACATTTGTATGGAATCCCTAACTTGCTTGAGACCTAGATATGATGGTATTTACCTTATAACTCCAAGGACCATGACTACCCGTATATACCATGAGTATATCTGCAGCTCTTTACTGACAATATATACGAGTAAATCTAAGACCTTGAAATTATAAGCAAAAATGCTATCCAGATGATGAATTCGAATGTTGGTTGATATGATTTTAGAATTATGGTTGAGAATTGATGAGTTGATTTGGATTCTGATTAAAAGATGATGATTCCTGAATTCTGGTTGAAAGAAGATAAGTTGAACAACAAAACCACAATGAGGATGAATGGGACGAATCCCAGTAATGATGTTAATAACCGAAATGGCGATAATGACTTCAGAAAAATCACTATGAGATTAGTGGATTGTGCTGATGAAACAGATTGCTGCTATTTGACCTTGGACCCAGTGGATCTAATTAAGGGATGACAAATTGAGAACCTGCATAACTGAAATTCCCAGGGAGGAATGTTCAGATGGAATTTTCGGTTTGATGGTGGGGACCATTATTGTGTTAAGGATATGAGTGATATGTTCTGAATGAATTGTTATTTGATAATGAGTTCTATATATTCTAGAAGGCATCTTTATCCCAGGATTTTGTTGGGTTGACCAGACTATAAGGAACCCTAGAATCAGCTGTATCTTAAGGGAAAGAGTTTGTCCTCCAGCTGTGCAAGATGAGGGTATCTCACGTTTTTTAAGTGGGGTAGGATGTAAGATTCCTCCCTCCAGCTTTTGAGGTGTAAAGGTGTAAGAACCTCCCCTTCTGTTCTTGAAATTATTCCCCTCCATAAAACATAAGAAAGATCTTGTTTTACCCTGTTTTGGCCTAGAGAGAGAAAAAGTCTAGAGAGAGATAGTCCTAAATTGAGATATCTTTGGATATAAAAATCCTCCTAGTGTCTAAATTGATTCCCCTGAAACAGAAATTCAAAAAGAACTGCATTTGGAATTAATTGAAAATGTGTATAAGGACCTTAGCCTAAGGGTCTACATTTTCATAAATTTTTGGATTATGGTCCAATTAAGGTTCCAATGGGCCAATTGGATTAATCCAAGTGTTGGGATGAAATAAATCCAAAGAATAAAAGAAAATACCAAAAAATGAGTAAATACTCACATAAGATGAAGAGTTGACTGAGTACAGGGTTTATTAGTTATTAGTTAAAAATTACGATATATTACTAAAAAATGAGATATTTTGGAATAATGATACATTTTTGACACCTTGGTAAGGAGAGGGGGACTCTTGAGGTAGGCGCCTAACTCACACATGTGGAAGGGTTTTTAATTCAAACAAATTGTGATATTTTTATCTCTCCTCTCTCTTGGATCAAACCAAATAAAAAAGGGAGCCAAACTAATCCAAATCTTGTCCAAATTAAGTTAAACAAAACCTAGAAAATTCTAGAACCTAGTTGGACTTGGTTAGTGGCCTCCCTCACCTATAAATAGATCCTTAGTCTTTTGTAAAAAAATCTGTGAACTATACCATGCCAGTATTACATTAAAATAATGATATTTTCTATTATCGCTTAAAATCCTCTATTTTTGGAGAGCTTGGACCTTCTCTCTCTCTTCAACAATTCTTGGAGCTTTCTTCTCAACATACTAAATCAATTGATTGGTTGGGGGATTCCTTCTATAAGATAAAGAAGCAAGCCAAGTCTAGAGGTAAGAAGTAATTTCATGGTTTTCATTAATATTCTCAATGATTTCACTTCTCAACCCCTCTCAAGCTTGAGAAGTTTCTATTTAGTTGTTTTTAATGCAAATCAAGTTTTCTCTAAGAGTTTTAATGATTAATCACAAAAAAGATAATCTTTATGCTTAATTAGAATGCTTTTTATGTATATCTCTCTCTCTCCGAAAAGAATAGTCATTCCTATGACTAATTCTTTAAATGGTGAAAGTGGAATTCTTGGCACAATTGAAATAACGGATATTTTTATTAAAGAAAAGAGAAATTTCAGATAAATTTATTTTATGATAAAAGAGAAATTTCAGATAAATTTATGATAAAAGAGGAATTCCCATGACATTTGGAATTCAATCATTTAAATGCAAAAAGGAAAATTTTCATGATATTTGAGATCCAAGAAATTAAATGGTAAAAGATGAAGTTTTAGCATAATTCAAATTATGAGTATTTATCAAAAGTGAAATTTTGAGCATTATTAATTTTATTGGAAAATATGGGTAGAATTGATTTTTGTAAATCCCATGAATCGTTTACTCAAAAGAAGAATATTGAATATAATTCACTTGAGAAATTTGAGAAAGAATATGAAAATATCCGTCGAGAAAAAGTACCTTTATAACTAAGCCAAGCAATTGGCAGAAATTTAGAAAAGTCCCATCGGTATCAAAAATAGAAAATGTTACTAAATGTGAATAGATGTGAATGCGATGTGAATAAGATGTGAATGCGATGTGATAAGATGTGAGTGGATGTGATAAGATGTGGTGTGATTAAATGAATGTGGATGAGATGTGAGGTGATGTAAATAGATGTGGATGTGAATGATGAGATGGAATGAGATGTGAGGATATGTGAAAGGATGTGATGTGATGTAAATGGATGTGGATGTGAATGATGAGATGAGAATGAGATGTGAGGATATGTGAAAGGATGTGATGTGATGTGATGTAAATGAATGTGGATGTGAATGATTAGATAAGAATGAGCTATGAGGATATGTGAAAGGAGGTGATGTGATGTAAATGGATGTGGATGTGAATGATGAGATGAGAATGAGATGTGAGGATATGTGAAAGGAGGTGATGTGATGTAAATGGATGTGGATGTGAATGATGAGATGAGAATGAGATGTGAGGATATGTGAAAGGATGTGATATAAATGAATGTGGATGTGAATGATTAGATGAGAATGAGATGTGAGGATATGTGAAAGGATGTGATGTGATGTAAATGGATGTGGATGTGAATGATGAGATGAGAATGAGATGTGAGGATATGTGAAAAGATGTGATGTGATGTAAATGGATGTGGATGTGGATGTGAATGAGAGAAATGAGAATGAGATGTGAGGATATGTGAAAGGATGTGATGTGATGTAAATGGATGTGGATGTGGATGGGATAAGATGTGATGTGATGTAAATGGATATGGATGTGGATGTGGATGGGATGTGATGTGATGTAAAGGGATGTGGATGTGAATGTGACGAGATGTGGATGAAATGTGATGTGATGTAAATATATGTGGATGTGAATGTGAAGCGATGTGATGATATGTGAATGGGTGTGACGTGATGTAATGTGGATGGAATGAATGAGATATGATGTGGATAGATGTGGACGTGATGTAATGTGGATGGAATGTATGTGATGGGATGGGGATGCAATGAATGTGATGGATGTGATGTGATGTGAATGGATGTGAATGTGACGTGATGTAAATAGATGTGAATGGATGAGATGTGATGTGACGTGAATCGGGATAGATGTGAATGGATGAGATGTGATGTGAATGGATGTGATGTGATGTGAATCGGGATAGATGTGAATGGATGAGATGTGATGTGAATGGATGTGATGTGATGTGATGTGGATCGGGCTAGATATGAATGGATGAGATGTGATGTGAATGGATGCGATGTGATGTGAAGCGGGATAGATGTGAATGAATGAGATGTGATGAGAATGGATGTGATGTGATGTGATGTGGATGAGGGTAGATGTGAATGGATGAGATGCGATGTGAATGGATGAGATGTGATGTGAATGGATGTGATGTGATGTGGATCGGGCTAGATGTTAATAGATGAGATGTGATGTGAATGAATGCGATGTGATGTGAAGCGGGATAGATGTGAATGAATGAGATATGATGTGAATGGATAAGATGTGATGAGAATCGATGTGATGTGATGTGATGTGGATGAGGGTAGATGTGAATGGATGAGATGAGATGTGAATGGATGTGATGTGATGTGATGTGGATATGGGTAGATGAGAATGGATGAGATGTGATGAGGACAGATGTGGATAGACGTGATGTGATGTAATATGATGTGATTGGATGAGAATGGATGAAGGACGATGGGAATACATATGATTGGATGTGGATAAAGCAAAGTGAATTGATTTAGAAGAATGTGGAATAACGAGAAATGATGTGGAACGATGTGGAAAGATGAGAGTTCATTAGAAACCGTATTTATGAAACCTATTTTTAAATGATTGTTTTATGTCAAGAATGCTGGGAAAGCATTTTGACCATCTTGTGAATGAGGTCGTGGAGATCTAAGTGATAAAGTTGCAATAGCTGTGAAGACAGAGAGTCAATGGAGGACGTCTCGCATAGCAAGGTCGGCTGAGGTCTTGACCAGCCTCGGTTCGATTTAAATGGTGAGCTTTCGGTACGGCGGATGAGGGACCAAGGAAGCGGCCAATGAGTGAAGTGCTAGGTGACCTGCGAAGGATCCTAGCGGGTGCTGACCATACGGTGCTCTGGCTCTAGGTCGCCGAAGATACCCACGCATGTGTCGAGGAAGAAAATGGTGAGTGAATTCGATCAACTCTATGAACACGTGTGACACATGTGAAGACATTGTGAATGAATCCAATGTGGGAGTGAATTCAATAAATTTTCATATAGTGTGAAGACATTGTGAGTGAATCCAATGTGGGAGTGAATTCAATAAATTTTCAGATAGTGTAAAGACATTGTGAGTGAATCCAATGTGGGAGTGAATCCGATTAATATTATGTGTGATGCATGGTAGTTAATCTAGATAATGATTTCCACTTGTCATTATTATTTTTGTGAGTGAATCCAAAGTAATTGTGATCTAACACTATGGACTATCTTTGAGTACAGATCATAAGTTCGGAACAACGAAGGTGGACATTGGACGGAATTATCTAGCCGTACACATGTGTGCAAAATAATTAATTTTGTATATGGTTTGGCCCATTATACATATGTTGGGCAAGGTCTATTTTCGATGATTTACTTCAAAAGCATTGGACTATGGTTTGATTTTTGTAAAAGTCTGATTTTGGAAAAGCTATGCTATTTATGGCTCGAAGGGCTAAATTTATTAAATATGATTTAAATGCCGCATGTGGGAGAGGAGACATACACGTCGGGGGGGAGGATTGCACCCAATCTTGTGTTCTTTGATTTTATGCTCTTGAGTTATGCTATGGTATCTATGGTTTTCATATTGATGGTATGCACCAAACTTTGTTGTGTTATTTAGAATCAGTTGTGCAACAAGATTTTGAGAATCTTGCTTCTCCTTCAGCGAGGGTGCAAAAGCCTATTTAAAGCTTAGTGTGTGTTGGAATATTTGGCCGAGCGACCAAATCTTGTAACATCATTATGTGGAATGATTGCCATATATCGCAAGTAATGAAGTCTCGCACCCTTGTGTATTCCATAAGTACTAGAGTATACCATACACATGAGACATCATCCCAGAGAAATGTTGCATTGTGGTCCTTACCTTGAGCATTAGGTGGTATCAAAGGTGGCACCAAATAAGCTAGGCCACTCAAATAATCGGTGTGCCTAGTCAGTAGTTCAGTAGTTTATAGGCTACATGGTTGTACTCAAGTTTTTTGGACAGCTTCTGAGGTAATATATATAATTATTATTGATCCTTAAAAAAAGACAGAGAGATTTATAAAGTTCAGTAGTTTATAGGTTATTGATTTATATATAATTATTATTGATCCTCAAACTACTGATTTATTGCAATACACTACATTGGCATCTCCTTTTCTCACTAGTTCATATAGCTCTCTGGTTTTGCCATCCTTTAGCTTAATGCCATTAAGCCAAACCCAATCTTTAATCTAGACAGAGATATCAGAGGTAGTCGAGCACAACTCTCTTTGAGATAGATCCAATACTTGGGTCATTAGATCCCTCTCTCTACCAGATAAGTGATATTCCAATATTATATGCTCCACATCCTTCCACCCAACTACATCCCAATCCCAACAGTCACCCAAGTATTTAAGACCACTGTTATTGAGTTTCAAGTAGAGGAAATATCAAGTAAGGCTAGAGGGGGATTAAATTTGTGTGTCCACCAAATACCCAATCTGAACATTGAATTGCCAGTCACTCTGCCACCCCCATCCTAAGAAGTGAAATCCAGGCAAGCTTTCTCTTGCATAACATTTTACAAACTTATGAACTAGTAACCTTCAGAGGAGCAAATGAAAAGAGTTTGTCCTTCCTCCTTCCAATTTAAGTCAATCAATTTACCTTTAGCCACCACATCAGAGAGTTCAACCAATTCCCTCATCATTAATGACCAAGTAGTATTCTAAGATAAGCATCTAGGGAGCATCAGAGAAGTTCTTGCAGTGCATTGAGTTGGCATGTGAATAATACTAGTGCCCCCTTATCCTTTAGGATTTGCCAGTTTGTCCCAGGCTAGACAAGCATAAGATTTTTTTATATTGCCATTCCTCAATAGGAAGTCTCTAACAGGTCCAATAATTTTCTTGCAGTGGCACTTGCCAAGATCCAACACAAGACAGAGAAACATAAAATAAGCGTTCAGCACTGCATTGCAGATATCAACTCTACCATGAAAAGGAACTCTGATACCCTTCCATTTTTTTTATTTTTTCCAAAAACCTAGTTATTTACCACTCTACCAATATTAGTTACCAAAGGGGACTCCAAGTAATCTGACAATATGGCCCTTTTGCACCACTTCATAGCCTGACCTTTGCATATCAAAATCATTATCCTTAGTCAAGCTGATAATTTTGGACTTCAAAATATTACATTTGGAACCAGAGGCACTGGCAAACTCCTGTCCTATCTCTAAAGCCAATCTAACATTATTGTTCTTAGCCCTTAGAAACAGTAGGGAATCATCTGCAAAACATTGAATAACCAGTTGTTCACTATGCTTAAGCTTTAGCCCAGTAATGTTCCCATCTCTACAAGCCATTTCTAGGGAAATTACTAGAGGGTGAGAGGCAATAGCAAACAAAAGGGGGGCTAGAGGACAGCCTTATCTCATTGATCTATTAATTTCAAACCCACCTACCAATCTAACATTATTGTTCTTAGCCCTTAGAAACAGTAGGGAATCATCTGCAAAACATTGAATAACCAGTTGTTCACTATGCTTAAGCTTTAGCCCAGTAATGTTCCCATCTCTACAAGCCATTTCTAGGGAAATTACTAGAGGGTGAGAGGCAATAGCAAACAAAAGGGGGGCTAGAGGACAGCCTTATCTCATTGATCTATTAATTTCAAACCCACCTACCAATCTTCCATTTAGTAGCACCTTAGAGTAACCACCCCAAGAAAGAGTGTAAATGCAAGTTGCTATTTTGGTTCCAAAACCAAGTTTTTCCATCACCCTTACAATAAAGGACCAATGAATTCTGTCATATGCTTTCTCTAGATCCAGTGTTGTAACATGATGCATTTTTGATGGGTTTTAATATCCACATCTCTTCCCAACAATGCAACAAATATATTATCATATGTTGACCTACCTTTGATAAAGCCATGCTGTTTTTTTAACACCACATCTTGCAGCACTAGAGCAACTCTAACAACAATCACTTTGGCCAGGATTTTTTAAATCACAGTCAGCAATGTGATGGCCTCCAATGACCAAACCTGTTACACGCTGTTTGTTTTGGATTAAGCTTCATTAGACCTTCTTTGAAATCTTTATCAATAATCCCTATATTGAAAGCTCTCTTACAAATATCACCCACAAAGTCCTTCAAGGAAGGCCAAAAGGCTATAAAAAATTTTCTGGATAGACCATCCCAACTTGGGGCTTACATTCTTCTACATCAATATCCCTTTCTAGCCACCTTGCTTTGTCTGGATCCACATTTTGACTTAGTAAGCCCAACAACCTATCTTCAGCTTGAAATCTCTTCATAGAACAATCTTCCTTCATACTAAGAGTAGACCCCAAGAATTTTACCCACTTCTTAGCATTAGTGTTCATATCCTTCAAGGGTATCCCATCTTCATCCAGAATGTTCCCTAGAACCTCTCTATCACTCTTCCTTTTAGGAAGTTTGAATAAGGTACTATTTGGTTTCCTTTTGTTATTAAAGAATTTCCATTTAACCCACTTCTCCTGTTCTCTAGACCATCTATTCTCCTCTTCCTTAATACTAGCTTGGCATTTAAAGTACAAGGCAGTATCCTCTACATCCAAAACTTTAGTTTGTCTCTTAACCAGAAGTTCCTCTAGTAAAGCAACCCATTTCCTTTTTTCTCCTCTTCTTTCCTCAGCTCTAATAACCCCCTACATTTCATTGGCACAGCTGCCTCCAGGCACCATCCGCCCCCTTTCTCCTTTTAAGTTTTTTGATTGCTTCTTTCGTATAATCCACAAAAAGAGGGTCCTTAAGAAGCAAGTTGTTCACTCTCAACTTCCTTGTGGGGTAATGAGAGAGATCCATGTCAGCCCCAACATTGATATTCTAGCCCCATTTCAGAGGCAAATGATCAGAAGAAAGAGTAGAGCTGTAATCTACAGAGACCTTCAAAGTGTGAGGTGCCCACATAGCCTCCTGACTAAAAAAGACCCTATCAATTGTGGAAGATGAAGACATATATTGAAGGCTGAAATAGGTATGACCCGGGTTGTCTCTCCACTTACCTAAATACCAATTGTCCTTAAGGCCAAGTCCCCTTCTAAGCTCTTCCCATTTTCCTTTCTCCTTCCCTAAGAGGACAGTACTTCCACCACACCTATCCACCATCTTTTCCACCATGTTAAAGTCCCCTAGGACAATACAAGGAACTTGAATATTTAGGTTGGTAATCCAATTCCACATATTACTCCTAATTTGATGATTGTGAGCCGCATAAATGTTGGTAATCCATATTCTTTCCCCATTTAACAAAACCTCAATTACCAAGATTATGTCCTCAGGATGGTTTAGCAACAACACTCGGATTAAGATCCCTCCTCACTATGGTCATAACCCCGCTGAATCCCAAATTAATCCCACCATAAAAGATTACCCATTCACTAAACCTATCTAATCTAGGAACTTTCCCAAAAAGATTATGTTCTTGGATAGAGAAAACTGAGAGACCCCAGGCTTTCACTAATCCCCAAAACAAGGCGTTCTTCTTTTTATCTTTAATGCCCTTAACATTCCACGTGCATGTAAATTCTAGGTAGTTCTTCATGAGAAAGAGCAATCTCCGGCACCATCTCAAGCTCCTCTTCATTTCCTATATTATTTTGTTCGTTTTGAATTCCTTTCCAAGCCTCCCTTACCATAAAATCAAATCTTTGTTCAGTTGAAGGACGGCTATCACTACCATTAAGTGGACTGAAAAGATTAGAATAATAGATCGGGCTCAAATTTCTAAGAGAATCTGACCTTCTACCCTCTAACCCCATCCGTATCATTACCAGGTGGCCTCACAACACTATAAATATCTGGGTTTTTTTTTTGCCTCCGAGCTGTCGATGGCTAGTTTTGCAAACGGTGAAACAGTTGAGGTCTTTCTTGGGTTTTGTGGTATTTCTTTGAAAATCGGTCTGGGATTATTTGAAGTTAACACTGTCTTTTACCAACTTTCTTTAAGGGTAAAAATAAGAAGTCTAATTCTCTGATTGAGTGGAATGAGAAGCTATAGAATTCGTTTGACACTTTGAAAAATAAAATTCAATCTACATAGATGACACCAACAAGCACAACCCCTCTATCACCGTGTCTCACATACAGCGAGAAATATGCTTTGGCTACATGAAAGCCAATAGTACAAGATATTCAGAAATCTTGTCAGACCATGCTCTTGGTGCTTGTTTTAAGCCATACAAGGCTTTCTTCAACCTGCAAACATGCTCGGGGTGACTCACATCCTCATAACTAGGTGGTTGCAACATATACACCTCTTCCTGCAAATCCCCATGCAAGAATGCATTCTTTACATCCATCTGATGTAAAGACCATTGCTTTGCTCTCACTGTTGCCATCTTGGCAACTGGGCTGAAAGTTTCCTCATAATCAATGCCATATGTCTGCGCATATCCTTTGGCTACCAATCTAGCCTTGTACCTGCTTATGCTTCCATCACTGTTATGCTTTACTTTGTACACCCACTTGCATCCAATGGCTTTCTTGCCTTCAGGCAATTGCACAAAATCCCAAGTCTCATGTCCATATAGTGCATCCATCTCCTCATCCATAGCTTTCTCCCAACACACATTTCCAACAGTCTCATCAATGCATGTGGGCTCTACAACCTGTATAACTTTTGCCATGTATGCATAGTGATGTGCCACATAACCATCATAGGTAAACCTCTACAAGGGATTCTTCACTCTCTCCCAGATCTTTGCAGCTTTGCATTCATGGCTTCCATAGCCTTCTTTACACTAGGTGTTCTCATAGCTGGTATCCCAAGATCCTCATCAAGGCTCATCTCTAAGCCACTAGACTCTCCATCAACATGAGAATGCCCTGCAAAAATGTCAGGCATACTAAGGGGCTCAACCACTTTCTCTTTGCCTTTATGTGATGTACTAATCACATTTGCAGGACTAGTATTATGACGCAGCCTGCCACTCCATGGTCTATCAACTGAACCACTAGATGAGGACTCTCCTGGTCTACTGAAAGACTGTGATTGTTGACTTACATTCTGTGCAACCACATATCCACTCACATCAGCCCCAACAGCTTCTTTTTCAGCAGCATACCAGCAGCAGCTGATCAAAAACAACATCCGTGCTTACCCTCAACTCACGTGTAGCAAGGTTATAACACCTGTATCCCTTTTGCTCAAGGGAATACCCAATAAACACACATTTTTCAACTTTTGGATCCAGCTTAGTTCTCAACTCATCTGGTAGATGCACATATGCAATGTATCCAAAGACTTTCAGATGCACATATGCAATGCATCCAAAGACTTTTAGATGAGACAAATCAGGTTTTCTTCCAATAAACCTCTCCTCTGGAGTTACATCATATATGGCTGCAGTTGGATTCCTGTTCATGATGTAAACTACTATAGAAGCAGCCTTTGCCCAATAGCTATGCGGCATATTCTTCTCTCCCATCAATCCTCAATCAATCTCAGCAATATGCCTGTTTTTTCGCTCAACAACTCCATTTTGCCGGAGTGTATATACATGTAAACTGTCTTTGAATACCATTCTTCTACAAAAATTTAGAGAACTCATTGGAGAAGTACTCTCCCCCTCCATCTGACCTTAGGCACTTTACATGTTTCCTTATTTTCTTTTCAACCATAACCCTGAAATTCTGAAAATGAGTAAACACCTCACTCTTCTCCTTCATGAAGTATACCCACACTTTCCTTGTGTGGTATCTTCGGGTTTGTAGTTGCAGTAGGGTGTACTGTAGGTAATAGAAAGGCTTCTAGAACCCTGTGTCGATCATATCTTCAAAAGTAGTATGAGGGCATGCATTAGAGTTTATGGTAGTAGAACATGATGACATCCTCCTTTCGGCCCTTTTGTCTAGATCAAACTTTAATCTTTCCCTAGTGTGAATGAGTATACATACTCATTTTGTTGATAAAATAAAACAATGAGTAATTTAAAAATCCTAATCTTTGTTGGATCGGATATGTCTACCCAAGATTTGATGATAGTAAGCATATACTGCTCGTTTATTGTAGTAAAAGTATTATGCTCTAAGAATGGAAAATTAAAACAATAATGGGAGTCTCTTTCTTATGAGCCTTGAACCCTACTTCAATTAATCTTTCCTTTAAATTGGCATGTACACGGGTCCAGTCAGAGTTTTCATGGGGTGCTTTAGTAAACGGCAACCTCTAAGTAAGTGTGACCTTCAGGTTAGTTTGATGCCATAACAGGCAGCTATGAATGTGCCACCAACATCTGTATTTCCTCATACCCCCCTCTCTGTCTCTTACATGGTATTTTACCTACCACCTTTTGTACCAGTAGTTGATTATATACATCACAATTCTGATTTCTCATAGATCATCAAAGTGTGGATTTGCTAGCTTTGTATGCTTAGCCACATATTCCATAAAGTTCCTTTGCTTGTCCATTGGCATTAATTCTTACATTTTTAGTTCCTTTGCTTGTCCATTGGCATTAATTCTTACATTTTTGTCCCACGACCTTGGGGAAAAGACTGACGTAGTTGGATTGAAAGGTGTGATTTGTTTAATGTTTTTAGCATGAGCCTTAGGTATAGTAGTAGATTACCTGCTATGATCATCACCTCATATTCATTGGCTGGCATATCCAAAATGACATCCATGTTGGTGGAAGTAGTTGGTGGTTCAAGAACAGGCTACCCTGGCTATCGTGGATTAGATGTATTTATTAGCAAATCTTCCAGTAAGTCCTCGGGGTCTAGAGTATCAGTGAGAAAATAAAAAATCAAAAAATGAAGAAGAAGGAGGACAGTCGAAGTCCCTCGGGTTGTCTCTATATTGTCCTTATTTTTATTTTCTTTATTTTTTAGGTTTAGAGAGATGATAGTGTCAAAATGGGCAGCAAAAAATGAGACAAAGCACTGAGAGCAGAAGTACAAAAATGAAAGAGAAGCGAAGTTTGTATAAACTCTACTATATACACCAAAATTTGGTACAAGACTAAGTGGGGGGAAAGGCCCACATATATATGGGTTGGGCTGCTGATCGGCCACCACTACAAAATAGGTCGACAAAGCCTAAGTGGGGGCAAGACTATATATGGGGGCAACCCACATATATATGGGTTGGGGCTGCTGATCGGCCACCACTACAAAATAGGCCGACAAAGCCTAAGTGGGGGCAAGACTAATAAGTGGGGGGGCAAGGCCCACATATATATGGGTTGGGGCTACTGGTCGGCACTGACAACCCTTCGACAAGCCCACGACTGGATAATATCGAGTCGATCAGCATAAACACAACTCGGCCAATAGAAAACAAGTTAACGAGCAACCAGCAAGTTGGCCAAAACAAAAAAAAGGCCCCACCCGACCAAAAAAAGGCCCCACCCGACCAAAAAAACCTATAGCTTGACACTGAAAAACATCACCCACACAACTAAGAAAATGGAAAATGGGAAAAATGGAGAAACTCATACACGGATGGGCACACCCACAACATTGGCCCTCACTCCCTATAGTGTAATATGGTACAGACATGAGATGACTGCTAACAACCCCTCTCAGCTCTTGGATGATGTGGAACCAACCCTAGTAAGGTGGAGTGCTGACGGAGCATCTGCTGAGGTGGAAGCTTGTGAAGAGGTCCGTCGCATTGTCCTCTATCGAAAAAAAAGATGAGCAAGATATCACCAGCCAAAATCTTCTCACAAACAAAGTGATATTGTATCTCTATGTGCTTGGTATGGGCATGGAAGACCGGGTTCCGAGCAATAGCTATACAACTTTGGTTGTCGCACACTGGATGACTATGTGTTCCTTCTATGGAAATCCAATCTCGTAACCTCTGTAGCCACACCACCTCGTAAATAAGAAGCAGCACAAGTAGCCCGATACTTTGCCTCAATAGAAGACAAGGCAATAGTTGGCTACCTCTTGCTTCTCTAAGAAATAGCTCCTAAGCCAAGGGTAAAGCTATATCCTAAAGTAGATCTCATCGTGTCTAGATCTCCTCCCCAATTAGAGTCACTCCAACCTTGGAGATTGACTCGATCCCTCGTTCCCCCTCCACTATTATAAAAGAATTAGAGATCCATTGTACCCTGTAAGATACCATAAGATCCGCAGTCCTGTTGCATCCCAATGAGTCTTCAAAGGTGTTTGCATAAATTCGCTCAATAGCCCCACTGGAAAGCTCAAGTCTAATCTGGTGTTCAACAACCAAATCAATGAGCCAACAAGTTTCCAATAAATACAAGGAGTCATCAATCTGCTCACAAGGATCATGTATAGTAAGTTTCATATTTGGGTCCATCGGAGATGAAATAGGCTTGTAGGTCTCCATCCCAAAGGCCTCTAGCAACTCATAAACATACTGCTTTTTGCTGAGAAACAAAGAACCCCTCTAGGTCTGTCAAATCTCCAATCCCAAGAAGAAATGAAGTACGTCATCTCAAACTCCTCTGAGACAAGGCAGCCTTCGTCACATAGAGGATAAGATCATCCACATAGAGGATAAGATCATCCACATAGAGGATAATCAAAGTGACCATACCACATTTTCAAAAGAGATACAAGTTTGGATCTCTGGAAACCCTTTCGCAAAAACAAGGAATCGATCTTATGATTCCAAGCCCTGGGAGCCTATTTAAGACCATACAAGGTCTTCCTTAACCTATAAACCAAACTTTTTAATCCCAGAACCTCAAAGCTTGGAGGCTGCTCAACATACACTTCCTCCTGCAAGTCACCATTCAAGAACGTAGATTTCACATCCATCTGAAACATCGGCCACCGCTGAGAAGAGGCAAGCGCAAGAACTATCTAGGAATTGTTTTCGCATAATATCATTTATTATCAAAAGTTTTTAATATATACATAGAGCATCACGGCTCCCAAAATCACCGCCTCAATTGTATTCGCATAAAGAAGCGAAACTACGAAGGAGACATGCCATGGTACACACGATTCATTACACAAAGAGGTGCTGTAGTTCTATCTCTAGGGATAAAGCGGCTAAGAAGCCTAAAAAATCGGCATGAAGTTCTGAAGTTCCTGGGTGAATGATGAGAGAGTTGAACATGCTAAACAAGCCCTAGCCTTATCAGAATCATGGCCAAGGAAATATTTTGCCTGAGCCTCTGACGCTGACTGGTACTGACATTAATACATCGTCCTCCACAGAACCACATATACCGACGTCGCTCAAGAGGATAAGGAAAGTAACGACTCTCAAAATAGCAAGCAGGTCTCACTCTGCTCATTCAGGTCGTAGCAGAGTTGATGAGGTGATCAAATGCAAAAGCTATCATATCCTGACTCTAAGAGAGTCCAGGAATTCTAGATAGGTTCGGAGTATCCATTTATAAACTTCCAATTCAATTTATGAGTCTTTCAATTTTGAAGTTCATTCACATAGTATTAACATGCGAAAAACATTTCTTTCTCAGATTTCTATTAAAAATTTAGGCAATTTCTGCTGATGTTACTTAAATTTACAACAGTGCTCTGATACCAACTGTGAGGTCCCTCTGCCCCCCGGGACTAACAGCAGAGCAGAAGCAGCCCCCTCATGCGCGGGGCAGGGTTTCTCACTTGGGGCCTCGTCCACAAATGTCCAGCACGAGACTAGGCTAGTGCTCACTCTGATAACCGAAACCGAGAAAATTTCCCATGCCCGGAAAGCGGGATTCCACCTTTTTGAATTTTCTTAACGATTTTTTCTAACGAGATCAAAATCTAAACTATCCTTCACCTGAATAAACTAGATAGAAGGAAACTATCACTGATATAATTTGATTATCTTAGCAATTCAACGCTTTTTTCCTAATCAAGATCAAGCACAGTCGTTGATCCACTCAATTGAGAAATTTATCAGGGAATTAACTAACTACTTGAATTATAGTGTAATCCTCAGGTTTTTCAGTTTGATTATTAAAACTCCATTGATTCCAGCCTAACCCCATCTGGCCCATGGGTTAGCCACCACCCTACCACTGGAATCGATAGAACCAAACAAGTACTCACCATAATTGAATGCCTTTCTTAACTTTAGCTTTAGAAAACAGATACGCCCACACTCCTCTTTAAAACTTTAATATAAAAATAATCCATTGACAAAACAGATATGGTCACAGATTTCATAACTCAAAATTTCCATTTAATCCCTTGTTTCACAAAAACAGTACCACTCTGGACTCTCCGTTGGGACCAGCTTGTCAGCAACAACAACGAGATCTAGTAACAGATTACAATAATCATTCCGTCAACGAGATCTAGTAACAGATTACAATAATCATTCCGTCAACATACATATATATATATCTTCCACGACATACGCATGGGTGTCCTAAGCACCGCGAGCCCGTGCATCGCCTGGTCAGAACTCTCTAGGATCCTCCTTAGGTGTCCTGGCACTTCACTCAGGGACCGCTTCGTTTCGTCGGCCCTCGCCCATCGTACCGGAAGCACACCATTTTTCACCATACCCAGGCTGGTCTAAACCTGGGTAGGTTTTTGCCGGCGTGAGCTGTCCCGTGAACACTCCCTGCCAGCTGTTGCAACCGAACTTTCCTTAGATAAACACGTATGCCAAATGCTCCCTCCAGCATTCTGGCATAAGATAGTCCTTTAAGAAAACAGGGTTTCTATGCAAGTTTTCAGTTTTGATTTTGTTTGAATACCATGAATAAATCTTAAATCCGTATTCCAATACTTCTAGATCCAGGTTTGAATTCCAAACAAAATTTCTCAAATTCTATTAACTTGTTCCTCAAATCAAAATCAAAAGTCTTAACTTAGTTTAGATTCGGTGGGTGATTTGAGTGGGCACATCCTCATTAATTGAAACTGACGAAGGAATTAGGTCTTGGTCAATAGTCTGAATCAAAGTTTGAGTCTGGAAAGGTTCTTCCTAAACTATCTTTCTTGAAAGGTAATATTTCAATTTCTCTTTTTCTAAAATTTCGTTCATTGAATATTTGCTTACAGATTTCTAAACTAAACATGAATTCCTATGAGGAATAAAATAATCATTTATCTCGATCTCCGACTTCGATAGTTTATTTGAATTTTCTCATTACCATCTTAGTGAATATGAAACGGTAGAATTTGCTCTCACATATTATCTACTTATTCATTTTTCCAATTTTTACGAAAATCAAACAGAGGATTAAAGAGAACCCTTATTTAAATATAAAAATTCTATATGTATCTATTTATGCATAAAGTCATTTATGATAAAAATCACTCTTTTAATATAAAAGAATTTCTTTTATGCATCCATTTATGCATAAAAATCATTTATGATGAAAATCACATCTTTAACATAAAAGAATTTCTTTTATGCATCCATTTATGCATTAAAATTATTTATGATAAAAATCACACTTTCAATATTAAAAAATATCTTTTATGCATATGTTTATGCATACAAATCATTTATGATGAAAATCACTCTTTTAATATAAAAGAATTTCTTTTATGCATCCATTTATGCATAAAAATTATTTATGATGAAAATCACACTTTTAATATAAAAAAAATATCTTTTATGCATATGTTTATGCATACAAATCATTTATGATGAAAATCACTCTTTTATGATCAAAATAAAAATTTCAATATGCTTCCTTCTATGCATAGAATTTAATTCTAAAGAAGTAACACTTTTTTTTAAATAAAATATTTTAGTAAGCATTTTTCTATACCTAGGATGAAAAATAACACTTTAAGAATACATATATGATGGGAATTACTCTTTTTGAATTAAAAAAAGTAAAACTTATTTTTCACAATTTTAGAAAATTTTGCCATAACCTCCTTTGTATGGCTGACCATTTTTCAATTTTTAACTCTCTAAAATTAATTAGAAGTTCACCAAGAGTATTTAAATCATTCTAATGTAAACATTTTCTACTTATCAAAGGAAAATATTATGAAAAACTTGATTTTATCCATTAATCATTCATCTAGGATAAAGAATGGTTGGATTTACTAAAGAAGAGAGAGGAGTGCCTTTTTTCAATGAGGCATAACATCATATTCATTTTAGAGAAGACAAAAATCATAAAAAACCATAAAATGAATAGAAAGAGAACAATCTCCAACTTACACGGAGAATTTGAGAGCTTTCCTTTGGCTTGATGGTTTGAGGGATCTACTCTTGTTTAAAACAAGAGTGGCCACCAATCTTTAAAAGAGGGAAGGTCAAAAACGAATGAATTATGAGTAAATTCATAGTTTTTGGCTCTTGGGAGAAGTAGGGTAACAGTGCAAAAACACTATTAAGCTTCAACAAAGGGAAAGGCTTCTATTTATAGGAAAAAGTGAGCTTCTAACCAAGCCAATTGATTCTAGAATTTTCCAGATCAGTTTGGTCAATTTTTGACCATTTTTGGGTTAGTTTAGTCCACTTTTTGGATCTAGTTGAAACTCTCATTATTTGGGAGTTTAGAACTCTCCCACACATGTGAAATAGGCGCCTCATTTTTGGGGGATTATCCTTTTATTCTTCCATTTATCTCCTCTCTACATTTGGATGAACCTTAATTTAAAAATTTTCAAAAATCTGGACCCCTAGGATAAGGCCTCTTGGATAGATTATACTTGATTTCTAATGCATCTTCTGAAAATCTTTTTGAACTTCTGTTTCGAGGGAACTTATTTTAATAATAAGAGATATTTTTCCATCCAAAAATATTTAAAAACTGAATTACCACTCTCTAGAAGATTTTCTCTCTCTAGGCCAAAACTGGTAGAAACAAGATCTTTTATATTTCTGAAGAGGGATTTGATTACAGGGGAAGATGCTGGACATCTTACAGGATTTGCATATGTAGAGTTACATATGGATGTATACATAGAGATACAAGGCTCTATGTATGCAAGCATAGGTCTATATATGCATAGAACCCATGTATAAAGCTCTATGCATAGAGCAAAGTATTAAGCAATGCATAGAGCTATGCATGTATACATAGAGCTAGCATCCATACATAAAGTTATGTATGGATGCATACATAGAGCTACAAGGCTCTATGTATGCATGCATAGGTCGATGTATGCATAGAGCCCATGTATAAAGCTATATGCATAGAGTAACATATGAAGCCATGCATAGAGCTATGTGTGTATACAACATAGAGCTATGTGTGTATACATATAGCCTTATAGCTCTATTATGCATTCATACATAGACAAGGAGTCATAAAAATGTGCACAAGTCATGAGCGCACATTTCCAAAAGGTCATCCACATTTGCTTAATAAGGTTTTGAGAAGCAGCTGTTTTTTAAAATGTGTACACATAAAGTACAATTAGCTCTTTAAATGTTTTCGTTTAAGACTGTATTTGGAAATATAAGAAATTTCACAAGTCTTTCTATACACAAAATCAAGAAAAACTAAAAGTTAATAGTACACGTGCCACTATAAAGAAACATAAAGACAGCAACTTCTTAAGTATGGATGCATACATAGAGCTACAAGGCTCTATGTATGTGGGCATAGGTCTATGTATGCATAGAGCCCATGTATAAATCTATATGCATAGAGCAACGTATGAAGCAATTCATAGAGCTATGTGTGTATACATAGAGCCTTGTAGCTCTTTTATGCATTCATACATAGAGCTAACACAAGGAGCCATTAAAAAAATGTGCATAGGTCATGAGGGCACATTTGCAAAAGGTCATCCACATTTTCTTAAGGTTTTGAGAAGCAGCTATTTTTTGAACAGGGGGAATATATAGAGGTTGTGACCCAGAGAGCAAATTCCAAATATGGAGTTGGGCAAGTGACCAAAAGGTGAACACCAAGGGGAATATATAGGTGGGGTGGTATGTTTTTCTTATGCCATGTGTGATAGTCATTTCTATTTTTCTTCTTCTCTACAGACACAACCACACCTCATAGTCTCTTCCTTGATGAACACACTATAAGGTAGTGGCTTTAGGCCTCTCTCTCTCTCTCTCACACACACACACACACACACACACACACACAAACACACACAAACACACACACACCTAAACACACACATGCAAGCTCTATGCATCCATCTGGTGCCATTCAAATTGCTACATCTTGGTTGATTTTATTTTTCTAGTGTTACCACTTCAATAGGCTAACATGGTTCACCCATCCAACCTACCGTAAGGCACTTTGCCATCTTATCCGCCTAAATGGGCACTTAACTTTTGTAAGACGATGCTGGAATACATAAAGCAGCCTTACCCTGCACTTAATAATATCAAATAAGAAAAGTTTATAGACTTGGTACATAGTTCCTTAAGACGAGTAATAGAGACTAGACCATTTTTTAGTTTGGGCAGCCTAGTGTGAAAACTAGTCATTTATATATAAGTCATTTTGACAATAAGCAATACACAATCATTCCCTTGCAATAGTTTTCTTATAAGCTCTCCTTCTTCCCTCTTCTTGATTGCCTTACATGCTTTTGAATTCATGGTATACATAAATTAGCCTTACCCTACGCTTAATAATATCAAATAGGAAAAGTTTATAAACTCCGTACATAGTTACTTAAGACTCTGTACATAGTTGCTTAAGACTAGTAATAGAGACTAGACCATTTTTAAGTTTGGATGGTATACATAAATCAGCCTTACCCTATGCTTAATAATATCAAATAGGAAAAGTCTATAAACTCCGTACATAGTTGCTTAAGACTAGTAATAGAGACCAGACCATTTTTAAGTTTGGATGGCCTAGAGTGAAAACTAGTCATTTGTATATAAGTCATTTTTGACAATAAGAAATACACAATCATTCCCTTACAATAGTTTTCTTGCAAGCTCTCCTCCTTCCCTCTTCTTGCTTACGTTATATGCTTTTAAATTCATGCTTGCTAGATGAATGTATGCTTGAATAGGTTTGATTGTAGGATTCCCTCTTCGATTAGCTTCTTTTCCCCTTGCTTTTTATGAGAGAGAACTATTGTGAAGGATATCTCTTCTTGCCTCCATCTAGGCATTGAGAGCTCTCCCTTCACCATTGGCACAAGGAGCATTTTGGTGTGAATGCAGTGAGGACACAATGGACGAGCTAGTGCACCCATAGTGGGAATGTTGCATATGCGACCCATAGGTAAGACCCAACACACATGCTTCACAAGGCTAAGGTAAGCTCTTGACTTAAACATATTTGGTGCCGTCCCACTGTTGAGGACTAACCTAGGGCTTAGCTCTATTTTTTCATCCATTCCAAGCTATTGGGATCACCCAATATTGCTCTATAGTATTGGCTCTAAAACACACAATTTTAGAGCCATTGGATGTGTTTGTTTGTTGCTATTGATTTTGATTTAAAGTTTATTTTGTATTAGGGAATTCTATTTCATCTATTAGTAGGAAAAAACCCTCTTTCTTTGGTGATTTACATGAAATTGGATCTCAAGATAAGCTTATCAATTGTGATTAGGAGTGGAATCCACTCTGAAAACATAAGCATTGAGCTCTATTAGGTTGAATAAAAAAGTGAAATTATTGATTTTTATTCATGCATTTTATATTTTTCATAATTTATACATACATTGTTGGAATTGATAGATTAGAAGCATGTTGAACCATCAAAAAACACTTAATTAGTCGTATCACAACAATTAGCTAGGATTAGGATCATTAATCATACCCCATCAAGATGTCAAAAATCAAGCTAAACTAGCTTGCGGGGGTAGGAAACGTGAGCCCATAGTCTTGCACAAAAAGAAGTGAGCTTGGGCACATGAGCTTATAAACGTGAGCCTGGAAATGTGAGCCATGAGCCTGGACACGTTAGCCATAAGCTTGGACATATGAACCTGGGTGGTTGCAAGATGAGGGTACTCACTTTCGTTCACTCTCTCCAAAATTGGGACATCCATCCATCTCGGGCGGAGTACCTCGATCGTGATAGTGCCGCGAATCAAAAGACGACACGTGCCTCCCGAGCCTAAATCGACATATCTCGATCGAGATGCCAACTAATGCCACGCTAGTAGGTCCGGCTTTCTAGGCGTCATCCATGTCACCAATACATGTCACCGCCACCACAATATCTCGATCGAGATATCTATGCCACTCGGATCCACATCAGGGCCACGCTGTATCCCCGTAGGCATATTTGACTAGCACATCTCCATCGTCCACGTATCTCGAACGAGAAATATACATCCAATCGCGACCATTCATTGTTCGAGGTAATCGGATACAATCTCCACCGTCCCCATATCTCGATCGAGATACTGAGTTCAAATCTCAGCCGTCCAAATATCTCGATCGTGATATAGAGATTCAATCTGCACCGTCCGAATATCTCGATCGAGATACGTAGATGCAATATCCACCGTCCAATTATCTCGATCGAGATAAGGAAACGCAATCTATACCGTCCATTCACGTACGCTGGAAGATGCGATCTCGGCCGTTTAAATATCTCGATCGAGGTATATAATGAATCTTGACCGTCGAGATACCTTTTCGTGGTAATGCCTCTAAATCGTGGCCGTCCAATTACCTCGATCGAGATATTAATATCAAATCTCAGCCGTCGATCCTTCCCCAACCCTAGAATTAGGTGTGTATCTTGGCCGTATGTTGCACTAACCCTAATATCCAGAGCGTTAATCTTGCAAACCCTAAATTGCATGATGTTACCGAACCTCGATCGAGGTTATAAAACCGGAAAACTTTTTTTTTGGCCTCATTTTCACAAGTCGTTTTCACTCCCTTGCTCTCTCTTGATTTGGATTAGTGTTAGTGAGCCCATTAGCTTTGTTTTTAGCTTCATTAGTGCTACTTAGCACTAAGCATTAGACCTTTCACATTAGACCCTTCACATTGGACCCTTCACATTGGGCTTAGGTTTTAGCATGGAGGGCCACGATGAGGGCCACGAGAAGGGCCGCTCATCTATTGCGGACCTCATCGCGGAGATAGACCGTGAGTTAGCGGCTATCCGTAGGAGTGCTAGAGACACTCCGTCTACATTACATATCGTGGCAGACTTGGAGGCGATGCTTGCGTCCCTTCGTAGCCTTCACGATATTGTTTATGTAGATGAGTGGATAGCCCACCATCGCGCTGCTCCGGTGTCACATGGCCTGACATATCGTCAGGTCTGTGATCTTGCTCCTATTAGGGATGGGGCTTTCCTAGATCTTTTCCTCGATAGTCGTGGGATGAGGCCCGGGGCGGGGAAGCCCCTCACTATTTCGCGGTGTTCGCATCCTCGTATGGCGGCACATATCTATAGTCGATATGTTGCCGCATATGGGAGGATGCCGAACAACCGCCAGATCCCCATATACTTCGCAAAGCAGTTATATGCGGAGTTTGTCTTAGGGGAGGAGGTCGATTACACCAGCCATCGTCCGGGTGGTGGTGCTGGCCGAGGCCGTCTCCAGGACCAGGGTAGGCGGCCTCCACCAACACTTCGTGTAGCACCTGCCACCACAGATCCTTCATTTGTGCCATTGTCGACAGTAGAGGCTCTTGGCACGCAGGTCGGCATTGACGTACGGAGTACCACGGAGAGCATCCAGCACGTGGTGCGCCTATTCTCACGAGCTATACCGACGACAGATGTGGAGGTATTTACATATATATTACGTCTTAAGTTTTTTTGGTCATTTATCTTCATGTTTATATGTACTTTTCTATATTTTTACATGAGCAGCATGGTTGATTGTGTCACGCAGGTTCCCACACCTGCCACTCAGAGGCTCACTCAGGAGTTGGTAGAGGCGAGAGCGGAGATAGACCGCCTCCGAGCTGCATTACAGATGGCAGAGGCAGCTACTGCAGAGGCACAGCATCTGAGAGAGTCCGACATCCAGCAGGTAGGTTTCTCTTGCACGTTTAAGTTACAAATTTCTTTAAGTAATACCTAATGAGAGACTAATCAAATATTTTAATGCTTTACTTTTTTGCGTAGGCTCGGACCGAGGTAGAGAGCTCCAGAGCTGAGGCACAGCATCATCAGATTATGGAGCAGATTGCCCAGCACAGGGCAGAGCAGCTGATGCTGCATGTTCGAGAGTATCGTAGATCATCGGATGTGACAGTGCCTTACCTACCGTTATATCCACGGCCTATCACAGAGGTTTTTCGACGACCTCTCCCTCAGGATGCACCTCCCTTCCTACGTGATGCGTGCTGCTGTTTATGTATCGAGGACATTGATAGTACAGGAGGATATGCCCTAGGATGTGGACATATTTTCCACTTGTCTTGCATCACCCAGGAGCTCGTCCGGTTCTCAGCATGCCCATCCTGCCGTGCACGCGTCGACTTAGCGACGTACAGGGTATTGGGCATCGATGATCTTCACCCATGCATTGTACGAGTAGATGCCAGGACTGGGAGGCCTGTCGACTTTACATCAGCTATGGACTTGGGACTCGACGCCTTCGACGATAGAGCCCAGGAGCCTGAGGTGCCTCCTGAGATAGAGTGGAGCTCACATGAGTTCGACGCTTACCAGAGAGTCCTACATGAGAGCCAGGTGACAGCATTTGAGCGCGTGGGTGGTGCTGGCCCTAGTGGCACAGCGGGTGATGGTGCTAGCAGCAGTGCTGCTTCTCATGAGCAGCGTGTCCTTACAGTAGAGGAGCTTACACGAGCAGAGTGGCAGACACGCACCATTGCAGATTATAGATTTTGGGTGTACAGACAGAGGCGTCTTGCATTAGCACGACGCAGAGAGAGAGAGAGGGCCATAGCAGCTTTTGGGACTCGTGAGCTCCCGAGTATACCGGCACCAGCTCACGATCCTTCCTTTGAGGCAGACCTCCCCGCAGACATTCGACGACCCCCGCAGCCGGCACAGCCTCCTCGACGTGCACAGCAGCCTCGACGCGCACGTCGACCGGCAGTTAGAGATGACGATTTTGATTGGGTTGCTGTTGATAGTGACTAAACTCAGACTAGCTGGGTTAGCTCACTTACATTGTACTTAGATTTTTGGGCAGTGACTAACCTCAGGCTAGCTGGGGTAGCTCATTTTCATTCTGATGTACTTATTTGATGTTTATATCATTATGAGTTTTCTCATTATTGAGTATCATTACATTTTAGTTGATGTTCTTGATTTTATTATATTTCTTAACACTTTTGCTATCATATTGTTTGTTGAAAATCTCCATGCCATCGTACCCAAACATGCTCCGATGGGGACCAAACTTTGCAAGCATGTGGGGGTGGGCCCCCCCCACATGCTTGCAAAGTTTGGTCCCCATCGGAGCATGTTTGGGTTGGCAATGGGCGCCCAGTGCGGTTTTTTCAAGTCTCTTGGTGCTTAAGAGGCCATGGAAAATCCGGGCCTTCCCCATACCATCGTACCCAAACATGCTCCGATGGGGACCAAACTTTGCAACAAGCGTGTGGGGGTGGCCCCCCCCCAAATGCTTGCAAAGTTTGGTCACAATCAGAGCATGTTTGGGTTGGCAATCGGCGCCCAGTGCGGGTTTTTCAAGTCTCTTGGTGCTTAAGAGGCCATGGAAAATCCGGGCCTTCCCCATACCATCGTACCCAAACATGCTCCGATGGTGACCAAACTTTGCAAGCATGTGGGGGGGGGGCCCACCCCCACATGCTTGCAAAGTTTGGTCACAATCAGAGCATGTTTGGATTGGCAATCGGCGCCCAGTGCGGGTTTTTCAAGTCTCTTGGTGCTTAAGAGGCCATGGAAAATCCGGGCCTTCCCCATACCATCGTACCCAAACATGCTCCGATGGGGACCAAACTTTGCAAGCATGTGGGGGTGGGCCCCCCCCAAATGCTTGCAAAGTTTGGTCCCCATCGGAGCATGTTTGGGTTGGCAATCGGCGCCGCCCAGTGCGGGTTTTTCAAGTCTCTTGGTGCTTAAGAGGCCATGGAAAATCCGGGCCTTCCCCATACCATCGTACCCAAACATGCTCCGATGGGGACCAAACTTTGCAAGCATGTGGGGGTGGGCCCCCCCACATGCTTGCAAAGTTTGGTCACAATCAGAGCATGTTTGGGTTGGCAATCGGCGCCCAGTGCGGGTTTTTCAAGTCTCTTGGTGCTTAAGAGGCCATGGAAAATCCGGGCCTTCCCCATACCATCGTACCCAAACATGCTCCGATGGGGACCAAACTTTGCAAGCATGTGGGGGGGGCCCACCCCCACATGCTTGCAAAGTTTGGTCCCCATCAGAGCATGTTTGGATTGGCAATGGGCGCCTAGTGCGGGTTTTTCAAGTCTCTTGGTGCTTAAGAGGCCATGGAAAATCCGGGCCTTCCCCATACCATCGTACCCAAACATGCTCCGATGGGGACCAAACTTTGCAAGCATGTGGGGGGGGCCCACCCCACATGCTTGCAAAGTTTGGTCCCCATTGGAGCATGTTTGGGTTGGCAATGGGCGCCCAGTGCGGGTTTTTCAAGTCTCTTGGTGCTTAAGAGGCCATGGAAAATCCGGGCCTTCCCCATACCATCGTACCCAAACATGCTCCGATGGGGACCAAACTTTGCAAGCGTGTGGGGGTGGGCCCCCCCCACATGCTTGCAAAGTTTGGTCCCCATCGGAGCATGTTTGGGTTGGCAATGGGCACCCAGTGCGGTTTTTTCTAGTCTCTTGGTGCTTAAGAGGCCATGGAAAATCCGGGCCTTCCCCATACCATCGTACCCAAACATGCTCCGATGGGGACCAAACTTTGCAAGCATGTGGGGGTGGGCCCCCCCCACATGCTTGCAAAGTTTGGTCACAATCAGAGCATGTTTGGGTTGGCAATCGGCGCCCAGTGCGGGTTTTTCTAGTCTCTTGGTGCTTAAGAGGCCATGGAAAATCCGGGCCTTCCCCATACCATCGT
Organism: Cibotium barometz; assembly: GCF_041138505.1. Taxonomy (NCBI): domain Eukaryota; kingdom Viridiplantae; phylum Streptophyta; class Polypodiopsida; order Cyatheales; family Cibotiaceae; genus Cibotium; species Cibotium barometz. The sequence goes on from NC_141053.1 coordinate 20,357,445, forward strand.
ACCCAAACATGCTCCGATGGGGACCAAACTTTGCAAGCATGTGGGGGGGCCCACCCCCACATGCTTGCAAAGTTTGGTCCCCATCAGAGCATGTTTGGATTGGCAATGGGCGCCCAGTGCGGGCTTTTCAAGTCTCTTGGTGCTTAAGAGGCCATGGAAAATCCGGGCCTTCCCCATACCATCGTACCCAAACATGCTCCGATGGGGACCAAACTTTGCAAGCATGTGGGGGTGGCCCCCCCCCACATGCTTGCAAAGTTTGGTCCCCATCAGAGCATGTTTGGATTGGCAATCGGTGCCCAGTGCGGTTTTTTCAAGTCTCTTGGTGCTTAAGAGGCCATGGAAAATCCGGGCCTTCCCCATACCATCGTACCCAAACATGCTCCGATGGGGACTAAACTTTGCAAGCATGTGGGGGGGGCCCACCCCCACATGCTTGCAAAGTTTGGTCCCCATCAGAGCATGTTTGGATTGGCAATGGGCGCCCAGTGCGGGTTTTTCAAGTCTCTTGGTGCTTAAGAGGCCATGGAAAATCCGGGCCTTCCCCATACCATCGTACCCAAACATGCTCCGATGGGGACCAAACTTTGCAAGCATGTGGGGGGGGCCCACCCCCACATGCTTGCAAAGTTTGGTCCCCATCAGAGCATGTTTGGATTGGCAATGGGCGCCCAGTGCGGGTTTTTCAAGTCTCTTGGTGCTTAAGAGGCCATGGAAAATCCGGGCCTTCCCCATACCATCGTACCCAAACATGCTCCGATGGGGACCAAACTTTGCAAGCATGTGGGGGGGGCCCACCCCCACATGCTTGCAAAGTTTGGTCCCCATCAGAGCATGTTTGGGTACGATGGTATGGGGAAGGCCCGGATTTTCCATGGCCTCTTAAGCACCAAGAGACTTGAAAAACCCGCACTGGGCGCCGATTGCCAACCCAAACATGCTCCGATGGGGACCAAACTTTGCAAGCATGTGGGGGGGGCCCACCCCCACATGCTTGCAAAGTTTGGTCCCCATCGGAGCATGTTTGGGTACGATGGTATGGGGAAGGCCCGGATTTTCCATGGCCTCTTAAGCACCAAGAGACTAGAAAAACCCGCACTGGGCGGCGCCGATTGCCAACCCAAACATGCTCCGATGGGGACCAAACTTTGCAAGCATTTGGGGGGGGCCCACCCCCACATGCTTGCAAAGTTTGGTCCCCATCGGAGCATGTTTGGGTACGATGGTATGGGGAAGGCCCGGATTTTCCATGGCCTCTTAAGCACCAAGAGACTTGAAAAACCCGCACTGGGCGCCGATTGCCAATCCAAACATGCTCTGATTGTGACCAAACTTTGCAAGCATGTGGGGGTGGGCCCCCCCCACATGCTTGCAAAGTTTGGTCCCCATCGGAGCATGTTTGGGTACGATGGTATGGGGAAGGCCCGGATTTTCCATGGCCTCTTAAGCACCAAGAGACTTGAAAAAACCGCACTGGGCGCCGATTGCCAATCCAAACATGCTCCGATGGGGACCAAACTTTGCAAGCATGTGGGGGGGGCCCACCCCCACATGCTTGCAAAGTTTGGTCCCCATCGGAGCATGTTTGGGTACAATGGCATGGAGATTTTCAACAAACAATATGATAGCCAAAGTGTTAAAAAATATAATAAAATCAAGAACATCAACTAAAATGTAATGATACTCAATAATGAGAAAACTCATAATGATATAAACATCAAATAAGTACATCAGAATGAAAATGAGCTACCCCAGCTAGTCTGAGGTTAGTCACTGCCCAAAAATCTAAGTACAATGTAAGTGAGCTAACCCAGCTAGTCTGAGTTTAGTCACTATCAAGATAGAGATCTAGTCAGCAGCACCCTCTCTAGCTCTCAACTGCTCTAGAATGCTCTCATGGTCATCCACTCGAAGCCGAAAACGAGGGTGAGAACTGTGTTTTCGGCTCTGTACTCGAACAAGAGTAGCAACCACTAGATGAGAGAACTGAAATGCCTCTAACTCCCACTTCCACTGCTGGAACTCAAGACTCCCCCGATGAAGTCGAATCTGCTGGTAGAACCGGCCTGCCACAATCATGCTATGGGCGTCATAAGAAAACCCATGATCATCCACTGTATCCTGGTCAAGCATGCACTTTGGCCTAGTGCAACTCATCAGATAGTAGTCTACTCCCTCGCTGTTTCCCTCACTGGCAATAACAGCAAATACATCACCCTCCTGTAGCAAATCTGTCAGGTCATCATAACTGACCATGAACGCAGGACCTGTGTGCTCAACAGACACCACTGGATGTGAAGGATGCTCGGGGGAGAGGAATGTCTGTATCCATGCATCTGCCCATCCTCTCGAGGCACAATGTGACCAATCGCCATCCATACATGCTCCACAGAAGCATGCAAACCGTCGTGTGTAAATCATGGGGGCCGCCATGCACGTGCTCCTGATGGAATGTAAGCCCAAGGTGCCAGGTACTGTGTCACAATCATGGGAGGCTCTGCGGCGGTCAATCGTGCCACCATCCACATGCCAAAAAAATCTCCTGACAATCCGAGCATCACGTCTGGGGTACGATGATGCTGCACTCCCACACAAATGTTGGGAGCACCACTCGACTACGTGGCCCGCATCTCTGAACCGCTGAGCATCCTGTCGCAGCTGATGACGCCTCAAGGCACGTTTCACACACGCGCCTGCACCATCATGCTCACCCTTCCCGTGACCAGTCTCAAAGAATGACCAAATCACTGGGATACTAGACTGCACATGCCACCTATAAATCCATAAAAGATAGTCTTAGTTATTGTTTTCTTTAAGATGTTCTAGTGAATTTAGTTTAATTGAAAATGTAAGAAAGCCATAAGTACAACCTGTAGAGCCAATAGAATTGACGTGATGACTTGAACTGTGCGCCACAACCATCCGACCAAACCCATCGCTGGACATGTCTGATCCCACAATCTCCTAAAAAATCGTCATGGAGACGAAAGCAGTGTTGCACAAAATGTGCATCATGTGAACGATCATCACTGATATAGAAATGATACTCTCGAATAATGACACGGGTCTCGGGGGTACTCGCTATCCCATCTACATGAGCCTCTGCATGTCGATAGCTAATGTGGACCAAAATAGCAACCTGGTGAGGGAAGCAATACATACGTTTAGGACACAAAAAATCAATTAAGTAATGAAGCTCAAACATAAAACAAATAGTACAAAATATAACCATTACCTGCTCTGAGAAGTAATACTCAGATTGTATCTCCTGAAAAGGTGTGAAAGTGTAGTTCTCTGCAAAATCAATCACAGAGACGACCACACCAATAGGAAACTCTGCTAGGCATGCTCGGAACTGACGATCCTGCCACTTGGCACAATGACTGTGCCGTATGTAGGGGTAGATCTGCTCCCTAAATGTGGCTGTGAAGTGACAACGTGGTGTATGTTTGTCCACGAGCTGCAACTTCCTGGACTGTCCACCACTCTGGAGCTGGTGTGTCACATACTCATAACGTTGCCATGCCACTATCTCTTGGTCACTTGCATCAAGATCTACCATCTGTAGATGTGCAAGTGAACCACATGATGTGCAATTGCTCTCCACACAAGGCATCCTATGGAACTGGGCATCCTCCGTGCGTGCACACAAAAGAGAGTGGATGAAATCACGTGGACTACGAGGCAACTCTCTATGCCCACTAAGAGAACGGAACACATCATAAAAAAGATTGAACTCAACATGGTAGCGACAACAACATGTGTCACGCTGACGTGAGTACCTCACAAACCAAGGCTTACACCCCTCAAATGACCTTTGCCCAATTTTAAGCTCTGGATACGAAGCTACAAACTGAGAATACAACTCAGTTTGGGACATTTCAAGAAAGCAAGCACCGTGCTCAATGAACACTCCTCTTGTCACTCTCTTACGCAAAGCTTTCTTGAAAACTGGCGATGCACGACAATTCTCCTCCCAAAAACTTTCTATCAAGGTTCTAGTGGTTTCATCTAGTAGGCGATCATGCCTAGCTACACGACCACTACTCGCCCACATAGCACCAACCTCATTGGCATCTAAACTTTGTCGCCTAATAGACCCAACTCTAAGTGCGTGTGGTGCTATGGAAAGGATGCGAGATGTGGCACTAACCTTACCCTTCATTTGGGAGCTACTTATGGCTGCCACAATAGCCCGTCGACGAGCAGCCAAAGCGTCCGCAGAGTTCCTCTTCTTGTTAACTATATAGGAATGACGAACACTTTGTAGCACCGCCATGCCAGCTCTCCTCTCTCTTCGACCTCCAATGTCGGAAAGCGCCCTGCAGTTGGCCATGTTGGGCAGATCAATCAAAGCATCAAGCACACATGCCTGTGATGAAGACGTGAGGTCTTTGAAATAGGATTGGAAGATTGCATGGGCACGACGATGTGCCCCTGACTTTGATAGTTCTTTCCTATCCACACGAAGGGCGCCCAAAGGAGGGGGGGTGGGTTCTTGTAGAAGAGAGGACTCAAGAAGGGCGGGTTCATGTGGATTATCTAAACTAAGGGGTAGTGGGGGGGAAGAGGGCGAAGGGAGAGGAAGTGGAAGAGGAGGAGCAAGGCTTGGATCATCGCCAACGGAAGGTGTTGCTGGTTGACGTGCTCTCCACTCTCTCTTTCTCTCACGAGCTACCCTTCTCCTCTCCTCCTCTTGAACTTGGTGGATGGGGGGGAGTCTAGTCCTATCACGTTTCCGACTCCTACGGCTTTGAGAACCCATTCTCAAGGAAGCTAAGAGAGAAAATATTATAAGGGCTCAATGATGGGATAGTACTACAGATAAGTGTGGGATAGTACTAGAGATGTGTGATTATATAGGAAAAATAGGTTATCCACTTCAAATCTCACTGGATTTCCTATCTAAGATTGATTGGATAACTAAGATAAACATAAAGATATTTAAAGATAAACTATTATCCACTTAAAAATTAATATTATTTATAATATTTATTAACAAGTCTAAATATTTATCATTACCAGATATATAAATATATATAAATATATCTTTAAAGAAATCTTTTATTTTATAATTATATAACTGCTTTTTTTAAATAAAGTATTTTTTTCATATTTTATTCAAAGGTTTATTCTACATAAAAAATTTTCAAGAAATATAAAAATAAAAAATTTATTTTTTTAAAATTAATAATATGATCTTTAATAATATTTTTATTGATCTAATCCCAAAATATAATCCTTTTAAATTAGTGATTTTAAATTCTTTTATTTAATAAGTTACATATATTTTATTATTTAAATTTTTATATTCTATTTCTCTAAATTACTAAATTAACTTTTCCAAAAATATGTTTTTGAAAAAAGAGGGGAGGTGGGAAGGAGATGCCACGTGTCACAAGCGTGCATGACACGTGGCATTCTCTTGACATGTGGCACTATTATGGTTGATGTGGCAATTCCATGATGTGGCATGCCATGTCACCATGTGCGAGGTGGCATGCAAAGGTGGCAAGATGATGTGGCATTAATGATGACTAGGATGATGAGGTGGGGAGTCAACTAGGTTGACCATGTTGACATGGAGGGTGGAGGTGGTGGCAAGCTGAGGTGGCAAGCTGCTTATGTGGATCCTCTCGATGCTCACGTGGACATAAAGTGGCATGCATGTATAAGGTTTGGGCCTACCCAAGCCTCACACATGGAATGAAACCTAAGCTGTGAAGTTTACCAAGCCTAGATTTCCAAACCTAACTAGGATTGGTTTTAGACTTGAAAAGGGGAGAGTGGACACAATATGGGAATTTTCACTTGGGAGGATTGAAAATGGACCTTCCCATACTCAAATCAAGCCAAATTTTTTTTGATAAATTCATGGCAACAAGAGTATTGATCCCATGAGTTTTTAGATTGAAAGATTCAATATTTAATTTTCTAGAATTAAATTACTATTGATTTAATGGGCCTCTGACAGTCATAATAAATTTTCCAAAGTAAATCTACAAAAATCAAACCGTTAGATTTGTAATTTTATCCTATACCCACATTATACTAATCTTTCCCAATCTAATCATCACTAGATCCATACAATTTGAGCATTTTAAATGGTAGATGTGGTGGGAGGATAAAATAGTATGTTTTTTAACAATTCTAATATCTTTTAAATAATATAGAAAATAGTAGAACATATCAAAAATTACTCGATAAATCAAGTTAAGCTCTATGTTATTTGTATTTGTGAAATGCAAAGTGGGAATATCGTATGAGTAATAATGTAAAAGTTATAGGCAATTTACTCACATTCACTATACCTGTCTAAACCTAGGACAGGGCCTGTATACAAACTTGGTTCCCAAAGAAAAGGGGATTTGCAATTATTGGATATTCGATCAGATTATAGTTTTAGGTGCCCAACTTTGCATATGATGTTTCATTAGAAGACCTTGAAGTGAAACTCCTTGGCTAACTATGAGAGATTGGCTATTCTTCTTGAAAAAATGCCTGTTTTTCAGCTAAAGCCAAGGGCGCCCACGCCATGAAACTAGATAACCTCATCTTGCAACCACCCACCTACACATGTGAGCCTGGAGACATGATTTTGGAAGTAGGTATACCTAATATAGGACATTTGAACCTACACATGTGAGCCTGGAGACATGATTCTGGAAGTAGATATACCTAATATAGTACAAACCAATTATTAAAGACCTATACAATCACATCTATCCAAGTCTTGTAAGATTTTCTTATCATAAAATCTCTACTAGCTACAAATTTCATAATTATTGGAGAATTAAGTACACTTATTACCCAATCATTATACACCAACCCTCTCATATGCCATGTTCCTAGATTTATGTACCCTAGGTAGGCTCATTTCATACAAGGGAAATACGTGAGCCGATTTCACACAAAAAAAGTGAGAGCCTACAGACGTGAGTCTAGAGGCATGAACCTAGATACGTAAACCTACAGACGTTAACCTAGACACATAAGCCTAGAGACATGAACCTCGATATGTGAGCCTAGAGATGTGAGGCTAGAGATGTGAACCTAGACATATAAGCTTAGCAGCATCACACAAAAAAACTTTCCAGACTTGATCTAAAAACACCAAGGGCCTTTAATGCAAACTTGATCATCTCGCTAATTGTTAGAAATGATAATACAGTAGACTGTAGCACATCAAGCCACACCTCCTCAATCCCACCAAGCCTTCAATCTCAGCAAACTACTAGTACTCAACAGACTACTCTCCCTACTATATTAAGAAGGCTAGACTCCTTAAGATCCACCTCTAAGCAAGGAGATTTGGAAAGAACTGAGCCAACGAAACACAGACGTTAGTGGAGAAACAACAAAACCCCATAGATGTTAATGGAGGAATAGTGGTACCCCCCACAGTGAAACCCCTGGAAACAAGAATCGCCATGAGCCTTCGAACTCCCAATTCACCAATTGGCTCTATTAACATCGCCTTAAATTTTATGAAGAAGGCCTTCAATTGTCCTATTTTGGGGCACATTGAAAAGATGCAGGGGGAAAGAGAGCTTGAGCTCTTGCAAGCACATACACACACTTCACAAAACCCTAATAGAGAACACACAAGGTGAGAGGCTGAAATCTTCTCCTTCTTCACTCAACACTCAACACACCATATGCAAGAATAAGAGTACTCATAATATGAAAGGTACTCAACCAATACATACACGGGTTCTCTATAGTGTGAACCCGACTAAATGAGCTGGCGCTATAGCTATGCCAGTCTCTAGAATGGCTGTTACACAGCCTGTCATCCCACTGGCCGCATATCTTCCATGATCTCACCAACCATGCCTATGGTGTAAGTGTGGGGCCTATCCCCCAAGCGGGTCATTAGTGTCCACCGCCTCACTAGATGAGCTCGATATCTCAACACTCCCCCTCGAGCTCAACTCCATCTCATGTACACCAAGCGAAGCCCTGAATTTGCGGAGCTTCTCTGTACCCAATGCTTTGGTGAAGATGTCAGCTACCTGATCCTCTGTGTGCTAACATAAACAAGGTCAAGATCTCCTGCCAAGACCTTCTCTGTGACGAAGTGGTAGTGGACCTTTATGTGCTTCGTACGAGCATGAAAGACTGGGTTCCTGGCCAACTGTATACTGCTAATGTTGTCACAGAAAATGACAACTTGTCTATCCCCACTGATAGACCCAAATTTGCAAGTAGCTTTCTCAACCAAGTCATGCTACCATAGCAGCTCCTCTGTATTCGGCCTCTGTACTCGATAGAGCAACCATAGGCTACTTCTTGCTGCTCCAAGTCACAACAGCACTCCCCAAAGAAAACATGAATCCACTGGTAGTGTGCGCTTTTGCCGCACAGGTCGTAGCTGGGGACTTGCCGAACACCGTATGCGAGCCACGAATGGCTGCAAGCATACAACCAGGAAGGCAAGCTCAAAACAGAATGCAAAAGGTCTGTCACTCACCGCTTAACTGCCACCTTGAAGGATTCCCACGTCGCAGCCGTGAAGGAGGAGCCGCCGTCGCTGCTCTACCGCCTCTCCGCCGCCTCGCCGTGCCGCTACACAATGCGCTCGATCGCTCTCTCACTCTCTCTCTCTCCTTCTCTCACACACGCAGGAGAAGGAAAACAAGGAGATAAGGCAAGAGCACTCTTCTATTCACAACACATGAGAATGAGGATTTTAGGGTTACATTTGACTCTTATAGGTGACTTGGCCGTTCACACTTGGGCGCCCATACATGGCCGGCCGACCCTAACCCTTATCCTACTGATATCCAAGGTGCGCCTCTCATCGGCGATCACCCAATCCCTTCATCCTTAACATATGGTGCCGACAAGCCCGGCCCATGACTCAGAATATTTAAATTAATGACGTAAAACGTAGTACGTCTCAATGTCCGCCATGGGTTAACATGCCCCCCTTCCTGATGTAGATTCCGTCCTCGGAAGCTATGGTATGGTAAGCTCGATAGGGTTGTTGTGGTTGACCGTCTGCAAAACAGGGAAAAGAGTGAAAGTATGCTGGAATTCAAAAGATATAAAGTGTATAAATTCAAGCATGTTAGACCACAATGGATATTGCTTATGAGAACTTAGTTTAAGGGTCACATGAATGAGCTAGTGTAGCAAATTAATAGGAGTTTAAAATTATTGAAAGGAATTCAAGAGTTAGCAAGGTGTCAAAGGTTAATCAAGGTTTATATAACTGGCCTAAGTCAAGGAAAATAACCAAGCTTAATAAATAAACAGATGACCACACTGTGTCTACTCTAAGAACAAGTTAATACCACGCGTCTAGGGACACAAGAAACATCAGAGTTACAGGAGCCTTTTGCCTTTATTTTTTTTTTAAAAATGACGTGACAATTTTTACACACAATGGCGACCTTCCTAAGGCAAAACTAACATCGATCCTGGTACCATGTTTAACACAAGGCATTATCCAGGAATCTATTAGCTCACTTTACGCAAGGCTACCCCCTACCAACCAAGGCATCGGTCTGGAGTAGAATACTCCTCGCCTACCAAGTATCAATAAGGCGATAAGCCAACATTAAAGCACATTATAGACTTGTATTGCCATTTATTGTAGGCTTTTTTTTTAAAATAAAGTTTCTTTTGATCTTCGCTCCTGAACTAAAATGTGTTCTTACATCCTTTCGACAAGGGGTAAAAGCTATGTCCTAGAGGTCAACACACACACAGCCAGGTGTTCAAACATTAAGATGGTTTGACCCTAGACCTAAGACAATTGTATTCCAAGGTTAACTAAAGACGTCATGCTGCCTAGGAATATTTCCAATAAAGTTAAGCTCATTAATGATTTACACTAGCATGCAAGCAACTTCAAAAACTAAGTAGTACATTGACAATTTCCATGTGGTCATGCCTTATAGTTTATGAAATTAATTGAACAGTAAAAACGAAAGAGAGTGGGTATGGAAGAATTACACCTGTAATTGGAGATCTCCTTGATTTGACGAGACAGCTTGCAATTTGATGTAGATATATTTTGATGAACGTTGCGGCAGTCTCAAGACTTGAAAGCGAACCCACCTCAAACTTTTTAACCTGTACAATCAACTAACAAGCACTATACCTCAAGAGGCACATCAGTGTGGAAAATCAAAGACTCGTTTAAAGAATGTAAACTAGAAAAAACTAGAAAACACTAACCTACCTACCAGTCACCACACTACTACTGAGGATACGGTAAGAGGATGTTGTAGAGTCCTGGCTCTAGCCCTAAGGCTAAGCCTCTATCCGCATCATCCAAATAAATAAAATCAACCTCAGTAGTGCCATGAGTTTCATCCGTCCATTCATCATTGTAAGATATTTCCTTTTCATTTTCCCATCCACATAGACTCATCAAGAATATAACCATGTGAGGATAGTCATCTTGTGGAAAAGGAAAGCATTGGGCTATCGGGGATATGTCCTCTACGGAGTAGGGGTCAGTCATGGTCAATAGGTGAATTAGCCATTCTAATTCCTCAACATTTTCCTCTCTGGCTAGTATATCTATATGATCCCATGATAGCACATGTGGAATATCTGAGAAAGGTACAGATGATACCTCTCACCAAAGGTAGGAGTGGATGAAGTGTATGATGATCGGGCATCTGCCATATCTGCAAACACAGATATAGCATCAGTAGGTTTAGACAGGTCAATCTAGTTCTTGATTGTATACGGATATTTCTCTTGTTTTGTGCTCTTGCTCTTTTTACTATTTTTTGTTTTTCTTTTCTTTGTTTTTTTTTAAATGTATGAAGCTATATATATACATCCCCTTGAATTTGGCAATTACATGGTCAGGGGAGAAGGCTAAGGAGGAAGCATTAGAATGTCGAGCGTGAGTACATGCTCCCCCTTTCCTTGGGTAGATCATATTATTTGCAATGATGTTGCAGCCTCTTGGAACCAATTTGTCCAGCGGGTCATAGGTTGTGATGTGGGCAGATAGCTTTTTATGACCCTTGTGGCCACATCCAATTGTAGAGATGGTAGGGTACGCTCCCATTGACAAATGGAGGAAATGGTTTCCGACGATACTATTACAAGGGGAGACGTAGACTCATCGGTTTTTTGTTGGGTGTTGGCAAGAGTAGGTGTAGAGCATGTAGAAACTTCTATATCAGCGTGTGCCTGGCATGAGGAGCTAGAAGCTTCATGTGGCTCCCCCCTTCCTGAGCTAGGTGGTAATGATCGATATCGTTTGGGAATCCAAACTAACTCTGGAAGAAGTGGTGCGGAGCACTCTGTTACCTTTCCCTTACCACGATCTTGAATTATCGTTGGGGTGGCAACAATTGGTTTGCAAGGTTTCACAGGTGATGTAGAGGGATTCAGCTTATGTTTAGGGACCCAAATCTGGTCATTTCCCTCGTAGTACCCTTGGGCTACTAGTAATTTTTTAGGGATCCATCGTGATGTTACATTGCCCTTTCTCGGGTGGGTAGCTGCTTGCCTTTTACGAGGCTTCTTGGTGGCTGAACGAGATTGAGCAGGGGAAGTAGCTATTAACGAAGCTTTTGGGACCCATTTGTATGTGTTTTTTGGCATAGTAAGCGAAGCTTTAGGGACCACCTTGCCTGTTTCCACTCTTGGCATTGAAGAGTTAGAGGGGTGGCCAACAATCGAAGATGGTTTTGCCACTGGACTTGGTGATTTTTCGTTATCCATCATTTTGTCCAGAGTGGATGGCTTAGGAGCGAGATTTTGAGCGGTCAGACCTAGTGTTGGTTCTTGCGTTGTGACTTGTCTGGTTGCCCAATCGATATTGCACTTGGTGGCCATCATCCATTTGCACCCTAAGATTACAGTCCCTTCCATGGTACCAGCAGGCATAACCAAAAAGCTTTGAATTATGGTTCCCTTGTCATAAGCAACCGGAGTGTGCAGAATTCCTGAGACAGGGGTTTTCTTCTTGTTGATTCCTTGAACTTGGATAGAACTCTTGGTTAAAGGTGGTTTTCCCAGTTGACACCACACGCCATATGATAGCAAATTGTGTTGAGCTCCTGTATCCAATAATGCATTATACAACACCTCCCCGTAAGGACTCCGTAACTCAATTGGGTATCTTAGAGGTGGGTCAGATTCCAGTGCATCCTCCTCTGCTTCCTTGAAAAATACTTGCGTAATTCCCAAGTTGGCTTCTCGTTGTCTCCTAGCACGCTGTTGACGTTCTTTAGCTTCGACTCTCGCTTGTATCTTTTTAAGCTCAGCTTGTTCTTTAGCTGCCTTCTTTTGATGGATTGCATGTAACTCCTCCTGGCTCAGGGGGTCATAGTATCGTTTGAATTTACTCCCATTAAGGAATCCAATGGTTTCAACTCCGTCGAGAGTCTCCACTCTGATGGTACCTTGCGGGGTAATTTCACATACTCTATATGGTCCCTTACCAGCATATTTGAGCTTCTTCTTTTCGTTTCGCACTCCATACATCAGGACTTTATCCCCAACCTTGATGTCCTTGTCCTTTAGATGGCGATCAAACCATTTTTTCCTTCTATCCTTCTCCTCAAGGGCATTGTATACAGCCAATTGTCTTTCTTCGTTTAGCCGCTCAAGGATATACAGACGCTCTGCTAAGGGATTACCATCCCATCCCTCTTGAGTAGCAACACGAAGACTAGGAATGACAAATTCCCACGGCATGACTGCTTCTTGGCCATATACCATTTTGAATGGTGTGCAATAATTAATAGCCACTTTGTACGCAGTACGATAGGCCCATAAAGCTGTCGTAAGCTTTAGATCCCAATCCGTGCGATGAGCTTCAACTGTCTTTGTCAAAATAGAGATTAAAGTCTTGTTGGTACTCTCGGCTTGGCCATTCGCTTGCGGATAGTAAGGAGTAGATTTATGATGGGATATCATGAAATTTGTTGTGAGCTCCTTAATCACTTCATTTATAAAATGCGTACCATTGTCGCTCACAAGTTCCAAAGGACAACCGAATCGTGTGATTATATTTTCAAAGAGGAACTTGGCTGTTGTCCTCGCATCTGCCTTACGTGTCGCTTTCGCTTCAGCCCATTTGGTCATATAGTCAGTGGCCACAATAATATAGCGAGATTGTGTGTTTCGGGCTGCTGGACTAATTGGACCTACAAAGTCTAAACCCCACTTTTCAAATGGTTGGTTTACTTTGATTGGATGTAGGGGCATCTGATCTTTCCTCTGGGGTTTCTTGTATCGTTGGCATTCATCGCAACCCTTCACAAAGAGTGATGCATCTTGGAACATAGTGGGCCACCAATACCCTGATTGTAAGATCTTTCGCGCAGTTAAGTCTCCTGAGAAGTGACCACCGGCTACGCCCATATGTGCCTCTTGTAAAATGTATAGATACTCATCCTCTCGGGCACAACGCCTAAGAACGTCATCCTTTCCTCTTTTATAAAGAGTCCCAGCTATCAGGCAATAGGGTTCGCATTCTTTGATCAGCTTTCGAGCTAGTCTTTACGAAGCTCCTTGGGTGGAAAGCCATTAACCAAAAAGTTAACAATCTTCTCACTCCATTCAGGCATTGTCTCCACCATGAACAGGGAGGTGTCAGGTAAGTCATCATCAACCCCCGTAGGAGCCTCACCATTAGGTATGCGAGACAAATGATCAGCCATAACATGTTTTTTGCCAGGTCTCACAACAACAGTGAAATCAAACTCAAGAAGAATCAATAGCCATCGTGTGATTCTTCCTGTGGAGCATGGTTTGTTTACCAGATACAACAATGCTTGATGATCTACATAGAAAACAAACTTGGTGGCAAGGAGGTAATAACGAAATTTCCTTATTGCATATATCATTGCCAACCCTTCTCGCTCCGTAGTGGTGTAGTTCATCTCAGCATCGTTCAACTGGCGACTGGCAAAGCTAATGGGGTAGTCTAGCTTGTGTTCTCCAGGTTGAGTTAAAACACACCCAATAGCAAAGTTTGATGCATCAATATGCACATGGAAGAGTAAATCCCAGTTAGGCATTCTCAAGATTGGAGCACTCGCCAAGGCCTTCTTTAATAGCTCATAGGCACGGTCACATTCTTCGGTCCAAATAAACTCGATGAGAAGCTTATACAATGGTCGAGCTATCTCGGCGAAGGATAGAATAAACCTTCGATAATAACCAACGTGGCCCATAAAGCGTTGGACTCCCTTGTAGTTGGTGGGTGGTGGCAATTCCAGAATGACCTTGATTTTACTCTCGTCAGTGGAAATCCCATTTTTGGACACTATATGCCCTAAGATAACTCCGTGTTTAACCCAGAATTGGCATTTGAAAGGATTCAAGGAGATGCGATATAATCTACACCTTTCAAATATTTTTCGTAAACACATCAAGTGCTCGTCCCACGAGGAATGAACATAAAGATCATCTAAGAAAGCTTCACAGAAGTCCCTTAGATATTCCTTAAAGGCCGTGTTTATCAATCGTTGGAATGTTGCAGGTGCATTGGTCAAGCCAAAGGCCATGACGCGAAAGGCAAACACTCCAAACTTCGTGATAAATGCTGTTTTAGCTTGGTCCTCGACTGCAATTGTGATCTGATTGTAACCCGAGTACCCATCTAAAAAGCTATATGCCTCCTTGCCTGCCACTCTTTCAAGCACATGTTCAGAATATGGCAGGGGTTAATGATCCCTTCTGGTGGCTGCATTAACCTTTTTGAGATCAACGCACACTCTGAGTTTCCCATTCTTCTTTGGTACAATGACTATCGGAGAAACCCATTTTGAGTGCTCAATAGGGTATATGAATCCACATTTTACAAGCTTTTCAATTTCCTCTTGTATAATCTTTGCGTACTTAGGATTCATTGGGTAGGGACGTTGCTGGACTGGTTTAGCAGTGCTAATCATTGGGATCGTGTGTTGCACCACCGAGGGTGGAACACCCTTCATATCATGATATGTCCAGGTAAATATGTCCTTGAATTCTTTAAGAAGCTTCGTAAGTGCAGCTTCTTCTGCCTTGGTGAGGTCTTGAGCAATAAAAACGGGTTTAGACTCCTCACCTGGATCTGCTAAGTCTATCTCCTTAACTACGGCAGGGCCATCGTAGACACCGCTACTCCCATTGGTAGGCGTTCGTTGGGCTTTTGTGTAGACCACTTTACGTTCCCCTGTGGTGAATGATTTGAAATGCTCGGGTGCGGGGTGTAGGTCTACTGGTTCTTGTTGTGCCAGGCTTTTTTCTTTCAATTCCGCTTCCTTTTGCTGTTGAGCCAACTCTTGGTTTTGCCGCCTTCTTGCAGTACGACTTAGTTTTGGCTTCTCTTCGATTTCTAATTGGGCAACGTCATGAGGTTGCGGAATACACCACATGACACTTTGGAGGTATTGTCCCCAATTATCCGCTATCTTCCGATGAGCGTCAATGGCTCCTACATAACTAAGCCATTCTGCAGTAGATCTTTCCTTGTTTATTGCAGTGCGTACATTAGCTCGATAGCGTTGGCGCTTATGTCTCGTTTTCTTCTTACCAAGTTTTTGATTTTTGTTTCTATCAGATTCGGACTCACTTGGTCGATCTTCACTTTCGGACGAACTGCAGGAGGTCACTGTCCTAGGCCTTGAGCACCTTGCTTCCACATTTGGGTGAATATTTGATTCATCCCTCCCATCAGGCTCAGGGTCAGTTTCTTCTTGAGATTCATACTCAGAGTCGCGTTGGTCAGAGTCTTCGCTACTTTCAGTGTCAGTGGAGTTGGCCACTTTCTCGCCATCAGGGGTCAAGTGCATAACACCTATCATGTTTATTGGCACTAACGGTGGCATATCTTGCCCCTCAGGTGTTACCCAACTTGTACCTCTATTTCCCCATGTGTCTATGGTTGCCGCTAGGTGTACCGAATCCACGTTATCCGACTCAGTCATACCCGGTAGGACATCCATATAAGGAGAATCTTTCCCATCATCAGTCTCTTTTTTGCATGTATAGCAATACCTTAATGGGGCAGAGTGAACAGTGGTATCCGATCGATTATCGATGATAACCTTGCTTCCTAAAGGATGCGCGCGACCATTCTCAAGATCAACTCGAATGACAGAGTCCTGGAATTGTAGGTAGACATGGTTTTTCGACCAGTCATGCACCATTTGTGCTTCCCTCATGAAAGGACGTCCTAAGATCATTTGATATGACATAGGATGCTTGGAGAAATCCATTACAATGAAGGTATGTTTTACCTTGTATCCCAGGACCTTGATCTTAAGGTCCCTTAACATTCCAATAGGTTTAGCTATGGTTCCGTTTGCCATCTTAACCACTATGTTTGTGACTTCGAGGTGAGGTCTTCCCATAGATTCCCAACAGTTTTTAGTCACAATGCTCACTCCAGCACCACCATCAAGGATTCCCTTTAGAGTTAATCCCTTGGTAGTAATGGGGAGGGTGGCATTAGATTTGTCCCCTTCAAAGTACTGTCCCAACTTGTTCACAGGTATTTCCACGACCGAGTCTTCATCTAGGTTGGGTTGTAGATCCCAATGTTCCCCTTCATCTTGAAGCGTGTCGGGTCTATCCATATTTGCAAATTGTGGTAGCCCCGCCTTTAGTTCTCCATTGAGAAATGCTCGAAGAGCTAAGAATAGCTCAGGATCTCCATATAATTTGGATATGATCGTGGTTCTGATCTCAGAGGACATGAAATCCATTAGCTTAGACACATTCAACGGTACTTTTCGAGACATCGCCCCTTGACTAGGGACTGGTGAAGATGGAATCACTTCCTCTTCGATGGGGTCAGGCATTCCCTCACTAAACATTCTTTCCTAAGAAGGGTGTTTTCCCACTTCCGGATGTCCTATCCTCACTCTCTTCCCGAATGATACTCGGTATAGCTAATGGTTTATGGTTCCGGTGAGGCTGAACTTGCGTAGGAAACACTGTGTCTGGAATTTTGATTTTTCTCGGGTTTGGCTCCAGTTCTCGTTGTGTTTCTTCCACCAAACCCCTTAAGTGTTGCACTTGTTCAATCTCCTCAACTGGGTTCGGGTAAGTTCCAATCTTTTTCTTGAGGGTTTTTGGCCCATGTGGCTTGTCTTGGGGAGTCTCAATCAGTTTGGGTGGTCGAGAGGGCATTAACTGACTTGGTTGTGGGGCCGAGGAAGTTTCCTTTTGTTTTCCCTTATTTAGGTACTCGCTTGATTCTCCTTCATTGAGCTCCCGAGTGGGTTCCTCCCTTAAAGTAGTGGCTTTGGTCCCCATGGTTTCTATTGAATCAGAATCATCTTCAGGATCATTCATATACACGGGGTTGTCTCCTGTCCCTATGTTAGTCTTTGAATTGGGCTTGGAGCTCGTGGCATTAAGCGATCTCTTTTGCCGTGTTTTCTTTTTCTTTGCCTGAGCGATTGATGCAGTATCCCTCTCTTCAAGAATGTAGTTTTGATTTTGAAGCATTGACCGTGTAACTACATTCGCGGGTACAACAGGTGTGGTTCCTCGTGCTTGGTTGGTGACCTCAACCAAATTCAATGGCGTAATCTTGGGTGCATTAGGATTATGTGGACATTGAGCAATCAAATGGTCTATGCCACAACGATTACATGTAAGTACCGGCATTCCCGATGTGCTCCCTTGATTTGGTTGCATTTGAGTAGCGATCTTCTGTAGCCTATTAGGGCACTCCGCTACACGATGCGGTCCACCACACTCGTAGCATTGAAGAGGTGGTCTCCTTGCCATGGTATTAAGGTTTTGCCCTCTTGTGGCGAGAGCAGCCGCTTGATATACAGGCTTGACTTGCCCGAGATGATCCTCCATGTAGTACTGGGAATCATTTCAAATGTATCAATCCCGTATGGAGCAGTGGGGTCTATCTCCTCTTCATAATCCCCACACGCACTATGTGACTCACAACCCATTTGGTTTATAGGAGTAATCCTTGGATGTGGAGGTTGTGGTCCTAGCACTGGCGGTGGTAACGGCACAGACTGGACTACATTCGGATTCCTTGGAACTATGTGCTGTGACGGCTGCTCGATAGGTTGTGCAGGCATTAGCACGGGTACTTGAGGTGTGTTTGACCAAGCTAGTGGTGCCTGGTTTGCCAACATTCGCTTAAGTGTTAGGCAATCTTTAGATTGATGGCCATACTTACCACATGCATTGCAATTCCCATTGAATTTGACTCTGAATGTGGGATATTCACTCGTGCTATGTGGTCCTAAGCACACCGAACACCATTGTTGCTCTCTCCTTGGGTACATATGGCTATTCTGAGGAGCTCGATTACCCCTAAAGTATTCTTGGAGAGCCTTAGTAAGGTCGGTCACAGACATTTCAGATATCTTGGGCTCCTTTGCAATAGGTTTTACCGTCATTGGCTCGTGCCCAGATACTTGCGAACTAATGGATTTTGTCTCCGAAGACACCTTTTTACCTGCAATCATCAAGTTGTCTTCTAGCTTCCCACGTTGTAAGACCTCTAATGACTAGGCCATTGTAAATGTCCTCGTGGCGCAATCCTCGGATGAATCTATCGAGGAGTTGGTTATTATTGAAGCGTTCATCGGGAGTGCAGCGAGAATTTAGATGCTTCAATCGACTTATAAAGTCTCTCACTGACTCCCCTTCCTCGCGTTCAGCTTTTTGGAGTTGAGATGCTACTCCCCAAAGCACACCCTCACGTATGTATTCCTTCAAGAACAGTCTCTTGAGAGTGGGGTAGTGAGTGCGCTCTTCAACCCTTAAGGTTCGATACCAATCTCCAGCCTTCCCACTCAAGGTTAAGCCTAAGGCTTTACACTTATGCAGCTCATTGTGCTCTTCCAAGGAATCACACACGTGTTCAAAGACTTCAATGTGCTTCCTAACATCCTCGTTACCACTGAAGTTTTGAGTGAGCTTAGCCACTTGTACTGCCTTGCTTCTAGGTTCTCTCTCATGCATACCCTGCATGTTTTCCGCAATAGATCGTCCGATCGTCTGAGCAAACGCTGCGAGATCACCTAGGTGAGCAGGCATAGCTGGTGGAAGCACTTCTGGGATAGCCTGGCTGATAGGAGTTGGCGTTGGTCTAAGTAGGTTGGCAAATGACGTAGGATATGATATGTGGCTAGGCCTAGCTCCTCTTGGATAAGGGTGGTCTAGCTCCTCTTGGATATGTGGCTAGGCCTAGCTCCTCTTGGATAAGGGTGGTGATAAGGCGGTCTTGGAGCATACGCCATTGGCATACTAGGAGGCGTAGGAGCTACCTGAGCATGAGTAGCGATAGGTACATAGGGTCGATAGGCACTGGCACGCACTGTTGTAGGTACTGTTCCACTAGGTAGCGGTGTCGTACTAACTACAGCGGTAAACAGGTGCACTTTCAGCTATGCTCATCATTGGGGTAGGCATTGCGAATTCCCTAATGGAAAGTTGAGCCAAGGTTGGAAAGCTAAAGTTACTACTCGTGGGCTCAACCTGCATTGAGACTGCAGGCGAAACAACATATGAAGGGTCTATGGGACTCACCGAGGGAGTCTCCAATTGTGATAGGGTTGGTTGTTTGGCCTTGCCCGTATCCAAAAATCTCATAGGGCCAGTGGAAACTAGGTCCACTCCCCTATTTTGCCTCTCAATCTGGATAATTCTATGAATAACATCACATATCATGTGTTGTTGCTCCTCTAGATTAATGGCGCTAGATGTAGATCGTAGGACTTCTAACCAACCTACATAGTATGTGTAACCTGTGTATAGGTCAGTTAGAGTCTCTGTGTGTAGATCATATTCCCAATTTTCATTGAGAAATATCCCATCTAGACTTGGTGTGCCAAATGGTTCTCTTGAAGTGGACGCAATGTCACTTCTTATGGGTTGGCTTCTAGGGACCTCTACTTTAGGAAGAGCATTGGAATGTGGTAGCTCAGTAGGGCCCTCATTAAACGAAGTGGGTAGAATATCCACATGGACACTCTTTGGGAGGGTAGGGTCTATATAAGATGTGAATGGCGAATCTACTACCCCTCCTTCCTCATTTACTTCGCTTGTAGCATGTTCAAAGCGTGTAGCTCTACTAAAGGTCTCTATTAGACGACTAAACATGCTAGATCCGGGTTGTGGGGCCCACACTGGCATGTTTTGGCTTGTCTCCTCAGGGTTCTTGGTAGGGTGCCCTTCCATGGCTTCTGAGTCAGAGGACGAGTCACTATCCACTATTCGTGGATCTTGGGTTGCACTCCCTTGGGTTCCAGGCCGAAGGCCAAGATGCCAACGTGGAGAGATGGTGTGAGCCTGCGTAAACTGAAACGCTTTCTAGTGGCTCAGGCTCTAGTACCCGACCAAAACGTAGATGCATGTGACGTGGGTACCCTACGTGCGTTGGTAACTACCCTTGAAACTCACACAAGTGGTTTCTTAGGTGTTTCGCACCCCGTTTTTACTTGTTTTTGTGTTGTTTTTAACCCGTTTTTGACCCCCTTACTTACGGTCAAACTTGGACTAGGGCGTATGATAGCTCGAAACGAGCGTATCGTTCAAAGGATCCTAGTGTGCTTTACAGCACCGTGTTCGCCTATCTAGAGCTCCTGTAGTCCTCAAAACAGTCCGTTTCCCTTGGGGGGAAGGGGCAAAAGCCTATTTGCTTGTGGAGGAAAGGGTGAGGGCTTTATCCCACATACTCACTTTACTCCTTGGGGAGTGGGCTACATATAGGGCACAACTTCCCATAAGCTCTCACTTGAGAGAAAGCTATGGAGGCTCACTCTCCTATATATATATATCAAAAGACTGAGACCGGGGCCGGGGCCGTGGGTCGATTGGGGTTCTTTCTTTTCAAAATTTTTTTCTCCAATTAGAAAATCTTTCCTCTCCACACGTTCGGTTCTTTCTTTGAAAATAAAATTTAATTTTTTCTTTTTTTTATTTTTTATATTTTTTATTTTTTATTTTCTTTTTTTTTTGAGATAAGTTTTCTAGGGTTTCTTTACGGTTCAGCCTTTGGCCTTGGCCGCAACGCGGTTCAGACGCAGCACAGGTCTGGGGATTCAGAAATCCCCCCTCCCACACAGAAAACCAGAAAACAGAATGCACGCCCACACGCGCAGCGAAAATATAACAAAAGAAACAGAAATGCAGCAGACAGATTGCAGAAACAGATTGCAAAACACAGAAACACCTTAACAACAAACACACAGTCGCTTTCCTACAGTGTAGATTAAACTTCACGCAGCAGCCGAGCTGCAAACTGGAGCTTGGTGCAGGGCAACTCCCCGGCAGCGGCGCCAAAAATGTGCGCTTTTGCCGCACAGGTCGTAGCTGGGGACTTGCCGAACACCGTATGCGAGCCACGAATGGCTGCAAGCATACAACCAGGAAGGCAAGCTCAAAACAGAATGCAAAAGGTCTGTCACTCATCGCTTAACTGCCGCCTTGAAGGATTCCCGCGTCGCAGCCCCGTGAAGGAGGAGCCGCCGTCGCCGCTCTACCGCCTCTCCGCCGCCTCGCCGTGCCGCTACACAGTACGCTCGATCGCTCTCTCACTCTCTCTCTCTCTCCCTCTCTCACACACGCAGGAGAAGGAAAACAAGGAGATAAGGCAAGAGCACTCTTCTATTCACAACACATGAGAATGAGGATTTTAGGGTTACATTTGACTCTTATAGGTGACTTGGTCGTTCACACTTGGGCGCCCATACATGGCCGGCCGACCCTAACCCTTATCCTACTGATATCCAAGGTGCGCCTCTCATCGGCGATCACCCAATCCCTTCATCCTTAACATATGGTGCCGACAAGCCCGGCCCATGACTCAGAATATTTAAATTAATGACGTAAAACATAGTACGTCTCAATGTCCGCCATGGGTTAACAGGTAGATCTTCTATCTGAGATACTACCAACCCAATCAGCATCTGTGTACCCATGTACACATATCTCTGTCCCAGTCTCATAGAATAGTCCACAATGCAAAGTAGACTTCACATACCTCAGTATGCGTCTCACTGCATCCAAATGCGGTTTCCGTGGAACCTGTATAAACTGACTCACCAACCCAACAGCATAGCTCAAATCTGGTCTGGTGATCGTCATGTAGATCAAACTTCCTACTATGCTCCTGTACATAGTAGGATCCTCCAAGATCTCTCCTGAATCTGCACTCAACTTGCCATTCTGATCCAATGGCACAGAAATAGGCTTACAGCCTGTCATATCATACTTGGACAACATGTCCAAGTCATACTGTCTCTGCAGTAATCCAATACCATGTGGTGACCTAATCACCTCAATGCCCAAGAAATATCTGAGCTCCCCCAGATCCTTCATCTCGAACTTCTGTCTAAGCAAGATCTTTACATCAAAGATCTCTGCATCATGGTCCCCCGTAATGATCAAGTCATATACATAGATGACAACAAGAACAACTCCTCTATCACCATGTCTCACATACAGCGAGAAATCTGCATTGGCTACATGAAAGCCAATAGTGACAAGATATTCAGAAATCTTGTCAGACCATAATCTTGGTGCTTGTTTTAAGCCATACAAGGCTTTCTTCAACCTGCAAACATGCTCGGGGTGACCCACATCCTCATATCTAGGTGGCTGCAACATATACACCTCTTCTTGCAAATCCCCATGCAAGAATGCATTCTTTACATTCATCTGATGTAAAGACCATTGCTTTGATGCAGCCACTGCTATCACAACTCTCACCGTTGCCATCTTGGCAACTGGGCTGAAAGTTTCCTAATAATCAATCCTCAATCAATCCCATATGTCTGCGTATATCCTTTCGCTACCAATCTAGCCTTGTACCTGTTTATGCTTCCATCACTGTTATGTTTAACTTTGTACACCCACTTGCATCCAATGGCTTTCTTGCCTTCAAGCAATTGCACTAAATCCCAAGTCTCATTTCCATATAGTGCATCCATCTCCTCATCCATAGCTTTCTCCCAACACACATTTCCAACAGCCTCATAGGTAAATCTCTGCACATGATTTTTCACTCTCCCAGATCTTCGCAGCTTTTCATTCATGGCTTCCATAGCCTTCTTTACACCAGGTGTTCTCATAGAGCTGGGATCCCAAGCTCCTCATCAAAGCTCATATCTGAGCCACTAGACTCTCCATCAACATGAGAATGCCCTGCAGAAATGTCAGGCATACCAAGGGGCTCAACCACTTTCTCTTTTCCTTTACGTGATGTACTAATCACATTTGCAAGGCTGGTATTATGACACAGCCTGCCACTCCATGGTCTATCACAACAGACCTACTAGATGAGGACTCTCTTGGTCCACTCAAAGACTGTGATTGCTGACCTGCATTCTGTGCAACCAGGCTTCCACTCACATCAGCCCCAACAGCTTCTTTTTCAGCAGCATACCAGCTGCTCATCTCATCAAAGACAACATCCCTGCTTACCCTTAACTCACGTATAGCAGGGTTATAACACTTGTATCCCTTTTGCTCAAGGGAATATCCAATAAACACACATTTTTCAGCTTTCGGATCCAGCTTAGTTCTCAGCTCATCTGGCACATGCACATATGCAATGCATCCAAAGACTTTCAGATGAGACAAATCTGGTTTTCTACCAGTAAACCTCTCCTCTAGAGTTACATCATGTATGGCTGCAGTTGGAGTCCTGTTCATGATGTATACTGCTGTAGAAACAGCCTCAGCCTAATAGCAATGCGGCATATTCTTCTCTTCCATCAATGCTTGCGCAATCTCAGCAATGTGCCTGTTTTTTTGTTCAGCAACTCCATTTTGCTGCGGAGTGTATCTGCATGTAAACTGTCTCCGAATACCATTCTTCTTCAAAAATTCAGAGAACTCATTGGAGAAGTACTCTCCCCCTCCATCTGACCTTAGGCACTTTACATATTTCCATGTTTGCTTCAACCAAAACTCTGAAATTCTGAAAGTGAGTGAACACCTCACTCTTCTCCTTCATGAAATACACCCACACTTTCCTTGTGTGGTCATCAATGAAAGTCACATAATACCTGCAGCCTCCCATAGATATGGTCTTCGTAGGACCCCATACATCTGAATGCACAACATCTAGTGCATTTCTGCTCACATATCTGTTACGTGGAAACACATGCTTTGTTTGCTTCCCAAATTGGCATGCTTCACATATTTTCTGCATACCTTTCACTTTAAATTTTGGCAGCCCTGTCACAATTCCTTTTGTCTGCATAGACTTCAATCTCTGCACGTTTACATGTCCAATCCTTTTATGCCAAATTTCTGTGTCTGCAACAATTTCTGAACCATTTGCAAACATCGCAGCACTCATTTCAGGCATGTCTACATTTAATATAAACATTCTACCCACTCTGTTGCCTTTTGTAACCAACTTGCACTTGTCTTTGAAATCTTCAACATAACACCCATCAGGGTTAAACCTAAACCCTGCTCAATCATCTGGCCAACTGAAACCAGATTCTTTGTATTGTTCAGTACACGAAGTACATCTGCAAGGTACTTCACTTTGCCATCCTGCAGCATAGACAATGGCACATCTCCAACATGGGCAATTGGATGAGCAGTGTCATCCAATTGGATGAGCAGTGTCATCCCCTGTTTCCACAAAACCTGGTCTTTCTGGGTTTTTCATCTCCTTGAACCACTCTCCATGACTCGTCATGTGGTTCGAAGTGCCTGAATCCACATACCAACATTATCTTTTTGTGCTGCATCAACATTTTCAGACATGGCATTCACGACATGCTGCATAGTTGTTTTGCTGCACTTTCCCATTTTGCATGTCAGCTTGCTTCTTATAATATTTTGCCTGCACATGTCCAGGCTTACCACAATAATAGCATTCACGTGCATCATTATATTGTTTTGCCAATTTCCACGGCCTCTTTGACTCCCCCTGCCTCTGAATTTGCCTCTTCCACCTGCGTGTGGTTGTTGTTGTTGATTCTGGGACTGTTGTTGTTGTTACTGCTGCTGGCCATAATTTTGATTACCTATTCGGCCACCTCCTTGACCACGTCCATGTCCACGACCTCCTCTACCTCGTCCTCTTCCTGAACTCATGTAGAAGGCCTGTTGCTCTGAACTGTTTTTGCTTTGTGAAGGCTGTTGGTCTTCACCCAAGCTCTTCTCTTTGATAATCAGCATAGACACCAAATCTGTAAAGTTGGGAATGTTTTCCCGAGTCTGAATGGACGTCTTGAACGCCTTGTATTGTGGCCTGAGACCACGTAGACAGACTTTCCACCTTGTCATCATCATCTACTGACACACCAATAGATGCAAGGGATTCCACAATACCCTTTATCAGCGCGCATAGTCATTCATAAACATGCTCTTTTTCTCCACAGTATGAAGTTCATTCTTCAACTGTATCTTACGTGCCTTGGTATTTGTTTCATAGAGCTTTACCAAGGTATCCCACGCCTCCTTGGGGGACTTGGCATCCTGAATATGCCCAATCATGGGGTGTCCTGTATACTAATGGAGAGCCAATACATAACCTTCCTGGCTCCTTGGTTCCAGTCTTTAAACTCTTTCACATCTGCAGCAGTCGGGTTTATATCCGGTATCTCTAGTGCCTCTTTATGCTCACCTTCTCTGTAGTCCCAATAGCTTTTTCCCATCAGGAAGTTCGTCAACCTGAACCTCCAAGCATGGAAGTTATTCTTATCAAGCTTCTTAGCCACAATCTGGGTTATCCCATCATTTGACATCTTGCCAAACACACAATTTTACCAAAAACAGCACTCTGGTTTTTTCTGCACAAACTGCTGATTTTTCTGCAACGGTACTGTAGTACTCTCAAATGTCACAACCAGTGACTTCAATGTGCATACATACACCCAATGGCAACAGTAGACCTCTTTGCAGCACCCACAGTGTCTGCACAGTCAATCTGTCTTCCTGCAGTTCTTAAAACAGAGTTCTGCAGAGAATCGATGACTTACCCACAGTGCTCGAAATCTCCTGCTTTCTAAAAAACGGAGGTCCAGACGCGCCCGAAACGCATTTTCGGCCTAAAAATATGGTGTCCGATAGGACAATATAGTTGCCCTATAGCTTTACTCCCGCGAAGAAAGCTCCTCAATCAGAGATCGTTGCCGGTGCCTCCCGTAGAGCTCCCGACAAGGGTGTAGTCACCAACACAAATAGGGAAGAGTAGTTGAAGCTCTTACCCTCGTACCGCTTCCTGTGGTTCTCTTTCTTGCAGCTCAGCCCTTAGCACGAACCTGGCTCTGATACCATGAAAAGATGCAGGGGGAAAGAGAGCTTGAGCTCTTGCAAGCACACACACACACACTTCACAAAACCCTAATAGAGAACACACAAGGTGAGAGGCTGAAATCTTCTCCTTCTTCACTCAACACTCAACACACCATATACAAGAATAAGAGTACTCATAATATGAAAGGTACTCAACCAATACATACACGGGTTCTCTATAGTGTGAACCCGACTAAATGAGCTGGCGCTATAACTATGCCAGTCTCTAGAATGGTTGTTACACAGCCTGTCATCCCACTGGCCGCATATCTCCCATGATCTCACCAACCATGCCAGTGGTGTAAGTGTGGGGCCTATCCCCCAGGCGGGTCATCAGTGTCCACCGCCTCACTAGATGAGCTCGATATCTCAACACACATATCTAGTGAAGGAGTGGAAGCAAGGCCTGTACCTCAAGGTTCACTCCTAGAGGAAGCAAGAAAACCATAGATGCCACAATGTTTTAAACATTTGGTGTTGATCTTGAGATAGGTTTATCCCAAGTAGAGCATGACCAACAAACAGTCCAACAACTGCGAGCTACAATAATCAAGACATATCTCTTTTGTTGCAGCACCAAGGACAAATGTTCCATAATACATACAATAGCACAAGAGCAGGGCTCCCACTCTTGTTGTACCACAAGGGATAAATGTTCCACAATACACACAATATCACAAGCGTACAAAGCATAAGCATACGAGTCCCACTCTCCACACAAGAGCCCACTGTATAGCTTTACCACCCACGGAACCAAGTTCTAGTTCTTCTCTATTTGGGGAAAGATAAAGAGCCAATGTCTATGACTACCTCTTTATAGGCATCCACATGAGCATTCGTGGAACATGTCCTTAGACGCCACCGGTGCGGCGAGCATGAAATCTCAAAGCCAGACCGGTGAAGGAGATAAGTTTCATTAGAAACCGGATAGTCCACATGAGCATTCATGGAACATGTCCTTAGACACCCTGCCACACCGGTGTGCGGCAAGCATGAAATCTCAAAGCCAGGCCGGTGAAGGAGATAAGTTTCATTAGAAACCGGATAGTCCAACCCCATTAGGAAAGAGATCCCATACCCTAAAATAGAGAGTATCGCACAACCATCTTCTTACCTTCCATCACCACATAAATACAAAGAAGATATGCTTAGGGTGGCATTTAAAATGGGAAGGGGGTTTGCCACAAACATAATACCTAGAGGCTCGGAGTTGGGCAAAATAAAGCCAATCCACATCTCAAGGATGATGACCAAATTTGATGGAATTGGAGATCCTATTTAATACCAAGAGAAGTTCAATCAAATTTGTGAGGCCATCTAAAGGATTAATGATCCCATCAAGATCTGTTCATTCAAACTTTTCCTTGAAGACAAAGAAGAGGGTTTCATGTAATGTAAGGTTCCTCCTCAGCCCCTAAAAGATGTATAAGTTCTCCTCTGAGTCCCCTGTAATCATCCCCTATTTCAGAATGCAAGAAAATATTGTTTTCCTTTGTTTTTGGCCTAGAGAGAGAAAATATTATAGAGAGAGATAATACAGTTTTGAGATATTTTTGGATATAAAGTTATCCCTCAAATTTAAGATGAATTTTCCTAAAACAAAAGTTTAAAAAGAGTTTTCTAATATGCATTAGAAATTAATTGAATATGTGCATTATACACCTTAGCCTAAGGATACCCATTTTCAAAAAATTATGGATTGAGGTACAAAGCATGTTCTAAAGGCCCAATAGGGTTAATCCAAGTGTTTGAATAAGAAAAATGCAAGAATAAAAGAAAATCCACCGGTTTGGTGCAAAATCTACGGTTAAAACCATATAAGTATGGAGTTCTAATACTAAGGCCTAGACAACAATAGTATTGTGCTCATTACCAGCACCACGGGAGCCATAACACATCTCATTGTTGGTACCAAGGAAACCCCACACCACAAACTATGCCCCCCGGTGCCAAAGCAACCATTAGCCCTACTGCTCATACTAAATGCTTCTCAACAAGCACAAGGTCTAGGGCCTATATATCGAAACCACGTACTATGAGGTATGTACAGAGGTGTACAAACCACCACCAATGCCATACCCACCTCCAATATGACCACCCTAAACGGTTCTTGTTGGGACCTCACTAGTACATCAGTACTCAATGACTTTGCCAGATTGGACTCCGCGAGGGTCTACAATAGGAGATTTATGAGTCATATGTAAAGAGAATATGGGGGAGAGGGTGAGCTTGAGTTCCCTGTAAGAAAACACACACTAGAGAGCAAAAAACAAGAGAGAGATGGATAGCTGAATTTTCTTCTATCTTCTTCTCTTTTCTACAACCATAAACTAAAGAGATAAGAGTACATACTTTAAGAGAAAGTACTCTCTTACTATAACATATAGTGGTCGATCTAAACCGTGAATCTGACTACATGAGCTATTTGTTAACTATGCCATACTCTAGTAATCCAAATCTTTCTACCACATAGCCTATCATCCACTAGTGGTATATTAACCATAATCTCACCAACTGGCATACATGCGGAAGAAATCACCCAGGCGGGTCATCAATGTCTACATCACTAGTTAAGCTCAATAGTCCTCAAAGTTAACTCCACACATTGTAGTCAAAGTAAGCTCCTAAACCTATGGAGATTCTCTCTGTACGTAGTGTCTTTGTGAAGATGACAACCACCTAATCCTCTGGTAGCTTCAAGATTTGTGTGCATGCTAGGGAAATGAGTATTTGAGAATGAAGAATGCTTGGATCTTGTGTATGCAATAGCTAAGCTTTCTTCTTGTTTGGATGCATGGATGAGTGGAATGTGGAGTTGAGTGAGCAATAGCAAGATTGAGCTTGTGTGTATGTTAAGTCTATGTGTAGCTTCAAGATTTGTGTGCATGCTAGGGAAATGAGTATTTGAGAATGAAGAATGCTTGGATCTTGTGTATGCAATAGCTAAGCTTTCTTCTTGTTTGGATGCATGGATGAGTGGAATGTGGAGTTGAGTGAGCAATAGCAAGATTGAGCTTGTGTGTATGTTAAGTCTATGTCAATAGTAGTAGTATTCCTAGCATTCTCTCCATCAAATGGATAAGCTTTTGTGCACCGGTACGGGTTGAATCCCTAGCTCCGAAAGGGATGCAAATCCCATTGGATTGAGCTACATGTGGATCATACTACTCTTGCTACAAGTGAGAGAGTTTTCCGTCTCTCCATTGGCGCCGCTGCCGGGGGAGAAGACTCAAATCCGGTTGAGAGTGTGTGGAAACCACCACTATTTCCTCCTTTGGTTGCAAAACCATTGAGTGATTAGGTTAAGTTTGGGTGTGTGATCTCGATGTGAGTGGATAAGGTTAGGATAAGAAAAAAAAACATTGAACGGTTGAGGTTTCTCCCGCATTGTTTTTTTATGTTTTATTGCTTTTCAAGTACCGTCAGTATGCTTACATTCATTGTTTTTTTTGCCATTTCATGCTTTCATGCTCTTCGTTAACATGTAATTAGTAAAAAATAAAAATAAAAAAAAAGAAAAGAGGTGCGTTGCTAAGCTCTTCCATAGCTTACACAAGCTCCATAGGCTCCCAAGTGAGAAGCCTCCTTAAGGAAGACAGGAGAGAGGGAAAGAGAAGGGAGACAGGAAGAGAGGAGAGTTTGAAATTTTGTTTTTTGTTATATATATATATATATATTCTTGGTAAAAAAAAGATAACACACAAAAGTTGAAGGCGTGTGGGTCTGCGTGGAGAGGCCGTCGAAGAGGCTGCGTGGAGTTTGTGAAGCCGACCTGCGTGGAGAGTAGCTGCAGTTGTTGAGGCGCAGCAAAGAATATATATATATATATATATATATATACGCTGAAGCGAGGAAGAAGGCGGGCTGTGGGGGGGCGTCTTCATCGGGCGCAGCAGCAGAGGCCGTCGAAGAGGAGAGGTGAAGCTGTTGGTCTGTTGTTGGCAGCTAGGGCGAAGCCACCAGTGTGAAGGCCGGTAGAGAGAGGCGACAAATTTTTTTTAAAAAAAGGAAAAAAAATATATAGCCAGGTGAGCCGTGCGGCGTTAGCGAAGAGATTTGTCCGGTCACAAGCAGAAGCAGGCGAGTACGTGGAAGGAGCGTCGAAGTGAAGAGGCGAGTGCGGGGAGGCTGCGTGGAGGTGAGTGCGTGGAGGCTGCGTGGAGGCAAGAAGGCATCGAGGCGACCTGCTGAGAGCGAAGGCTGGCCACACACGTCAGGCAAGGCGCAGCAAAAATAATTAAAAAAAAGGAAGGCGGCTGGCTGAGAGCACCGAGCAGAGCGTAAAAGAGTGTAAGGGAGGCTGTAGTAGCAGACGTGGAGTTGGGAAGGAAGGCCGTCGAAGAGGTGGAGGCGGCCGACAGAGCAAAAGGGCACCGTGGAGGGCGCCTGAGAGAGCAAAAAAAGGTAGTTGCGTTGCGAAGTGGGCGCATTGAAGTTGGCGGTGGAGTGGAGAAGAAGGTGGGGGCCGACGAGTAGCTGGCCGCAGCAAGGAACCACGTGCGCCGGCGAGGAATCCGGATCGAGGTGATAAGGTTAGTGATATTTTTATTTTTTTATTTTTTTATTTTTTTATTTTTTGTTAATTTCTTTGTTAATTGAAAAAAAATAATAATAAAAATAAAAAACCATAAAATAATAAATTTTGAAAAAAAAAAGAGAAAAAGGAGAAAAATAAAAATTAAAAAAAAGAGAAAATTAAAAATTAAAAAAAGAAAAATAAAGAAAAATAAAAATTTAAAAAAAAGAAAAAAAAGAGAAAAATAAAAATTTAAAAAAAGAGAGAAAAGAAAGAAAAAAAATAAATTTTTTTTGTGTTTGTATTTTGAGTCCATTTTTCATTTTTTAAATTTCTGTAAAATTTTGCATAATTCATGAGGAATGGAAAGTCAAGAGTCACTTGAGGGCCCTCCTATATAATAGGGGTATGGGGCACACTCAAGGGGGCTTGGAAGCTAGGAAGCTTGAGGCTTATGCTATGGTCTCTTGTGTAGAGGTCCATATCTACTCATCTACCATTTCACACTTTAGCTACATGCTATTGGATTGTGTTATACCTCTTGATGGTATGGGACATCAAGGTAGAGGTATGATGTATTTCATTTATGATTCATGTGTGCATCCCTTGGGCTCGGGGGTGGTTGGGTGGTTGAGTTTATGCCTGATTTATGCATGTTTATGCATAACAATTATCTAGAGAGATCTTAGGGTTTTAACAATGTGTTTGGCTCAATCGGGAGAACATAATAAAGATTTCCCAATCTCATATGCTAGTCGACAGTTGAACAATGCTGAGAAGAATTACACCACAACAGAAAGAGAAGGATTGTCCATGATATATGCAGTGAAAAAGTTTCGCCATTACCTTTTGGCAAACAAATTCATATTTTTTGTGGACCATCAAGCATTGCTATATTTGGTCAATAAGCCTTGTGCAACTGGAAGGATTGTGAGGTGGTTTATCATCCTTCTTGAGTTTGATTTTGAAGTGGCAGTTCGAAAAGGAACAACTCATCTTAGGGCAGATCATTTGTCGCGAATCATCTCTGGCGACGAAGCTCCTGTGGGTGTGGATGATGATATGTTAGATTCAACACTTTTCCTTGTAGAGACAGCTCCTAGATGGTCTGAATCCATCTTAGAAATTTTGACAAGTGGGCAGATACAACTAGCGGGTCCTAATGTGGACCTATGGCGACCATTCAAGTTAATCTCAGGGAGATTATATCGTCAGGGTAATGATGGAGTGTTGAGGCTTATACCTAACCCTGATCATATGAGGAAATCTTGGAATGGGCACATGCAGGTATCGGTGAAATCCATGCATCAGCTACTACTTGTGTGCGACGTATATCTCAGGATGGGCAATGGTGGCCTACCATGCTGAAAAATTTATTCGTAATTGTGCTTCATGTCAAATTCAACAGCCAATTCATAATGTCACATTATTCCAAATTTCAACTACACCAAGTTGGAGTAAGTATATTGTGGACTATCTTCAGCATGGTCAGACTGATCAAAAAATTCCTAAACATCGAAAGCGTGCTATTAAAGTTGAAGCGACCAAACTATATGCTGATAGAGGGCCAACTCTACAAGAGGGGCAAGGATGGCAACTTACGCATGTGTGTATGTGAAGCTGACTATTTGAAAATCTTAACTCAAGCACATGCAGGTGTTGGGGGTGGACACTTTTCGGGCAATACCACAGCTAGGTTGATTAGGTGGTCTGGGCTTTGGTGGCCAACCTTACAAATGGATGCCGAAGAATATGTAAAACGTTGTGACGATTGTCAAAGGACCAAACCTCCCATCACAAAAAAGGACAATATGCCATTGCGGCCTATGTTAAGCACACGTGCTTTTGCAAAATGGGGTATTGATTTTGTCGGTCCCATTAATTTGACCAAATGGGTAGAGGCAAAGGCTACAGTCAAAAATGATGCCAGAACCACAGCCAAGTTTCTGTATGAGTATGTGTTTACACGCTATGGCTTACCCATTGAAATCGTTAGTGATCAAGGTGTGCACTTTGTAAATGAGGTCATAGAGTTTTTGCTTCAAGAATTTATGGTAATTCACAGCGTTCTGCACCCTATCATCCCCAGACCAATGGACAAGCTGAGAGTACTAACAAGATTCTCTGCACAGCACTAACAAAGATTGTTGAGGGACATAGGACTGATTGGGAGCAAAAGTTGCACTCAGTTCTTTGGGCATATAGGACAGCCTATAAAACATCTATGGGCACAACCCCATTTGAGCTTGCTTTTGGATTAGATGCAATTCTTCCCATTAAATTTCTTGTACCTACTCTACGAGTAGCTAAACAATTGGATTGGACTGGTCCATGAGCTTTCACAACGCATTGACGAATTGGAAAAGCTTGATGAGACCCGCTTATTGGCGGTAATGGGGATGTATGCCGAGAAGAGGAGACAGAAGGAAGACAGTGTAGGATATATACCAATGGAGTATGCCAAGTTCTTATGCTCTCAAGGTATAGTTATCCCTAGTGATAGCTACCTCTTAGGTATGAGCTAGGTGCTAGGATTAATAAAAAATTTATGAAAATATACCCTAAATAAATATATAAAGTGAATCGAGACATGACGTGTCTACAGCCATGCGGAATGCTTGGTAGGACCTGGGGTTGTCTTAGCACCGTGGGGCCGATGCCTTGGTTTCCATGGGGTGAACACTGACGTCTAAAAGCTTCAGAAAAAGACCTTCAAGGAATCTATCGCCTTGAAAGATGTTGGTAGGACTCTGGGGTACATTAGGGACCCTCGGGACCGATGCCCTCATCTTCATGGGGTACTCCTTATGTCATAAAAGAAAGAAAAGGGTCTGTCGCCCTTGAGATACTTAGCGGCCTTTAGATTCTCTTGGCGGAGGTCTCTTGGCCCATTGCTTGGGTCTCATTGGGATGGAACCTTAATCTTTATCATTCTCTACACACACATCAAAAAGTTTTTAAAAAAATTTTAAAAAATTAATAAAAAATTAATAAAAAATTAATAAAAAATTAATAAAAAATTAATAAAAAAACAAAAAGAGGTCCAATCACCATTGCTCATATTTAGGAGTAGGTTTGCCACTTATTAGGAATAACTTAAATACTTGTAGGACATTGAGACTACGGTCATAACCTGTGGTGTGCAAGCACACTTGCCTTTGCATAGCACTATCTACCACTTAGTCTCACTTTGACTAGTCTTCACTCACCTATTTTAGTACTCTTTAAAACTCTAATCAGTCTTTCACTTATATGCTCACGTGTGAAATTGTCATTGCTGTTTTTTTTCTTTCCTTTTCTTTTCTTTTTTTCAATAAAATGCTTTACTTGTATCCATTGTTTTTTGCAGCTCTTGCTTCTACCGCGCTCGAGGACATACGCAAAATAGGAAGGGGGGAGTGTTGCATATGACAAGATCAATGCAAGGATGCAACAAAAAAGACACTTAGGGCTCTTGTAAAGAGTTCCAAGTTGTAGATGAATGTGGGAGTGGGCTTGACAATAATCCCACATGGGAACTTTTGGGAGTTTTAGAGTTTTTGTATAAAAGTGGCTCATTTGAGAGCTTAGGGAGACATTGGGCAAAATCATGTTTGAGCTCTCTTGAGACTAGCTCTCCCTCTTTTCCCATAGAGACGCAAGCTCTTCTCTATCCCCATCTACATTGTTGTAAGTTCTATTCTTTTGTTAATTCAATGCAATGAGTTGATATTTGTCTCTCTTCTCATGTCAATTCTCTAGTGTGCATGTTTCTTATTGATAGCTTCAAGATTTGTGTGCATGCTAGGGAAATGAGTATTTGAGAATGAAGAATGCTTGGATCTTGTGTATGCAATAGCTAAGCTTTCTTCTTGTTTGGATGCATGGATGAGTGGAATGTGGAGTTGAGTGAGCAATAACAAGATTGAGCTTGTGTGTATGTTAAGTCTATGTCAATAGTAGTAGTATTCCTAGCATTCTTTCCATCAAATGGATAAGCTTTTGTGCACCGGTACGGGTTGAATCCCTAGCTCCGAAAGGGATGCAAATCCCATTGGATTGAGCTACATGTGGATCATACTACTCTTGCTACAAGTGAGAGAGTTTTCCGTCTCTCCAGTGATCTCATCCATTCGTATATCTCGATCAAGATATCCATTCGTATATCTCGATCAAGATATCCAGATGTAATCAAAGCCGTAGAAATATCTCGATCAAGATGAGTCCATATAATCAAACACATCCATTAAAATTCATTCCAAGATGTGATCCTAGCCGTTGACATATCTAGATTGAGATATGTAGTCGAATCAGGACTGTCCAACGTATCTCAATCGAGATACTCGTTCAAAATTTAAGCCATCCATTTATCTCGATGGATATACCTATGTCAAAGCGAAGTTGTCGATCACCACCATCAACCCTAAAATCAAATGAATATCGAGGCTGTTTGTTTCACTAACCCTAAAACCACGCATACATATGGGTCGTTGATCTTGAAAACCCTAAAATTCACGCCACCGAACCTCGATCGAGATTATAAAACCGTAAAGTTTTTTTTCCCCCTTATTCTCTCACGTCGTTTTCACTCTCCTTGCTCTCTTGGATTGAAGCGCAATTAGTGGGCTTTGAATCCATCATTAGTGTTGTTTTAAAGCTTCATTAGTGCTACATTAGAATTTTCTTAGCACTAAGCATTGGACCTTTCACATTGACATGCCCATTTGTGTTAGGATTAGGGTCTATGAAAAGATGTAGGGGAGAAGAGAGCTTGAGCTCTTGCAAGCACACACACACACACTCACAAAACCCTAAAAGAGAACACACAAGGTGAGAGCCTGAAAATCTTCTTCTTCTTCACACACTCAACACACCATATACAAAGATAAGAGTACACACAATATGAAAAGGTACTCAACCAAATACATACTAGGGTTCTATATAGTGTGAACCCAACTAAATGAGCTGGCGCTATAACTATGCCAGTCTCTAGAATGGCTGTCACACAGCCTGTCATCCCACTAGCTGCATATCACCCATGATCTCACCAACCATGCTAGTGGTGTAAGTGTGGGGCCTATCCCTTATCAGTGTCCACCGCCTCACTAGATGAGCTCGATATCTCAACATTCCCCCTCGAGCTCAACTCCATCTCATGTACACCAAGCAAAGCCTTGAATCTGCGGAGCTTCTCTGTACCCAATCCTTTGGTGAAGATATCAGTGACTTGATCCTATGTGCTAACATAAACAAGGTCAACGTCTCTTGCCAAAACCTTCTCTCTAACAAAATGGTAGCGAACCTCTATATACTTTGTGCGAGCATGAAAAACTAGGTTCCTGGCCAACTGTATGCTGCTAATGTTGTCACAAAAAATGAAAACTTGTCTATCCACCACTGATAGATCCAAATCTGCAAGTAGCTTTCTCAACCAAGCTACCTCACATGCTGCCACAGCAGTACCTCTGTACTCGGCCTCTATACTGGTGGATAGAGCAACCGTAGGCTGCTTCTTGCTGCTCCAAGTCACACACTCTCCAAAGAAAACATGAAGCCACTAGTAGATCTTCTATCTGTGTACCCATGTACACATATCTCTGTCCCAGTTTCATAAAATAGTCCACAATGCAAAGTAGACCTCACATACCTTAGTATGCGTCTCAATGCATCCAAATGCAGCTTCCAAGGAACCTGCATAAACTGACTCACCAACCCAACAGCATGGCTCAAATCTGGCCTAGTGATTATCATGTAGATCAAGCTTCCTACTATGCGCCTCTACATAGTAGGATCGTCCAAAATCTCTCCTGAATCTGCACTCAACTTGCCATTATGATCCAATGGCACTGAGATAGGCTTATAGCCTATCATACCATACTTGGACAACATGTCCATGCCATACTATCTGTGCAGTAATCCAATACCATGTGGTGACCTAATCATTTCAATGCCCAAGAAATATCTGAGCTCCCCCAGATCCTTCATCTCAAACTTCTGTCTAAGCAAGATCTTTACATCAAAGATCTCTGCATCATGGTCCCCCGTAATGATCATGTCCTCCTTGTTCGTGCAGGGGGGGACCCATGTCTGCCTCAAAGAAGCTATGTCTCAAACAACCTCTATAAGCTAAGCAATCCACATGCTCTCTCAAGCACCTTTCCATAGGATCCAACTAGGGACTAGTAGCCTCCTCTAAAGATGCAGGCTGGACAGCAAAAGAAACCTAAAACACACCACCGGTGTAAGATCCATATTCCCACCGAGCAACGGATTCAGGATACTGGCAGCGGAAGTAGCACTTCTTGCATGGGACAGGGGTCCCACATTCGGAACCTCGCCCTCGGATATCCAGACAAAAGACTAATCCGTCGGTTTTTCTAAAACCGAACCTGGAAAAACTTCCCTTATCCGGAAAGCACGGGCGATTCCACCAGGATAACTTTTTACACTAACGTAGTCAAGATCATTTCTGATCGAGCTGATCCAATTACATCTATAAGATACTTGGTAAGATCAAGGAAGAAACTTGCACTTGGATCATTGGAATCAACGCTTTTTTTCCCATTCAAGAGGCACAGCCGTTGATCCCTACCCATAGAACAGTTACTGTCCGGGTTTTATTTTATCTATCGTAAAAACAAAAGTTTGAGTCTCGATTTACGGATCCATCAGTCCAGCCTAACTCCATCCAGTCCCATGGGTTAGCCAGCCACCCAACCACTGTAGTGATGGGATCCAATTAAGAATTTGGTTAGGTTTTATCCCGGGTACCAAGGAAAAGAGTTCCAAGGCCCCCTAGCCGGATGTTCATGCAAAGATAAAACTAGTCACACCACTCACACACCCAATATGAAATTGCCTTTTCACTGATTCAACCAGTTTAAAACAATCCTTTAATAAAACCATAGTATCATTGATCACCATCTTCCAATTTATCTAATTGATTCTTAATTTCC
The DNA here is from genome assembly GCF_041138505.1 of Cibotium barometz. Taxonomy (NCBI): domain Eukaryota; kingdom Viridiplantae; phylum Streptophyta; class Polypodiopsida; order Cyatheales; family Cibotiaceae; genus Cibotium; species Cibotium barometz. The sequence continues at coordinate 20,395,116 of NC_141053.1, forward strand.
CATCATTCCTTCATCAGAGTATCTATGGCATCATTGGCAACTAGAACGCTCAGGGGCCGTTTCGATAGTTCCTAGCCCATAATACTCAGCAATATAATCACTTATCAAGATGGACTCTCGTTGAAGATCAGCAAGATCAACCAATAGATCCATATAAGGAGCCATGGACTCATCCATTGAAGACCAGCAAGGTCAATCAACCAGATCCATGCCCGATTTCAGAAAACAACTCCAACTCTGTTCCAATATCTTCCTCGACGCACGCGTGGGTATCCTAGGTGACCCAGAGCCCGAGCACCGTATGGTCAGCACCCTCTAGGATCCTTCGCAGGTGACCTAGCGCTTCACTCATAGGCCGCTTCCTTGGCCCCTCATCCACCGTACCGGAAGCTCACCATTTTAATCGCACCGAGGCTGGTCAAGACCGGCCGACCTTGCTACGCGAGACGTCCTTCATTGACTCTCCGTTAGCAGTTGCAACTTTATCAGTTAGGTCCACGACCTTAATCACAAGACGGTCAAAATGCTCCCCCAGCATTCTTGACATAAAACAGTCATTTACAAACAGCATTTACAAACAACATTTATGTGCGCTTTTGCCGCACAGGTCGTAGCTGGGGACTTGCCGAACACCGTATACGAGCCACGAATGGCTGCAAGCATACAACCAGGAAGGCAAGCTCAAAACAGAATGCAAAAGGTGTGTCACTCACCGCTTAACTGCCGCCTTGAAGGATTCCCGCGTCGCAGCCGTGAAGGAGGAGCCGCCGTCGTCGCCGCTCTACCGCCTCTCCGCCGCCTCGTCGTGCCGCTACACAGTGCGCTCGATCGCTCTCTCACTCTCTCTCTCTCTCTCACACACGCAGGAGAAGGAGAAGGAAAACAAAGAGATAAGGCAAGAGCACTCTTCTATTCACAACACATGAGAATGAGGATTTTAGGGTTACATTTGACTCATATAGGTGACTTGGCCGTTCACACTTGGGCGCCCATACGTGGCCGGCCGACCCTAACCCTTATCCTACTGATATCCAAGGTGCGCCTCTCATCGGCGATCACCCAATCCCTTCATCCTTAACATATGGTACCGACAAGCCCGGCCCATGACTCAGAATATTTAAATTAATGATGTAAAACATAGTATGTGTCCGTCATGGGTTAACATGCCCCCCTTCCTGATGTAGATTCCGTCCTCGGAAGCTATGGTATGGTAAGCTCGAGAGGGTTGTTGTTGTTGACCGTCTGCAAAACAGGGAAGTAGAGTGAAAGTATGCTGGAATTCAAAAGATATAAAGTGTATAAATTCAAGCATGTTAGACCACAATGGATGTTGTTAGGAGAACTTAGTTTAAGGGTCACATGAATGAGCTAGTGTAGCAAATTAACAGGAGTTTAAAATTATTGAAAATAAATCCAGAGTAAGCAAGGTGTCAAAGGTTAATCAAGGTTTATAACTGGCGTAAGTCAAGGTAAATAACCAAGCTTAATAAATAAACAGATAACCACACTGTGTCTACTCTAAGAACAAGTTAATACCACGAGTCTAGGGACACAAGAAACATTAGAGTTACAGGAGCCTTTTGCCTTTTTTTTTTTTTAAAATGCACGTGACAATTTTTACACAATGGCGACCTTCCTAAGGCAAAACTAACATCGATTCTGGTACCATGTTTAACACAAGGCATTATCCAGGAATCTATTAGCTCACTTTAGGCAAGGCTACCCCTACCAACCAAGGCATCGGTTTGGAGTAGAATACTCCTCGCCTACCAAGTGTCAATAAGGCGATAGGCCAACATTGAAGCACATCATAGACTTGTATTGCCATTTATTGTAGGCTTGTTGTTTTTTTTTTAAATCTATTTCTTTTGATCCTCGCTCCTGAACTATATTTTGTCTTGCATCTTTTCGACAAAGGGGTAATAGCTATGTCCTAGAGGTCAACACACACATGGCCAGGTGTCAAACATTAAGATGGTTTTACCCTAGACCTAAGACAATCGTATTCCAAGGTTAACTAAAGACGTCATGCTGCCTAGGAATATTTCCAATAAAGTTAAGCTCATTAATGATTTACACTAGCATGCAAGTAACTTCAAAAACTAAGTAGTACATTGACAATTTCCATGTGGTCATGCATTATAGTTTATGCAATTGATTGAACAGTAAAAACGAAAGAGAGTGGGTATGGAAGAATTACACCTGTAATTGGAGATCTCCTTGATTTGACGAGACAGCTTGCAATTTGATGTAGATATATTTTGATGAACGTTGCGGCAGTCTCTGGACTTGGAAGCGAACCCACCATAAAGTTTTTAACCTGTACAATCAACTAACAAGCACTATACCTCGAGAGGCACATCAGTGTGAAAATTTCAAGACTTGTTTAAGGAATCTGAACTAGAAAAAACTAGAAAACACTAACCTACCTACCAGTCACCACACTACTACTGAGGATACGGTAAGAGGATGTTGTAGAGTCCTGGCTCTAGCCCTAAGGCTAAGCCTCTATCCGCATCATCCAAATAAATAAAATCAACCTCAGTAGTGCCATGAGTTTCATTCGTCCATTCATCATTGTCAGATATTTCCTTTTCATTTTCCCATCCACATAGACTCATCAAGAATATAACCATGCGAGGATAGTCATCTTGTGGAAAAGGAAAGCATTGGGCTATCGGGGATATGTCCTCTACGGAGTAGGGGTCAGTCATGGTCAATAGCCGAATTAGCCATTCTAATTCCTCAACATTTTCCTCTCTGGCTAGTATATCTATATGATCCCATTCAGTTTCAATTACCGGATAGCACATGTGGAATATCTGAGAAAGGTATAGATGATACCTCTCACCAAAGGTAGGAGTGGATGAAGTGTATGATGATCGGGCATCTGCCATATCTGCAAACACAGATATAGCATCAGTAGGTTTAGATAGGTCAATCTAGTTCTTGATTGTATACGGATATTTCTTTGTTTTGTGCTCTTGCTCTTTTTACTATTTTTTGTTTTTCTTTTCTCTGTTTTTTATGTATGAAGCTATATATATACATCCCCTTGAATTTGGCAATTACATGGTCAGGGGAGAAGGTTAAGGAGGAAGCATTAAAATGTCAAGCGTGAGTACATACTCCGCCTTTCCTTGGACAGATCATATTATTTGCAATGATGTTGCAGCCTCTTGGAACCAATTTGCCCAGCGGGTCATAGGTTGTGATGTGGGCAGATAGCTCTTTATGACCCTTGTGGCCACATCCAATTGCAAAGATGGTAGTGTACGCTCCCATTGACGAATGGAGGAAATGGTTTCCGACGATACTATTACAAGGGGAGACGTAGACTTATCGGTTTGTTGTTGGGTGTTGACAAGAGTAGGTGTAGAGCATGTAGAAACTTCTATATGAGTGTGTGCGTGGCATGAGGAGCTAGAAGCTTCATGTGGCTCCCCCCTTCCTGAGCTAGGTGGTAGTGATCGATATCGTTTGGGAATCCAGACTAACTCTGGAAGAAGTGGTAGGGAGCACTCTGTTACCTTACCCTTACCACGATCTTGAATTATCGTTGGGGTGGCAACAATTGGTTTGCAAGGTTTCACAGGTGATGTAGAGGGATTCAGCTTATGTTTAGGGACCCAAATCTGGTCATTTCCCTCGTAGTACCCTTGGGCTACTAGTAATTTTTTAGGGATCCATCGTGATGTTACATTGCCCTTTCTCGGGTGGGTAGCTGCTTTCCTTTTACGAGGCTTCTTGGTGGTTGAACGAGATTGAGCAGGGGAATTAGCTATTAACGAAGCTTTTGGGACCCATTTGTATGTGTTTTTTGGCATAGTAAGCGAAGCTTTAGGGACCACCTTGCCTGTTTCCACTCTTGGCATTGAAGCGTTAGAGGGGTGGCCAACAATCGAAGATGGTTTTGCCACTGGACTTGGTGATTTTTTGTTATCCATCATTTTGTCCAGAGTGGATGGCTTAGGAGCGAGATTTTGAGCGGTCAGACCTAGTGTTGGTTCTTGCGTTGTGACTTGTCTGGTTGCCCAATCGATATTGCACTTGGTGGCCATCATCCATTTGCGCCCTAAGATTACAGTCCCTTCCATGGTACCAGCAGGCATAACCAAAAAGCTTTGAATTATGGTTCCCTTGTCATAAGCAACCGGAGTGTGCAGAATTCCTGAGACAGGGGTTTTCTTCTTGTTGATTCCTTGAACTTGGATAGAACTCTTGGTTAAAGGTGGTTTTCCCAGTTGACACCACACACCATATGATAGCAAATTGTGTTGAGCTCCTGTATCCAATAATGCATTATACAACACCTCCCCGTAAGGACTCCGTAACTCAATTGGGTATCTTAGAGGTGGGTCAGATTCCAGTGCATCCTCCTCTGCTTCCTCGAAAAATACTTGCGTAATTCCCAAGTTGGCTTCTCGTTGTCTCCTAGCACGCTGTTGACGTTCTTTAGCTTCGACTCTCACTTGTATCTTTTTAAGCTCAGCTTGTTCTTTAGCTGCCTTCTTTTGATGGATTGCATGTAACTCCTCCTGGCTCAGGGGGTCATAGTATCGTTTGAATTTACTCCCATTAAGGAATCCAATGGTTTCAACTCCGTCGAGAGTCTCCACTCTAATGGTACCTTGCGGGGTAATTTCACATACTCTATATGGTCCCTTACCAGCATATTTGAGCTTCTTCTTTTCGTTTCGCACTCCATACATCAGGACTTTATCCCCAACCTTGATGTCCTTGTCCTTTAGATGGCGATCAAACCATTTTTTCCTTCTATCCTTCTCCACAAGGGCATTGTATACAGCCAATTGTCTTTCTTCGTTTAGCCTCTCAAGGATATATAGACGCTCTACTAAGGGATTACCATCCCATCCCTCTTGAGTAGCAACACAAAGACTAGGAATGACAAATTCCCACGGCATGACTGCTTCTTGGCCATATACCATTTTGAATGGTGTGCAATTAATAGCCACTTTGTACGCAGTACGATAGGCCCATAAAGCTGTCGTAAGCTTTAGATCCCAATCCGTGCGATGAGCTTCAACTGTCTTTGTCAAAATAGAGATTAAAGTCTTGTTGGTACTCTCGGCTTGGCCATTCGCTTGCGGATAGTAAGGAGTAGATTTATGATGGGATATCATGAAATTTGTTGTGAGCTCCTTAATCACTTCATTTATAAAATGTGTACCATTGTCGCTCACAAGTTCAAAAGGACAACCGAAGCGTGTGATTATATTTTCAAAGAGGAACTTGGCTGTTGTCCTTGCATCTGCCTTACGTGTCGCTTTCGCTTCAGCCCATTTGGTCATATAGTCAGTGGCCACAATAATATAGCGAGATTGTGTGTTTCGGGCCGCTGGGCTAATCGGACCTACAAAGTCTAAACCCCACTTTTCAAATGGTTGGTTTACTTTGATTGGATGTAGGGGCATCTGATCTTTCCTCTGGGGTTTCTTGTATCGTTGGCATTCATCGCAACCCTTCACAAAGAGTGATGCATCTTGGAACATAGTGGGCCACCAATACCCTGATTGTAAGATCTTTCGCGCAGTTAAGTCTCCTGAGAAGTGACCACCGGCTACGCCCATATGTGCCTCTTGCAAAATGTATAGATACTCATCCTCTCGGGCACAACGCCTAAGAACGTCATCCTTTCCTCTTTTATAAAGAGTCCCTGCTATCAGGCAATAGGGTTCGCATTCTTTGATCAGCTTTCGAGCTAGATCTTTACGAAGCTCCTTGGGTGGAAAGCCATTAACCAAAAAGTTAACAATCTTCTCACTCCATTCAGGCATTGTCTCCACCATGAACAGGGAAGTGTCTGGTAAGTCATCATCAACCCCCGTAGGAGCCTCACCATTAGGTATGCGAGACAAATGATCAGCCATAACATGTTTTCTGCCAGGTCTCACAACAACAGTGAAATCAAACTCAAGAAGAATCAGTAGCCATCGTGTGATTCTTCCTGTGGAGCATGGTTTGTTTACCAGATACAACAATGCTTGATGATCTACATAGAAAACAAACTTGGTGGCAAGGAGGTAATAACGAAATTTCCTTACTGCATATATCATTGCCAACCCTTCTCGCTCCGTAGTGGTGTAGTTCATCTCAGCATCGTTCAACTGGCGACTGGCAAAGCTAATGGGGTAGTCTAGCTTGTGTTCTCCAGGTTGAGTTAAAACACACCCAATAGCAAAGTTTGATGCATCAATATGCACATGGAAGAGTAAATCCCAGTTAGGCATTCTCAAGATTGGAGCACTCGCCAAGGCCTTCTTTAATAGCTCATAGGCACGGTCACATTCTTCGGTCCAAATAAACTCGATGAGAAGCTTATACAATGGTCGAGCTATCTCGGCGAAGAATAGAATAAACCTTCGATAATAACCAACGTGGCCCATAAAGCGTTGGACTCCCTTGTAGTTGGTGGGTGGTGGCAATTCCAAAATGACCTTGATTTTACTCTCGTCAGTGGAAATCCCATTTTTGGACACTATATGCCCTAAGATAACTCCGTGTTTAACCCAGAATTGGCATTTGAAAGGATTCAAGGAGATGCGATATAATCTACACCTTTCAAATATTTTTCGTAAACACATCAAGTGCTCGTTCCACGAGGAATGAACACAAAGATCATCTAAGAAAGCTTCACAGAAGTCCCTTAGATATTCCTTAAAGGCCGTGTTTATCAATCGTTGGAATGTTGCAGGTGCATTGGTCAAGCCAAAGGCCATGACGCGAAAGGCAAACACTCCAAACTCCGTGATAAATGCTGTTTTAGCTTGGTCCTCGACTGCAATTGTGATCTGATTGTAACCCGAGTACCCATCTAAAAAGCTATATGCCTCCTTGCCTGCCACTCTTTCAAGCACATGTTCAGAATATGGCAAGGGGTAATGATCCCTTCTGGTGGCTGCATTAACCTTTTTGAGATCAACGCACACTCTGAGTTTCCCATTCTTCTTTGGCACGATGACTATCGGAGAAACCCATTCTGAGTGCTCAATTGGGTATATGAATCCACATTTTACCAGCTTTTCAATTTCCTCTTGTACAATCTTTGCATACTTAGGATTCATTGGGTAGGGACGTTGCTGGACTGGTTTAGCAGTGCTAATCATTGGAATCGTGTGTTGCACCACCGAGGGTGGAACACCCTTCATGTCATGATATGTCCATGCAAATATGTCCTTGAATTCTTTAAGAAGCTTCGTAAGTGCAGCTTCTTCCGCCTTGGTGAGGTCTTGAGCAATAAAAACTGGTTTAGACTCCTCACCCGGATCTGCTAAGTCTATCTCCTTAACTACCGCAGGGCCATCGTAGACACCGCTACTCCCATTGGTAGGCGTTCGTTGGGCTTTTGTGTAGACTACTTTACGTTCCCCTGTGGTGAAAGATTTGAAATGCTCGGGGGCGGGGTGTAAGTCTACTGGTTCTTGTTGTGCTAGGCTTTTTTCTTTCAATTCCGCTTCCTTTTGCTGTTGAGCCAACTCTTGGTTTTGCCGCCTTCTTGCAGTACGACTTAGTTTTGGCTTCTCTTCGATTTCTAATTGGGCAACGTCATGAGGTTGCGGAATACACCACATGACACTTTGGAGGTATTGTCCCCAATTATCCGCTATCTTCCGATGAGCGTCAATGGCTCCTACATAACTAAGCCATTCTGCAGTAGATCTTTCCTTGTTTATTGCAGTGCGTACATTAGCTCGATAGCGTTGGCGCTTATGTCTCGTTTTCTTCTTACCAAGTTTTTGATTTTTGTTTCTATCAGATTCGGACTCACTTGGTCGATCTTCACTTTCGGACGAACTGCAGGAGGCCACTGTCCTAGGCCTTGAGCACCTTGCTTCCACATTTGGGTGAATATTTGATTTATCCCCCCCATCAGGCTCAGAGTCAGTTTCTTCTTGTTGAGATTCATACTCAGAGTTGCATTGGTCTGAGTCTTCACTACTGTCAGTGTTAGTGGAGTTTGCCACGTTCTCGCAATTAGGTGTCAAGTGCATAACACCTATCATGTTTATTGGCACTAACGGTGGCATATCTTGCCCCTCAGGTGTTACCCAACTTGTACCTCTATTTCCCCATGTGTCTATGGTTGCCGCTAGGTGTACCCAATCCACGTTATCCGACTCAGTCATACCCGGTAGGACATCCATGTAAGGAGAATCCTTCCCATCATCAGTCTCTTTTTTGCATGTATAGCAATACCTTAATGGGGCGGAGTGAATAGTGGTATCCGATCGATTATCAATGATAACCTTGCTTCCTAAAGGATGTGCACGACCATTCTCAAGATCAACTCGAATGACAGAGTCCTGGAATTGTAGGTAGACATGGTTTTTCGACCAGTCATGCACCATTTGTGCTTCCCTCATGAAAGGACGACCTAAGATCATTTGATATGACATAGGATGCTTGGAGAAATCCATTACAATGAAGGTATGTTTTACCTTGTATCCCAGGACCTTGATCTTGAGGTTCCTTAACATTCCAATAGGTTTAGCTATGGTTCCGTTTGCCATCTTAACCACTATGTTTGTGACTTCAAGGTGAGGCCTTCCCATAGATTCCCAACAGTTTTTAGTCACAATGCTCACTCCAGCACCACCATCAAGGATTCCCTTTAGAGTTAATCCCTTGGTAGTAATGGGGAGGGTGGCATTAGATTCGTTCCCTTCAAAGTACTGTCCCAACTTGTTAACAGGTATTTCCACGACCGAGTTTTCATCTAGGTTGGGTTGTAGATCCCAATGTTCTCCTTCATCTTGAAGCGTATCGGGTCTATCCATATTTGCAAATTGTGGTAGCCCCGCCTTTAGTTCTCCATTGAGAAATGCCCGAAGAGCTAAGAATAGCTCAGGATCTCCGTATAATTTGGATATGATCGTGGTTCTAATCTCAGAGGACATGAAATCCATTAGCTTAGACACATTCAATGGTACTTTTCGAGACATCGCCCCTTGACTAGGGACTGGTGAAGATGGAATCACTTCCTCTTCAATGGGGTCAGGCAGTCCCTCACTAAACATTCTGTCCAGCAAGAAGGGTGTTTGCCCACTTCCGGATGTCCTATCCTCGCTTTCTTCCCGAATGATACTAGGTATAGCTAACGGTTTATGGGTCCGGTGAGGCTGAACTTGCGTAGGAAACACTGTGTCTGGAATTTTGATTTTTCTTGGCTCCAGTTCTCTTTGTGTTTCTTCCACCAAACCCCTTAAGTGTTGCACTTGTTCAATCTCCTCAACTGGGTTCGGGTAAGTTCCAATCTTTTTCTTGAGGGTTTTTGGCCCATGTGGCTTGTCTTGGGGAGTCTCAGTCAGTTTGGGTGGTCGAGAGGGCATTAACTGACTTGGTTGTGGGGTCGAGGAAGTTTCCTTTTGTTTTCCCTTATTTAGGTACTCGCTTGATTCTCCTTCATTGAGCTCCCGAGTGGGTTCCTCCCTTAAGGTAGTGGCTTTGGTCCCCATGGTTTCTATTGAATCAGAATCATCTTCAGGATCATTCATATACACGGGGTCGTCTCCTGTCCCTATGTTAGTCTTTGAACTGGGCTTGGAGCTCGTGGCATTAAGCGATCTCTTTCGCCGTGTTTTCTTTTTCTTTGCCTGAGCGATTGATGCAGTATCCCTCTCTTCAAGAATGTAGTTTTGATTTTGAAGCATTGACCGTGTAACTACATTCGCGGGTACAACAGGTGTGGTTCCTCGTGCTTGGTTGGTGACCTCAACCAAATTCAATGGCGTAATCTTGGGCGCATTAGGATTATGTGGACATTGAGCGATCAAATGATCTATGCCACAACGATTACATGTAAGTACCGGCATTCCCGATGTGCTCGCTTGATTTGGTTGCATCTGAGTAGAGATCTTCTGTAGCCTATTAGGGCACTCTGCTACACGATGTGGTCCACCACACTCGTAGCATTGAAGAGGTGGTCTCCTTGCCAAGGTGTTAAGGTTTTGCCCTCTTGTGGCGAGAGCAGCCGCTTGATATACAGGCTTGACTTGCCCAAAATGATCCTCCATGTAGTACTGGGGAATCATTTCAAACGTATCAATCCCGTATGGAGCAGTGGGGTCTATCTCCTCTTCATAATCCCCACACGCACTATGTGACTCACAACCCATCTGGTTTATTGGGGTAATCCTTGGATGTGGAGGTTGTGGTCCTAGCACTGGCGGTGGTAACGGCACAGACTGGACTACATTCGAGTTCCTTGGAACTATGTGCTGTGACGGTTGCTCGATAGGTTGTGCAGGCATTAGCGCGGGTACTTGAGGTGTGCTTGACCAAGCTAGTGGTGCCTGGTTTGCCAACATTCGCTTAAGTGTTAGGCAATCTTTAGATTGATGGCCATACTTACCACATGCATTGCAATTCCCATTGAATTTGACTCTGAATGTGGGACATTCACTCGTGCTATGTGGTCCTAAGCACACCGAACACCATTGTTGCTCTCTCCTTGGGTACATATGGCTATTCTGAGGAGCTCGATTACCCCTAAAGTATTCTTGGAGAGCCTTGGTAAGGTCGGTCACAGACATTTCAGATATCTTGGGCTCCTTTGCGATAGGTTTTACCGTCATTGGCTCGTGCCCAGATACTTGCGAACTAACGGATTTTGTCTCCGAAGACACCTTTTTACCTGCAATCATCAAGTTGTCTTCTAACTGGATTGCATTGGCAGTGACTGCTTCCCACTTTGTAAGACCTCTAATGACTAGGCCATTGTAAATGTCCTCGTGGCGCAATCCTCGGATGAATCTATCGAGGAGTTGGTTATTATTGAAGCGTTCATCGGGAGTGCAGCGAGAATTTAGATGCTTCAATCGACTTATAAAGTCTCTCACTGACTCCCCTTCCTCGCGTTCAGCTTTTTGGAGTTGAGATGCTACTCCCCAAAGCACACCCTCACGTATGTATTCCTTCAAGAACAGTCTCTTGAGAGTGGGGTAGTGAGTGCGCTCTTCAACCCTTAAGGTTCGATACCAATCTCCAGCCTTCCCACTCAAGGTTAAGCCTAAAGCTTTACACTTATGCAGCTCATTGTGCTCTTCCAAGGAATCACACACGTGTTCAAAGACTTCAATGTGCTTCCTAACGTCCTCGTTACCACTGAAGTTTTGAGTGAGCTTAGCCACTTGTACTGCCTTGCTTCTAGGTTCTCTCTCAGGCATACCCCGCATGTTTTCCGCAATAGATCGTCCGATCGTCTGAGCAAATGCTGCGAGATCACCTAGGTGAGCAGGCATAGCTGGTGGAAGCACTTCTGGGATAGCCTGGCTGATAGGAGTTGGCATTGGTCTGAGTAGGTTGGCAAATGACGTAGGATATGATATGTGGCTAGGTCTAGCTCCTCTTGGATAATGGTTATGATAAAGCGGTCTTGGAGCATACGCCATTGGCATACTAGGAGGCGTAGGAGCTACCTGAGCATGAGTAGCGATAGGTACATAGGGTCGATAGGCACTGGCACGCATTGTTGTAGGTACTGTTCCACTAGGTAGCGGTGTCGTACTAACTACAGCGGTAACAGGTGCACTTTCAGCTATGCTCATCATTGGGGTAGGCATTGCGGATTCCCTAATGGAAAGTTGAGCCAAGGTTGGAAAGCTAAAGTTACTACTCGTGGGCTCAACCTGCATTGAGACTCCAGGCGAAACAACATATGAAGGGTCTATGGGACTCACCGAGGGAGTCTCCAATTGTGATAGGGTTGGTTGTTTGGCCTTGCCCGTATCCAAAAACCTCATAGGGCCAGTGGAAACTAAGTTCACTCCCCTATTTTGCCTCTCAATTTGGATAATTCTATGAATCACCTCACATATCATGTGTTGTTGCTCCTCTAGATTAGTGGTGCTAGATGTAGATCGTAGGACTTCTAACCAACCTACATGGTATGTGTAACCTGTGTATAGGTCAGTTAGAGTCTCTGTGTGTAGATCATATTCCCAATTTTCATTGAGAAATATCCCATCTAGACTTGGTGTGCCAAACGGCTCTCTTGAAGTGGACGCAATGTCACTTCTTATGGGTTGGCTTCTAGGGACCTCTACTTTAGGAAGAGCATCGGAAGTTGGTAGCTCAGTAGGGCCCTCATTAAACGAAGTAGGTAGAATATCCACATGGACACTCTTTGGGAGGGTAGGGTCCACATAAGATGTGAATGGCGAATCTACTACCCCTCCTTCCTCATTTACTTCGCTTGTCGCATGTTCAGAGCGTGTAGCTCTACTAAAGGTCTCTATTAGACGACTAAACATGCTAGATCCAGGTTGTGGGGCCCACACTGGCATGTTTTGGCTTGTCTCCTCAGGGTTCTTGGTAGGGTGCCCTTCCATGGCTTCTGAGTCAGAGGATGAGTCACTATCCACTATTCGTGGATCTTGGGTTGCACTCCCTTGGGTTCCAGCCGAAGGCCAAGATGCCAACGTGGAGGGATGGTGTGAGCCTGCGTAGACTGAAACGCTTTCTAGTGGTTCCGGCTCTAGTACCCGACCAGAACGTAGATGCATGTGACGTGGGTACCCTACGTGCGTTGGTAACTACCCTTGAAACTCACACAAGTGGTTTCTTAGGTGTTTCGCACCCCGTTTTTACTTGTTTTTGTGTTGTTTTTAACCCGTTTTTGACCCCCTTACTTACGGTCGAACTTGGACTAGGGCGTATGATAGCTCGAAACGAGCGTATCGTTCAAAGGATCCTAGTGTGCTTTACAGCACCGTGTTCGCCTATCTAGAGCTCCTGTAGTCCTCAAAACAGTCCGTTTCCCTTGGGGGGAAAGGGCAAAAGCCTATTTGCTTGTGGAGGAAAGGGTGAGGGCTTTATCCCACATACTCACTTTACTCCTTGGGGAGTGGGCTACATATAGGGCACAACTTCCCATAAGCTCTCACTTGAGAGAAAGCTATGGAGGCTCACTCTCCTATATATATATATCAAAAGACCGAGACCGAGGCCGGGGCCGGGGTCAATTGGGGGTTTTTTCTTTTCAAATTTTTTTTCCAATTGAAAAATCTTTCCTCCACATGTTTGGTTTCTTCTTTAGAAATAAAATTTAATTTTTGATTTTTAATTTTTTAAATTTTTGTTTTCTGTTTTTTTTTTTAGATAGGTTTTCTAGGGTTCCTTTACGGTTCAGCCTTTAGCCTTGGCCGCGGCGCAGTTCGCACACAGCACAGATCTGGGGATTCAAAAATCCCCCTCGCACGCAGAAACCAGATAACAGAACGCTCGCCCACACGCGGAGCGGAAATATAACAAAAGAAACAGAAATGCAAAAAGACAAATTGCAGAAACAGATTGTGAAACACAGAAACACCTCAACAACAAACACACAGTCGCTTTCCTACAGTGTAGATTAAGCTTCGCGCAGCAGCCGAGCTGCAAACTGGAGCTTGGTGCAGGGCAACTCCGCGGCAGCGGCGCCAAAAATGTGCGCTTTTGCCGCACAGGTCGTAGCTGGGGACTTGCCGAACACCGTATACGAGCCACGAATGGCTGCAAGCATACAACCAGGAAGGCAAGCTCAAAACAGAATGCAAAAGGTGTGTCACTCACCGCTTAACTGCCGCCTTGAAGGATTCCCGCGTCGCAGCCGTGAAGGAGGAGCCGCCGTCGTCGCCGCTCTACCGCCTCTCCGCCGCCTCGCCGTGCCGCTACACAGTGCGCTCGATCGCTCTCTCACTCTCTCTCTCTCTCTCACACACGCAGGAGAAGGAGAAGGAAAACAAAGAGATAAGGCAAGAGCACTCTTCTATTCACAACACATGAGAATGAGGATTTTAGGGTTACATTTGACTCATATAGGTGACTTGGCCGTTCACACTTGGGCGCCCATACATGGCCGGCCGACCCTAACCCTTATCCTACTGATATCCAAGGTGCGCCTCTCATCGGCGATCACCCAATCCCTTCATCCTTAACATATGGTACCGACAAGCCCGGCCCATGACTCAGAATATTTAAATTAATGATGTAAAACATAGTATGTGTCCGTCATGGGTTAACAATTTACAAACAGTTTACAATACAATTTCTATTTTAACTTTCATTTTCCACATTATCCCTCATCAATCTACATTACTTATTCCATATTCCATTTATATGTATACTCATCCCATCACATCATTTTCCATCTCATCACTTCAGATTCCTTCATATCACATATCATATATTCACATCCATACATCCACATCTACATCCATACATCTATTTTCACATCCACATCTACATGCACATTCATGCATCCACATCCATACATCCACATCTACATGCACATTCACATCCATACATCCACATCTATATGCGTACATTCACATCTACATGCATACATCTACATCTCTATGCATACATCCACATCCACATTCACACTCACCTCCATATATCTACATCTACATGCATACATCCACCTCCACATTCACATCCACATCTATACATCTACATCTACATGCATACATCCACCTCCACATTCACATCCACATCTATACATCTACATCTACATGCATACATCCACCTCCACATCTATATCCACATCCACATCTACATGCATACATCCACATCTACATGCATACATCCACCTCCACATCCACATCTACATCTATACTTCTATATCTACATGCATACATCCACATCTCCATTCACATCTACATCTACATGCATCCATCCACCTCCACATCTACATCTATACATCTACATCTACATGCATCCATCCACCTCCACATCCACATCTACATCTATACATCTACATCTACATGCATACATCCACCTCCACATCTACATCTATACATCTACATCTATACATCTATACATCTACATCTACATGCATACATCCACCTCCACATCCACATCTACATCTATACTTCTACATCTACATGCATACATCCACATCTCCATTCACATCTACATCTATACATCTACATCTACGTGCATCCATCCACCTCCACATCCACATCTACATCTATACATCTACATCTACATGCATACATCCACATCTCCATTCACATCTACATCTATACATCTACATCTACATGCATCCATCCACATCTCCATTTACATCCTCAAATATACATCTACATCTACATGCATACATCCACATCTCCATGCATACATCCACCTCCACATTCACACTCACATCCATACATCTACATCTACATGTATACATCCACCTCCACATTCACACTCACATCCATACATCTACATCTACATGTATACATCCTCAAATATACATCTACATCTACATGCATACATCCACATCTCCATGCATACATCCACCTCCACATTCACACTCACATCCATACATCTACATCTACATGTATACATCCACCTCCACATTCACATCCACATCTATACATCTACATCTACATGCATACATCCACCTCCACATCTACATCCACATCTACATCTATACATCTACATCTACATGCATACATCCATATCTCCATTCCCATCTACATCTATACATCTACATCTACATGCATCCATCCACATCTCTATGCATACATCCACCTCCACATTCACACTCACATCCAAACATCTACATCTACATGCAAACATCCACATCTCCATGCATAATAAAATTCTTTTAATTAATCTAGGATGATAGTTCCTAGAATATGGTAGGAAGTCCTCTTTTTATGCTTTGAATGAAATTATTTTATGCGTAATTTCTATAAAAATTTTGCCATAGCTCCGCTACTATGACTGATAAATCTCAATTTTTTCTAAGGGATAAAGCTTATCGTTAAGGAAATAATTAGAATGGTCTCTAATTGGATCATCAATCCATAATGGATTGAATCATCAATATACATAAACTAAAAGCATAGAAAAAAGCCATTAATTTGGCCTCAAGTATAGCTTAATCTTGGATTAAGAAAAAGCCTTATGAAAAGCTTCATTTGGATTGAAAAGGGTCATGAGTATGACCATTTCTTAAGTGAGAGAGAGAAAAATCATTAGAATTAAATATAAATAGAATTTTATGTAATTATTTACTATCATTAATTAATTAACTTCAATAGCATTTCAAAAACCATACCAATTAAGCTTCTCAAGCTTGAGAGGGTTTGAGAAGAGAGAATCATTGAGAAATTATAGAAAAGATCAAAATTCACTATACTTACCTTATAATTTGCTTGATTCTTTATTCACGGTAGAGGCCCCCAACCAATCAATTGGTTTAGTATGTTGATGGAGCCACCAATGGAGATTGAAGAAAGAGAGAAGTGTCAAAAACTAGTGAATTATTAAAGAATTCACAGTTCTTGGCTTAGGTGGAGTAGAGTAACAATGCATAAGACACTATATCTTTTTCAACAAGGGAAGGCTTCTATTTATAGGAAAAATTGAGCTCCTAACCAAACAAACTGATTCTAGAATTTTCCAAGTCAGTTTGGTTGAATTTGGACTAGATTTGGACCTAGTTTGGTTACTTTTTGATTCGATTTGGTTCCATTTTGATTTGGTTTGGTTCAAGAGATATGAGAGATAAAAATATCACATTATTTTTGCGTTTAAAACTCATTCAAGCATGTGAAATATGCACCTCCTTTAAAGAACTCCCCTTCCTTACATATGTGTCAAAATTCTATTGCTCATAGTTTTTTTACTAATAAACCTTGTACATTTTCAACTCTTCATCTTATGTGAAATATGCACCTTCTTTAAGGAACTCCCCTTCCTTACATATGTGTCAAAATTTTATTGCTCATAGTTTTTTTTCTAATAAACCTTGTACATTTTCAACTCTTCATCTTATGTGAAATATGCACCTTCTTTAAAGAACTCTCCTTCCTTACATATGTGTCAAAATTTTATTGTTCATAGTTTTTTACTAATAAACCTTGTACATTTTCAACTCTTCATCTTATGTGAAATATGCACCTTCTTTAAAGAACTCCCCTTCCTTACATATGTGTCAAAATTTTATTGTTCATAGTTTTTTACTAATAAACCTTGTACATCTTCAACTCTTCATCTTATGTGAAATATGCACCTTCTTTAAAGAACTCCCCTTCCTTACATATGTGTCAAAATTTTATTGTTCATAGTTTTTTACTAATAAACCTTGTACATTTTCAACTCTTCATCTTATGTGAAATATGCACCTTCTTTAAAGAACTCCCCTTCCTTACATATGTGTCAAAATTTTATTGTTCATAGTTTTTTACTAATAAACCTTGTACATTTTCAACTCTTCATCTTAGGTGAGCATTTACTCATTTTTGGGTATCTTCTTTTACAAATTGGATTTATCTCCTCCCTACACATGGATTGATGCTATTGGCCCATAGGAACCTTAATTGGACCATAATCCAAAAATTTTTGAAAATCTAGACCCTTAGACTAAGGTTCTTTATACCTATTTCCAATTAATTCCAATTGCACATTGGAAAATTCTTTCTGAATTTCTGTTTCAGGGGGATTCATTTTAATAAGGTGAGATATTTTTCTATCCAAAAATATTCAAAATCTGAATATTCTCTCTCTAGAATATTTTCTCTCTCTAGGTTAAAACAGCCACAACCAAGATCTCTTATATTTCAGAAAAGGAATTGATTACTGGGGAATATGCTAGACATCAAAAAGGGGTTGGGAGAGGAATCTTACATTCTACCCCACTTAAAAAATGCGAGATGTCCTCATCTCGCAAACTGGGATAATTTCGCAAGATGCACGAATATGAAACTTAGAGAAAAATTTTAATCAAGATTAACCACCAAGAAAAGTCTTAAAGAAAGCAAGATAGAACAAGATTTAAACTTTATTCATTCTCGGAACTTATACAGTAAAGATAGAAGAACTCTTTACACTTCCATAAGCCCGTCCATCATATGGTCACAAAAGCAGCACTCACAAGCTGCACAAGTATAGGGTAACTCATCTATGGGAATGATTCTGCTGGTTATTGCCGCACCTATCTCAGTGGTATGAGGTGATCTAACAAAAGGACCTCTGAGAGGCAAGCCAAAAACGGGATAAAGGCATATCTTCTCATGAGGAAGAAAACACGCCAGTAAGAAGACCCGCTCAAAAAACCCAAGATGCCTTGATCTCATGATGCAGTAGTATCGTGGACCCAAACCCAAAGCTTCAATAACCATGGCCAAGCGGACATTGTTACGAAAGTGTTGCTGACCCCAGGGTGTTACCCTAGTTATGTTTTGATAGGTCCGCAATTTGGTCTGAGCTACAAAAGTTCCTAGGTGAGGAAAAAGTGAGCGCTCATACTGTTCTATAAAGTCTTTCTTCACAGATTCTCTTGCGTCTTGAAGGTGAGAAATCACAGGGATAAAACTAATTCCTGTTGCCAAGCCATGAAGGAGATTAAGAAAGAAAGGAGATTGATGGGAGTAAGATTACTGTGAGCGACAAGTAAAAGTTACGACTTATATAAAGGAAGGAGCTAGCGTAACCTAGAAGCCAACGGTAACTTGCCACTGAAGTTTTACCGTCTTTCCATGATTTGAGTTTGACACATTTTTCTATAGAAGGTATTAAGAATTTTGAGATGAGGAGATAAAAGAAGCTTGTAGGCTAAGTCACCTACTTTCATTGAATTCAGATATAAGGGTCACAATACCTGGGGGATAACTTCTTATACTCCCCAAGAGATAAAGAACCTCTTTTGGGCCGTACTCGAATGAAAACCAAAACCTTGGTATCCAAAACATCGATTCTTACTTCTGAACTCATTGTTCTAAATCCTTAAAACAGGTGGGACTCCTGCGAAGTATTCTAGGGAAAGGGTCTTCCTTTTTTAAACAGAAACTTTCTTTTATTTTAGAGAGGGAATAATTATAAGATCAGAAAGGGAGATTCTTACTCCTGTATACCTCGAAGGCTGGGGAGGAATCTTACAACCGGGAATCTCCTACCGGAAGGGGGAGGGGATCCTGGAGGGAGAAGAGCTGATGTGCCACTTGTCTGTTGCACTTACTGAATTTGCAGCTAGAACTCCTCCACTTGCCTCTGTAGTAGAAGAAAATATAGCCAGGGGACTGGCCGGCAGCAGTAGGAGGCTTGTAGGTCAAAAAACGCAGCTAAGCAAGAAAACGCAGCCAAACTGTTTGAAGGATCTACAGCCAGGAGAATCTAGGGAAGCAAAAAATGGAGAGAAGCAGATTGTGCAATAGCCAGAGCCTAAGCATATGATACCATGAAAGAATGTGCACAAGCAGAAGTAAATAAACATGAGAGAGAGAAAGATTGCAAGCAAGAACAAGAGCTTTATTAGCTTGAGGTTACAGAGTACAAGAGCCAGCAAATAGGGCAATGTAAGATGGTTGAATGAATAAAAGAGAGCAACTCTTATATACTTGTGCATGAAGCACGTCGGCTTAGAAACAGGCTGACAGGACCTCCACGACAGCATTAAGAAGAAACAATGTTGCACAAAATGTGCATCATGTGAACGATCATACTAATGTAGAAATGATACTCTCAAATAACGACACGGGCCTCGAGGGGTACTCACTATCCCATCTACATGTGTTTCTGCATGTCGATAGCTAATGTGGACCATAATAGCAACCTGGTGAGGTAAGGTAGAGAGACGATTAGGACACAAAAAATAAATTTAGTATAGCTCAAACACAAAACAAATATTATGAAATATAACCATTACCTGCTCCGAGAAGTAATACTCAGATTGTATCTCCTAAAAAGGTGTGAAGGTGTAGTTCTCTACAAAATCAACCACAAAGACGACCACACCAATAGGAAACTATGCCAGGCATGCTCGGAACTAATGATCCTGCCACTTGGCACAATGATTGTCCCGTATATAGGGGTAGATCTGCTCCCTAAATGTGGCTATGAAGTGATAACATGGTGTATGTTTTTCCACAAGCTGCAACTTCATGGACTACCCACCACCACTCTAGAGAGCTGGTGTGTCACATACTAAATGTGGCTATGAAGTGATAACATGGTGTATGTTTTTCCACAAGCTGCAACTTCATGGACTACCCACCACCACTCTAGAGAGCTGGTATGTCACATACTTATAACGTCGCCCATGGCACTATCTCTTGGTAACTTGCATCAAGATCTACCATCTGTAGATGCACAAGTGACCACATAATGTGCAATTACTCTCCACACAAGAGATCATATGGAAATGGGCATCCTCTGTGTGCGTGCACACAAAAGAGAATGGATGAAATCACGACGAGGACTGCAAGGCAACTCTCTATGCCCACTAAGAGAATGGAACACATCATAAAAAAGTTGGAACTCAACATGGTAGCGACAACATGATGCCACAAACTAAGAATACAACTCTGCTTGGGTCATTTCAAGAAAGCAAGCACCGTGCTCAATGAACACTCCTCTTGTGACTCTCTTACACAAAGATTTCTAGAAAATTTGTGAGGCACGACAATTTCTATCAAGGCTCTAGTGGTTTTATCTACTAGTAGGTGATCATGCCTAGCTACACGACCCCACTACTCGCCCACAAAGCACTAGCCTCATTGGCATCTAAACTTTGTCATCTAATAGACCCATGTCTAAGTGCGTGTGGTGCTATGGAAAGGACACGAGATGTGGTACTCACCTTACCCTTCATTTGGGAGCTATTTATGGCTACCACAATAGCCTGTCAAGCAGTCAATGCGTCTACAGAGTTTCTCTTCTTGTTAACTATATAGGAACGATGAACACTTTGTAGCACCGCCATGCCAGCTCTCCTCTCTCTTCGACCTCCAATGTCAGAAAGCACCCTGCAATTGGCCATGTAGGGTAGATCGATCAAAGCATCAAGCATAACCACTACTCGCCCACAAAGCACTAGCCTCATTGGCATCTAAACTTTGTCATCTAATAGACCCACCTCTAAGTGCGTGTGGTGCTATGGAAAGGACGCGAGATGTGGCACTCACCTTACCCTTCATTTGGGAGCTACTTATGGCTACCACAATAGCCCATCAAGCAGCCACCAATGCGTCTGCAGAGTTCCTCTTCTTGTTAATATAGGAATGATGAACACTTTGTAGCACCGCCATGCCAGCTCTCCTCTCTCTTCGACCTCCAATGTCAGAAAGCGCCCTGCAATTGGCCATGTTGGGTAGATCGATCAAAGCATCAAGCATGCATGCCTGTGATGAAGGCGTAAGGTCTTAGAAATAGGATTGGAAGATTGCATGGGCACGACGATGCACCCCTGACTTTGAGAGTTCTTTCCTACACTATGGGCACCCCAAAGGAGGGGGTGGGTTCTTGTGGAAGAGAAGGGGGCTCAAGAAGGGCTGGTTCATGTGGATTATCTAAACTATGGGATAGTGGGGGAGAAGAGGCAAAGGGAGAGAAAGAGGAAGAGAAGGGGCAAGGCTTGGCTCATCTCCACCAACAGAAGGTGTTGCTCGTTGACGTGCTCTCCACTCTTTCTTTCTCTCACGAGCTACCCTTTTCCTCTCCTCCTCTAACTTGGTGGATGGGGGGAAGTCTAGTCATATCATGTTTCTGACTCCTATGACTTTGAGAACCCATTCTCAAGGAAGCTAAGAGAGAAAAAATTATGAAGGCTCAATGATGGGATAGTACTAGAGATGTGTGTGGGATAGTACTAGAGATGTGTGTTTATATAAGAAAAATAGGTTATCCACTTCAAATCTCATTGGATTTCCTATTTATGATTGATTAGATAATTAAGATAAACATAAAGATAAAAAGAAAACTATTATCCACTTATTAAAAATCAATATTAGTAATGAAAAATATTTATAAATCTAAATATTTAACATTACTAGATATATAAATATATTTTAAAATTTATCTTTTATTTTATAATTATATAAAATATTTTCTTTCATAATGTATTTTTTTTAAAATTTTATTCAAAGATTTTTCCTACACATAAAATATTTTGAAGAAATATTAAATTTAAAAAATTTAAAATTTAAAATAAAATAAAATAAAATTATTATTTATCTAATTTTAAAAATATAATTCTTTGAAATTAGTGATTTTAAATTCTTTTATATTAATAAGTTAGATATATTTTATTCTTTAAAATTTTATATTTTATTTCTCTTTTTTTGAAAAATATTAAAAATATACTAAATTAAAATTTTTAAAAATATAAATTTTTAAAATATTATAGGAAGGTGGGAAGGAGGTGCCACGTTCACAGGCGTGCATGCCACGTGGCATTTTATGGCTGATGTGGTACTATTATGGCTGATGTGGCTATTCTATGATGTGGCATGCCATGTCACCAAGTGCAAGGTAGCATGCAAAGGTGATAAGAAGATGTGGCATTAATGAATGACTAGGATGATGAGGTGGGAAGTCAACTAGATTGACTATGTTGACATGGAGAGTGGAGGTGGCAAGATGCTTATGTGGATCCTCTTGAAGCTGATGTAGAGATAAAGTGGCATGCACATATAAGATTTGTGTCCACCCAAGCCTCACACATGGCATGATATCGAGGCTTTGAAGATTACCATGCCTAGATTTTCAAACCTAACTAAGATTGATTTTAGACTTGAAAAGGGGAGAGTGGACACAATATGGGAATTTTCATTTAGGAGGATTGAAAATGGACCTTCCCATACTCAAATTAAGCCATTTTTTAAATAATTCATGGTAACAAGTATATTGATCCCTAGAGTTTTTAGATTGAAAGAAGATTTAATATTTGATTTTCTAGAATTAAATTACAATTGATTTAATGGGCCTCTAACAGTCATAACAAATTTTCCAAAGTAAATCTACAAAAATCCAACAGTTAGATTTGTAATTTTACTTTAGATACACATTCTACTAATCTTCCCCAATCTAATTATCACTAAATCCATACAATTTGAGTTTTTTAAATGGTAGATGTGGTGGGAGGACAAAATAGTATGTTTTTTAACAATTCTAATGCCTTTTAAATAATACAAAAAATAGTAGAGCACATAAAAAATTACTCGATAAATCAAGTTGAGCTCTATGTTATGTGAATTTCTGATATGCAAAGTGGGAACATCATATAAGTAATAATATAAAAGTTATAAGCAATTTACTCACATTTAGTGCACGTATCCAAATGTCTGACAGAGCCTGTATACAATTTTGGCTCCCAAAGAAAAGGGGCCTTGGAATTATTGGATATTCGATTAGATTATAGTTTTAGTTGCCCAACTTTGCATGTGATGTTTCATTAGAAGACCTTGAAGTGAAACTCCTTTGCTAACTAGGAGAGATTGGCTATTCTTCTTGAAAAATTGCATGTTTTTAGGCTAAATCCAAGAGCGCCCACTAAACGAAACTAGATAACCTCATCTTGCAAACACCCATCTAACCGTAGTAGACCTGTGTATAATAGATCACTGCCAAGATTCCTCAAAACATCCTTGGTTCTCCTTGCACCAGAAGTAACCATTGACAGAATTCCAAGCTCCTCATTAAGGCTATGCTCAAAGCAACTAGAGTCACCATCCACATATAAGTGACTTGCTGGTAGATCAGGCACAAAAAGTTAATCTACCTTTTCCTTCCCTTTGTGTGATATATGTGTATCTACATATGTCTGCAACCTACCTAACCATGGACTAACACTAGATCCACTGCTAGGGGACTCTTGAGGTCCACCAAGCACATATGACTGCTACTCTACATGTGGGGTAGCATTATTACTTCTTACATCTATATCTTTGGTTGTCTTCATTGGTGCATATTAGCTACTCATCTCATCAAAGATAACATATGTGCTTACTCGCATCTAACAAGTGGTAGGGTTATAACATCTATAACCTTTCTGCTCCAAATCATAATTGTAGCACATCTCTTTAACCGCTAGGATGGTGTACACCACAGTGAACACAGGGTTTCCTCTAGGGCAATATGCCCTCAGGAGTTGTCATCACAACTTAGGGGAACGTGAGTTATGGGACACACGCATAGCTCACTCTAGTACATAGAACACACAAATGAGGACATTGTTATGTGCACATTATATGTGCATATACTAGGAGGTTAACCCACCCTAGGCTTGTGAACATGGGAGCATGGGAATATGCTCTAGTGGGGCAAGGGTTAGGTCTAACCTTGGGTTGAGGTTAGGGTTAGGCAACCAAGGATCACACATGGAAATGAAGAGTCAAGAGTCACTTGAGGGCCCTCTTATATAATAGGGGCATGGGGTATTCTCAAGGGATGTTCTCTTGTGTAGAGCATTGTGTCTACTCTGTTGCCATTTCAAGCTAGAGCTAAGTGCTACTCTGGAGTGAAGTTATATCTCTTGGTGGTGGTATGGGACACAAAGGTAAGATATGTGATACTTCATTGTTTATGTGTGCACCCTTGGGGCTCAGGGGTGGTTGGGTGGATGAGGCAAGCAAGAGGGGAATGAAGCTATGAGGGGTCAAAGCACAAGTGCTTGATCAGCCAAGCAAGCATAGCACAACACTAGTAGATACCAAAATGGACTTGCAAAAGCTTCTCCACACAAGTGATGAAACCCTAGGGCAATAGCAAGATAGCAATGTAGAATTGGTAGAAAAATAGAGATAAGAACATGAGCAACCAAAGAAACCCTAGAATAAGGAGATGGCAAGGTGGATATAAATTGATGGGTTGAAGGTGTGGTGGTGCACCAAAATTGAGAGGGTGGGTGGATGGAAGTCAATGTGCTGGTGTGCAAATGTCGAAGGGTGTGGTTAAAAAGTTTTAAAAATGAAGATAAAATTTATAAGCTAGACTTTGGATGGGTATAGGATTGTGCAAAAAAAACATGACCAGCATAGGCGGATTTTAAAGGGTGGGTGGAATGGGTGGCCCGAGAGTGTGAAGGTTTTTTTACCCCTTAAATATTGGGGTAATAATGGAATAGGCTGAAGATGGCTTTTGAGGGTCTAAATTTTTTTGTTATCGGTACAATTTGACTTGCAATCCACTGACCAATGGTCACGGTTGACCATCCATGGTTGTGAGTTGAACAGCTCCATGATCGAGGATGTGTTAAATGATGAATGGTCCTTCCCATGCTAGCAATAACTTTTTGGCCCACTTCAGGTATTGCGCACCTGGTACACTAGAACTAGATCACCTATGCCAAAGTGTGGTCGGCGCAAGTAATGGTCATGTCATGCTTTTGTTCTATTCTTCTCCTCCTAAAGTGCTTAAGAGGCCCTTGCCCGTGTTTCCTCCAAAATAGAGAGATGGAGGAAGTTGGCAGTGTGCATGGCCACGGGTTAGGTGAGGCAAGTGGAACCTACTAAGAGTGAACCCTTGTTGAATTCAAAAGGAGAGACTGCCTCCAAGCCAAAAGCCAATTGGAATGGGTTGTGTTGAGTTGTGGCCTTATAAGTGGTGCGGTATGCCCAAAGGAGAGCTTCCAGCTGTCCGTTTGTGTGTTGGTGCCAAGGAGAGCTTCCAGCTGTCCGTTTGTGTGTTGGTGACATATCGTTTTTAAAAGTTGACTCAAAACTTTGTTGGTGCTCTTGGCATGGCCATTTTCTCAAGAGTAGTAGGCACAGGACTTCCTGTGGAAAATTTGTAGTTGGCCAAAAAGGTTGAGATGAGTTCGTTGACAAAGTGTGAGCCTCAGTCTCACTACTGATTTCTAGTGGACATCCAAACCTTGTGAATATATGCTCGTAGAGAAATCATGCCAATGCCTGGGTAGTGCAATATTTTATTGCTTGAGCCTCACCCACTTTGTTGCATAGTTTGTGGCCACTAGAAGGCACTTACATCTACTAGGATGGGCAGTGGGTTCAATTGGTCCAACAAAATCGATCCCCCACCTCTCAAAGGGTGACCATGCTAGAGAAATGTGGAGAGGATGATGAGATTGTTTGGCGAGCTTTGAGCCACACCTTTAGCATGTGTCACAACATAGTACAAACTCCTTACAATCCTTGAACACGGTGGGCCACCACAATCCTGATTGAAAAAGATGGACAGCTATGGTAACAACCAGGTAGTGTCCATTGCCAAACTAGCATGAGCATCTTCCACTAAGTGCGAAACATCATGAGGACTGACACATCACCAGTCCGGGGTAGCATCAACTTTGAAAAGGATATTATCAGGTAGGTCATCAATACCTAAGTGTGTGGCTTGTTCTCCGAAGTCGATTCTAGAAAGATAATATGCCATGACGTGATGTTTTCCTGGGCAAAGAGGAATTTTGAAGTCAAACTCTTGAAAAAGAAGGAACCACCACCACACCCTTCCAGCCACTTGCAGTTTGTTGAGAAGTTATTTCAAGGCATGATGGTCAGTAATGACAATGAAATGAACACCCAAAAGACAGTGCCAAAAAGTTTTGATAGTATATGTATATATATATATATATTGTGGGATCCCACTGCCCCCTCTGCGCACTGGTTGGATTCCCGGATGGTAGCAGCGGAAGTAGCTTCCTCTTGCGTAGGGCAGGGTTTCTCACTCGGGGCCTCGCCCTCAAATGTCCGAGCAGCACGAGACTAAGATGGTGGTCATTCCGAAAACCAAAACCG
The DNA here is from genome assembly GCF_041138505.1 of Cibotium barometz. NCBI lineage: Eukaryota > Viridiplantae > Streptophyta > Polypodiopsida > Cyatheales > Cibotiaceae > Cibotium > Cibotium barometz. The sequence goes on from NC_141053.1 coordinate 20,421,581, forward strand.
GGAAAATTTCCCATGCCCGAAAAACGGGGACGATTCCACCATTTTTTATTTTCTTAACGAATTTTTCTAACGAGGTCAAGATACTGAACTAACCTTCTATCTTATTAAATGAGATAGAAGGGAAACTATTACTACAGACTTAACTTGAAGGAATCAATGCTTTTTTCCTAATTGAATCAGGCACAGCTGTTGATCTATTCATTAGAGAAGTCTTCAGGCTTTTATTTAACTACTCGAGTTCTATGTGTATTCCTATTAATAAATTTTATTATTAAAACTCTACTAATTCTAGCCTAACCCCATCCGGCCCATGGGTTTTAGCCACCGCCCAACCACTGGAATTAGTAGAACCAAACAAGTACTCACCCACCCATAATTGAATGCCTTTCTTAACTTTTGCTTTAGAATACAGATACGCCCACACTCCTCTTTAAACTTTAACTTTTAAAACAATCCATTGATAATTATTGGTTACAGATGTCATAACTCAAAATTTCCATTCAATCCTTGTTTCTCACAAAACAGTATCACTCTGGACTCTCCGTTGAGACCAACAAGTCAGCAACGAGATCCAGTAAAACAGATTACAATAATTTTCTCGTCATCATACATATATATATCTTCCACGACATACGTATGGGTGTCCTAAGCACCGCGAGCCCATGCATCGCCTGGTCAGAACCCTCCAGGATCCTCCTTAGGTGTCCTGGTGCCGGAAGCACACCATTTTTCACTATACCAAGGCTAGTCAAGACTTGGGTAGGTTTTTGCTGCGTGAGCCGTCCTTTGAACACTCCCCGCTAGTTGTTGCAACCGAACTTCCCTTAGAAAAACACATATACCAAATGCTCCCTCCAGCATTCTAGCGTAAGACGGTCCTTTAGGAAAACAGGGTTTCTATGCAAGTTTTCAGTTTTTGATTTTCTTTTGAATACAATGGGTATATCTTAAATCCCTATTCTAGATCACAGGTCTAAAATTCCAACAGAATTTCCTGAATTCTGTAACCTTGATCCTCAGTTCAGAATCAAGGGTCTTAACTTGATTTTAGATTCGGTGGGTGATTTGAGTGAAACTTTCCTGAACTGGTCACAGTCTTTTCTTGAAACTAACGAAGGAGATTAAGTCTTAGTCATAGTCTGATTCAGGGTTTGAGTCTAGAAAGCTTCTCCTTAAACTAACTTTCTCGAAGGGTAATATTTCAATTACTACTTTACTCCATTTCATTCATTGAGTATTTTGCTTAACTAAATTTAAAACTAATCATGAATTCTTATGAGGAATAAATTAATCATTTATCTAAAATTTCGACTTCGATAGTTTTTCTGAATTTTCTCATTACCATCCTAGAGAATATGAAACAATAGAATTTTCTCTCACAGAGTATTTACTTATTCATTTACCAATATTCATGGGATTTAAACATATGATTAAAGAGAACTCTTATTTTGATATAAAAATTTTGTATGCATCTATTTATGCATAAAATCCAACTTCTATGGAAATAATACTTTTATATAAAAGAAAATCCTTTTATGCATCTATTTATGTAAAAAAATCAATTTTGATGAAAGTAACACTTTATAATAATAAAAAAATCTTTTCTATATCATTTTATGCATAAAAATCAATATTGGTGAAAGTAACACTTTTCTTTTATGCATCATTTTATGCATAAGAATCAATATTGGTGAAAGTAACACTTTTATAATTTAAAAAAAAATCTTTTATATATCATTTTATGCCTAAGAATCAACATTGATGAAAGTAACACTTTTATAATTAAAAAATTTCTTTTATGCATCATTCTATGCATAAGAATCAATATTGGTAAAAGTAACACTTCTATAATAAAAAAATTCTTTTATGCATCATTTTATGCATAAGAATCAATTTTGATGAAAGTAACACTTTTATAATAAAAAAATTATTTCCAATATGCATCTTTCTATGCATAGAATTTAATTCTAATGAAAATTACACTTTTATAATAAAAAAATATCCAATATACATCTTTCTATGCATAGAATTTAAATCTAATGAAAATCACTCTTTTATAATAAAAAAATAACCAATATGCATCTTTCTATGCATAGAATTTAAATCTAATGAAAATCACTCTTTTATAATAAAAAAATAACCAATATGCATCTTTCTATGCATAGGATTTAAATCTAATGAAAATCACTCTTTTATAATAAAAAAATAACCAGTATGCATCTTTCTATGCATAGAATTTGAATTTTAATGGAAATAACACTTATAAAATAAAAATATTTCTACTATGCATTTTTCTATGCCTAGAATGAAAATAACACTTTTAGAATACACAAATGGTGGATACTACTCTTTTTGAATAATAAAAGATAAAACTTATTTCACAAAATTTAAGAAAATTTTACCATAACCTCCTTTGTATGGCTGACCATTTTTTAATTTTTTCTACCCTCAAGTTACTTAAAATTATCCCAAATGGTTTAAAGCATTCTAAACTAATCAAATTCCACTTTTAAAAAAGAAAAAATATGAAAAGTTTAATTCTAACAATTTGATTAATTATCTAGGATAAAGAAAGGCTGAATTTAAGAATGAAGAGAGGGGGAAAGCCTTTCCAACAAGGCATAACACCATTTTTTTCATTTTAAAGAAAACGAAAATTAGAAAACCATTAAAAAGAAAAAGTAGGATTTCTGGCTTACTTGAATTTCCGTGAGCTTTCCTTTGGCTTGATAATGAATTATCAATAAATTCACTATTTTTGGCTCTGGGGTGGAGTTGAGTAGGTGGAGTTGAGTAACAGTGTATAAAACACTATTAAGCTTCTATAAAGGGAGAGGCTTCTATTTATAGGAAAAAGTGAGCTTCTAACCAAGCAAACTGATTCTAGAATTTTCCAAATTAGTTTGGTCAATTTTTTTATCATTTTTGGGTCAGTTTAGCTTACTTTTTGGAACTAGACTTGAATTAGGAGAGAGGAGAGAGGAAATATCTCAATATTTGAGAATTGAAAACTCCACCACACATGTGAAATAGGCGCCTCCTTCATGATGGGGAATCCCCACTCTTGAGGTGTCAAAAACTCATTTTTTTAGTATTTCCTTTGGTCCTTAGTCCACTCTTCATCTTATGTGAGTATTTACTCATTTTTTGGGGGGGATTTTCTTTATTTCTTCAATTATCTCCTCCATACATTTGGATGAATCTGATTGGCCCCTTAGAACCTTATTTTAAAATTTTTAAAAAATCGATCTTTAGGATAAGGCGTTTTAAACAGATTATAATTTATTTCTAATACACCTTCTGAAAATCTTTTTGAACTTCTATTTCGAGGGAATTTATTTTAATAAGAAGAGATATTATTCCATCCAAAAATATCTAAAATCTGAATAATCTCTCTCTAGAATATTTTCTCTCTCTAGGTAGAAACAAGATCTTTTATTACAGGGGGAAGATAGTGGACATCTTGAGGGGCTAGGGAGAAATCTTGAGGGGCTAGGGAGAAATCTTACATATATATGTATATACATATACATATACATATACATCAAATTACATATATACATACAAAACTTCCATATACATATATATAGGCCTACATATGTACATACAAAACGTTCATATATACATATATATATATAAGCTTACATAAATATGAATATATAAAACTTACATATGTATATATATATAGAACTTACATATATATATATGTATATATAGAACTTACACTTATATGTATATAAAAACTACAATCTCCTCACGCAAACACACAGACACACACATATATATATATGGGTTTAATGGGGTTCGCTAATCCATGAGGTCTTCTCATCTCATGTGAGACACACATAGATGATGAGGCCCATTTAAAAAAAAGGGAAAAAATGTACCCTTCATGTGTTGGCTTTGGGAGGGCACATTGCCCCTTTTTTGTGTTGAAATGCCTACAAGCCATTGGCGATCTCATTATCTTTCAGGCCTTCTTCCTTTTCTTGTTGCACACTTTTTACCTTTGCGCTGATGTGTGATGTGCTATGTCACTAGCTTACTGGAGCTTTTGTTTTGCTACTATGCCCTCTAGAAGCTAGTGCATGCGCTAGCTTTGGGAGGGCACACTGCCCCTTTTTTGTGTTGAAATGCCTACAAGTTGTTGTGATCTCATTATCTTTTAGGCCTTCTTCCTTTTCTTGCTATACACTTTTTACCTTTACAATGATGTGTTATGTGCTTTGTGCCTAGCTTATTGGCACCTTTGTTTTGCTACTATGTCTACTACGAGTCAATGCTAGCTAGCTCTAATTATTTAGCTATGTGGCATGGTTGTAAAGTAAGCAAAGGCTAAGACCAAGAAAGAATGTTGAATGTGAGTAAGGGGCATCATGCTAGCAGACGTAGCAGATCTACTTGAGGCGAGCCATGAGCTTACGGTAAGGGCAAGGGTAGGTGGGCCTCAGTGCTATCTCCTGTGGGGTCTTAAAGGCCCTTGTCAAACGGCATCAATGGATAGCATTGATCAAAAATCACGACGCCTTTTTTTGGCCGTCAGATAAAGTAAACTAGGGAAGTAAACTAGGGCAAGTAAAGTAAACTACAAAAAACTAGAAAAATTTCATCTTCATAGTTTACTTCCTAGTTTACTTTTTAGTTTACTTTTTAGTTTACTAAGCGGGCGCATAGTTTACTTCCTAGTTTTCTCAGCACTTCCTAGTTTACTTCGTGGGATGAGGGTGACTTTGGGTTTGGGACTTAGAAAAATTTGGAGCAAGATGTTATGTGGAAAATTGGATTTGAACTCGGGATCTTCAAGCAACAAAACCATGTGGTTTCAAGCCATTATATTTTATATTTTTCACCTCTAGTTTACTTTATCCGACGGCCAAAAAAAGGTGTTGCAATTTTGATCAATGACATCCATTGATGCCATCTGACAAGGGTCTTTAAGACCCTGGGAGATAATGCTAAGGGTAGGTGGGGGACAAGGTTCATGTACGTAATTGACATGTCAATAGACAAGGTTGACCATGGAAATTTTGCTACAGATGATGACGAGTTTCACGAGCAGGCAAGGCTAGTGTGCACGAGGGTGGTTGGATTGAGTTTAGCTTTGGGCAGGGCTAGGGGATACTTGGCAAGTTTTGATCAATTAGGGCTATTCCATAGTAGGGGCAAGGGGGGTTCAAGTTTAAGTGGGGAGATGGGCTGAATTTAGAGTTTTTCTAATTCAATGATAAAGAGAATATCAAAAAAAAGTTAATTAAAAATAAATACAACTTATTAAAAATTAAGGGGGGCAGGGGCCATTTTTGGGGGGGTAAAGAAAAAGAAACGAGCAAGCGGGGGTAAAACTAATAAAGCAGGAAACAAAGTGGGAGAGGGGGTGGGGTGGGATCAAGAATAGGGGGATTAAAATCAAAGAAACAACGAGTGACCTAGACCTTCCTCTAAGATGGGTTGATTGTTGTTGATAGTGTAAAGCACTCTACATATATGTTTATCTATGACACATGCACATAAAACACACACATATAGAACACAAACACATATATAGAACATGCACATAAAATAAACACATATATAGAGCATGCACATGGAATACACATGCACATGCACATAGAATACACGTACATAGCATGTGCATGCACACACATGCACATAGAATACACATGTACATAGCATATGCATGCACGCACATGTACATAGCATATGCATGCACGCACATGTGCGCACATATACATAGATGCATCCATGCACATGTTCATGCATAATGGGTAAGTGCATGTGCACATGCCATTTTTTAAGGTCTTACACATGGGAAACTAGGGGGATACATGCAACCCTACCCTGAGAGAAGGCCAATCACTTTTGCTCTCATGGTGCGAACAACCTGTCTGGCAATGCCCCTTATTTTTTAAACCCCACGTTTGGCTAGAGTATTGCAAAGCCCCATGGCATATCCGCACCAACCTAGCCTACCTCCCCATCTTCCAACGATGGGCATGGGACCTATTTTGCCAAGAACATCAAAAGAATCCAAAGCTACAATTCAACTTCCCATGGTTTAGTTCCCCCCCTTCTGGCTGCCCTTACATAGAAGAAATCATGATCGCCCAAACGACAGCCTTCAATTGCAAATACAAGCTGGTGCTGCCCAAGTCGGCCATCATTGCCACCATCCGCTTCTTTAACCTCATCATCACCTTACTATGACGTGATTCCAACATGGCATCACTATGATGAAGGTGACCAAGGCCTTGCATTCTACATCAACAACAAGGGCCCCACCCTTAAGCAACTCTTTGGATATTACGAGCACATTCAGTGGATGCTAGCTTGGCAACTTCAAACCTTCAAAGACATGATGGAGACAGTATTCTAGACAAGTTACAAAGCTTTCCATCGCTCTCCCCAATACCCCAAATGAAGACCATATCTGCTTCTGATTTTTCTGTCTGACCTCTTCTTATCTGCATACTACTTCTGTCTATCCTAGGCAGCTTTTATATCTTTGCAAATTGACTGCATCTGCTGCTCCATGTCGTCAAGCATCTCTCTGGACATCTCGACCCTAATCAATGGGTCAGCAGACCAAGTTAATGGAGTTAAGCAATCTTGTCCATACAGAGCTTTGAAAGGGCTCATCCCAATACTTCGATGATAAGAAGCATTGTAGACATGAACTCGACTAGGTGCAAATAGCTTAGCCACTTCTTGGGTTCCCTGCCCCACAACATGACCAAAGTATATCTTTGATTACTTGGTTTACCCTTTCTGATTGACCATCGGTCTCGGGGTGGTAAGCTGTGTTGAGATCCAAGAAAGTTCCTACTACTTCAAAAAATGCAGTCCAGAATCTTGACGTGAATTTGGGGTCTCGATCACTTACTATTCTTCTGGGTAGGTCATGCAATCTAAAGATTTCCTTGAGGAACACTCTGGCCACATCCACTGCAGTGTAGGTTTCTTTTACTGGAATCAAATGGGCAACTTTGGTTAGTAGTCTATCAACTACCACGAAGATGGAGTTGTAACCTGATTGCACTGAAGGTAATCCAGTAATAAAATCCATACTGATACATTCCCACTTCATCAGGGGGATGTCTAAGGGATGTAACTACCCATGCATTTTTACTCTCTCGGCCTTAACTTTCTGACAAGTCAGACATTGACGTACATGATTAAGCACATCCTTTTTTAGACCAAGCCAAAAGAAGCTTTTCTTCACAGACATGTAGGTTTTGATGAAACCTGGATGTCCTGTAAATAAGGCTGTCATGGGCTTCATTCAGAATTTGACCCTTAGTTCCCTCATCATTGGGAATGCATAGCCTACGATTATAATACATAATTCTATCATCCAGGTTGTACCCTTGAACTCGGTTCAACTCCTGTGGAGTTTTGCTTTCCTGCATGAGTAGGGTAGCAATAGGGCCAAAGAATCTATCCTGCATGATCTTCTCTCTTGCTTCAATAATCAAAGGATTTGACACTACAGTAATTGCAAGCAAGGAGGCTTTTCTGCTGAGGGCATCTACTACCACATTTTCTTAGCCTGGGCGGTACTTGATTTCAAAATCAAATTCTTGCAAGGTCTGCATCCACCTTCTTTGGCGGTATGTTGGATCCTTTTGAGTGAAGATCCACTTTAAGCTCTAATGATCTGTCTCATCAAAGTGAATCTTTGACCCAGTAGGTAATGTCTCCACAACTTCAGGGCATATACTAGTGAAAGTAGTTCCAGGTCGTGGTGGACAACATAATTTCTCTCATGCGTTTTGAGTTTTCGGGATTCATAGGCCACTGCATGACCTTCCTGCATGAGTGCACCTCCTAGGGCAAAACCAATAGCATCAGTTTACTACCTCAAAGGGTAGAGAGAAATCCGGCACAGCTTTAGAACGGGATTGGTTACCAAGGCGGTCGTCAGCTTATCAAAAGCACTCTGGCACCTGGTAGACCATGGAAACGAAATATTCTTCTTGAGAAGATTAGTTAGGGGAGAAGCTATGAGAGCATACTTTGGTATAAAAATTCTATACCAACCACTCAATCCCAAGAATCCTCTGACTTCTTTCATTGTCTTTGGTTCAGCCAATCTATGACTGCTTGGACTTTAGCGGAATCTGGAGAAATTCCATCTTTGGATACCAGAAAGCCCAAGTATTCAACATGGTCGGCAGAGAAAGTGCATTTGCTCCTTTTTGCAAAGAGTTGATGCTTCCTTAGAATCTCAATTACTTTTCTGACATGAGCTTCATGGTCAGCTGCATTCTTTGAGTAAATCAAAATATCATCAAAGAAAACAAGAACAAAATCATCCAAGTATTCTCTAAGAATGTCCTGCATTAAGCGATTAAATGTAACCGGGGCATTTGTCAATCCAAATGGCATGACGGTGAATTCATAATGCCCATACCGAGTATTGATGGCTGTCTTCGGGATATCTTGCTCATTAATCCTGATCTGATAATACCCTGATTTGAGATCTATCTTTGTGAAGATCTAGGCTCCACTTAGCCTGTCCAGAAGCTCATCAATTCTGGGGATAGGATACTTATTCTTAACTATCTCGCTGATTGAGGCCTCTGTAGTCCACACAGAGTCTAAGCGTTCCATCTTTCTTTTTCAAAAAGAGAACTCGCGTACCCCAAGGTGAAACACTGGGTCTTACAAACCCTTGTTCTAACAATTGTCTAAGCTGTTCCTTGAGTTCGATGGCTTCACGAACTAGCATTTTGTACGTGCGTGGCTAAGCTCCGGGGGTCAATTCTATCTCATGATCTACTTCCCGAATTGGAGGCATCTCTGTTAATTCTGTTGGGAATAAATCATCATAATCACTTAACCATTCAGGTTCTTTAGCTTTTAACTTTGTGTCCTACTGGATTCATTTTGACAACATAAATAAGCTGCTTCTTTCTAAGTCCTTTTAGTAACTTAGAAGCCTTTACTAACTCCTTTTAGTAACTTAGAAGCCTTTACTAAAATTCTTGGGGATCCTAAAATTCTGGTTCCTTGAACTTTATTTCCGTGAAGGTCATGGAAGGAAATGGTTTCATTATGACATTGAATGTCAGCTTGATTTTTGTGGAGCCAATCCATTCCTCCAAGGATCCCGTCGAAAACTCCCAAAGGTATAACTCTGAATTGACAGTCAGTTAAATTCCCATCTAGATTGAACTGTGAACTGACAGTGAGTTAAATTCCCATCTAGATTGAACTAAATATGATCTATCTCAAGGTGAGTGAAAAGAATCTTTCTACTGGCCAATTCAACTTGCATAGGTTTCCCTGATTTCTGTTCTAAGACTAGCTCACCCAAGCATCCTGGGGAAATGAAAGAATGAGTACTGCCTGAATCAATCAAAAGCTTAAAAGGCTTACCCTAATACTCAGCTGGAGTATGAATGATGGAGAATTGGCAATTTGGTCCTTGGTTTTCAATTGCTGCATAAATCTGTCCTCTTTCCTCTTCCACTACTTCTGCTCTATTGTGATTGCTCTGGCTGCTGCACTCTCTTTGGTGGTTGCCCCACTTCTGGGAAGGAGTTTTGCCGCTACTCTGGACAGAGGCAGATGGCTGATGAGCTGGAGTTCTCCTAGGATTGCCTTGATTTTGACGAGATGGACCCTGATTTGACTGATAGGAAGGGGCTGGTCTCTACACTCTCGGTCCTTGACTTCCTTGTCCACTTGACATGGCAGGAGTCGGGCAGTCTTTCAACTGGTGACCAAAACCTTGACATCTAAAACATCGGTTCTCACGTCTGAGCTCATCCCTCTGAGTCCTTGAAAGAGGTGGGGCTCCTGAGAAAGTGTTATGTGGGAAGGGTCTTCCTTCACTTCTGAATCTCCTAGTATCCTGATTCTGATTTAGGCCTTGCTGCCTCTTTGGGGGAGGAAAGTTTGAAGTACTTCCCGGGGTTTGGAATCTTTTAAAGTTAGAGGGTGTAGGCTTCGACGGAATCTTAACTACAAAGGCTTTGGCAAAGTCCTTTGCCATTCTTACAGCTTCAGCCCATTAAGACAGGTTTGGCATTCTTCGTTCATTCCTCGAATGAATCTGGCCACCAGCTACTCTTTATCCAATTGCGGGGAATATTTGAGGAGAAGGGCAAAAGCTTGATGGTACTCTTCAATTGTCCGGCTATCCTGCTTTAGTTCCAAGAACTCATTCATTTTAGTTTCAAGGAAGCTCGAAGGACAAAACCTCTTTCTGAGGTAAGCTTTGAGATCGGTCCAGGTCTGGGTATTTCGGTCGAGACGGTTAGTCTCGCAGTGATTCCTCCAGGCGACCCTGGATATTTCCACAATCTTTAACCTGGCGAGAGCCATCTTGCTTCTCTCATTGTAGCCAGTTACATCAAAGTATTCTTCCATAGCCTCAATCCACTTCTCCACTACTTCACCTAACTGCTTCCCTTCACCCTTGGTTGAAGGGACCAGGCTGGGATCTGTGCAGGGCTTTTCGAACATCCGGATCTAACTCTTCATCATCCGGTTAGAGGATCCGGTTGCCTTGCACAGGCCGCGCGCCTCATGATTCTGACAAAACAAGATTTTTGTCAACTTAACTTTGACAACAGATTTATGATTCTTTAATTTTTTGATTTATTCTTTAAACAGATAATTATTTCATCATACTTCATGAAACAAGATTTACTCTGATAATTTTATTAACCATATTCACAATCATGAAAATAATTTAAATTTTTTTTTGTAAAACATCGTTTATTATCAAAAGTTTTCGATATATACATAGAGCATCACGGCTCCCAAAATCACTGCCTTAATCGCATACGCATAAAGAAGCAAAACTACGAAGGAGACATACCATGGTACACATGATTCATTACAGAAAGAGGTGCTGTAATTCTACTTCTAGGAGGAAATAAAGCGGCTAAGAAGCCTAAAAACTCGGCATGAAATTCTGAAGTTCCTGGGTGAATAATCAAAGAGTTGTACATGGTGAACAAGCCCTAGCCTTATCAGAATCATGGCTAAGGAAATATTTTGCCTGAGCCTCTGATGATGACTGGTACTGACATTAATACATAGGATCAAGAAAGTAAAGACTCTCAAAATGACATGCGATTCTCACTCTGCTTACTCGGGTCGCAGAGTTGATGTGGTGCTCGAATGCAAAGGCTATCATATCCTGACTTTGGGAGAGTTCAGGAATGCCAGATAGATTCGGGGTATCCATCTATAGATTTTCAATTCAATTTATGAGTTTTTAATTTTTGAAGTTCATTCAACATAATATTAACAAGTGAAAACATTATTTTCCATATTTACTTTAAAATTTTAAGCAATTTCTGTTGCTGTTACGTAAATTTACAACAGCTCTGATACCAACTGTGGGATCCCACTGCCCCCTCTGCGCACCGGATTCTCGGCCAAGGTTTCTCACTCGGGGCCTCGCCCTCGAATGTTTGGGCACGAGACTAAGCTGGTGGTCATTCCGACAATCGAAACCGAGAAAATTTTCCATGCCCGAAAAACAAGGACAATGCCACCATTTTTTATTTTCTTAACAAATTTTTCTAACGAGATCAAGATACTAAACTAACCTTCATTTGATTAAATCAGATAGAAGGGAAACTATTACAGACTTAACTTGAAGGAATCAATGCCTTTTTCCTAATTGAATCAGGCATAGCCGTGTTGATCTATTCATTACAGAAGTCTTCGGGCTTTTATTTAACTACTCGAGTTCTATGCGTATTCCTATTAATCAATTTTATTATTAAAACTCTACTGATTCCAGCCTAACCCCATCCGGCCCATTGGTTAGCCACCGCCCAACCACTGGAATTAGTAGAACCAGAAAAGTACTCACCCACCCATAATTGAATGCCTTTCTTAACTTTTGCTTTAGAATACACATACGCACACACTCCTCTTTAAAGTTTAACTTTTAAAACAATCCATTGACAAACAATTATTGGTTACAGATGTCATAACTCAAAATTTCCATTCAATCCTTGTTTCTCACAAAACAGTATCACTCTAGACTCTCCGTTGAGACCAGCAGGTCAACAACGAGATCTAGTAACAGATTACAATAATTTTTTGGTCATCATATATATATATATCTTCCACAATATACGCATGGGTGTCCTAAGCACCGTGAGCCCGTGCATCGCCTGGTCAGAACCCTCCAGGATCGTCCTTAGGTGTCCTGGCACTTCACTCAGGGACCGCTTCGTTGGCCCTCGCCCATCATACCAGAAGCATACCATTTTTCACCATACTAAGGCTTGTCAAGACCTGGGTAGGTTTTTGCCGCGTGAGCCGTCCTTTGAACACTCCCCGCCAGTTGTTGCAAAACCGAACTTCCCTTAGAAAAACACATATACCAAATGCTCCCTCTAGCATTCTGGCGTAAGACAATCCTTTTTAAGAAAACAAGGTTTCTATGCAAGTTTTTAGTTTTTGATTTTCTTTTGAATACAATGGGTATATCTTAAATCCGTATTCCAATAATTCTAGATCATGGATCTAAAATTCCAACAGAATTTCTTGAATTCTGTAACCTTGATCCTCAGAATCAAGGGTCTTAACTTGATTTCATATTCGGTGGGTGATTTGAGTGAAACTTTCCTGAACTGGTCACATCGTCTTTTCTTGAAACTGATAAAGGAGATTAAGTCTTGGTCATAGTCTGATTCAGGGTTTGAGTTTGGAAAGGTTCTCCCTGAACTAACTTTCTCGAAGGGTAATATTTCAATTACTACTTTACTCAATTTCATTTATTGAGTATTTTGCTTAACTGAATTTAAAACTAATCATGAATTTAACTGAATTTAAAACTAATCATGAATTCTTATGAGGAATAAATTAATCATTTATTGAGTATTTTGCTTAACTGAATTTAAAACTAATCATGAATTCCTATGAAGAATAAATTAATCATTTTTCTAAAGTTTCGACTTTGATAGTTTTTCTGAATTTTCTCATTACCATCTTAGAGAATATGAAACGATAGAATTTTCTCTCACAGAGTATTTACTTATTCATCATGGGATTTAAACATAGGATTAAAGAGAACTCTTATTTTGATATAAAAATTTTGTATGTATCTATTTACGCATAAAATCCAACTTCTATGAAAATAATACTTTTATATAAAAGAAAATCCTTTTATGCATCTATTTATGTAAAAAAATCAATTTTGATAAAAGTAACACTTTTATAAATAAAAAAAATCTTTTATGCATCATTTTATGCATAAAAATCAATATTGGTGAAAGTAACACTTTTATAATAATAAAAAAATTCTTGTATACATAAGGATCAATATTGGTGAAAGTAACACTTTTATAATAAGAAAAATTCTTTTATGCATCATTTTATGCATAAGAATCAATATTGGTGAAAGTAACACTTTTATAATAATAAAAAAATTCTTGTATGCATAAGAATCAATATTGGTGAAAGTAACACTTTTATAATAAGAAAAATTCTGTTATGCATAATTTTATGCATAAGAATCAATATTGGTGAAAGTAACACTTTTATAATTTAAAAAAAATCTTTTATGCATCATTTTATGCATAAGAATCAATTAAGTAACACTTTTATAATAAAAAAATTATTTTCAATATGCATCTTTCTATGCATAGAATTTAATTCTAATGAAAATCACACTTTTATAATTAAAAAAAATATTCAATATGCATCTTTCTATGCATAGAATTTAAATCTAATAAAAATCACTCTTTTATAATTAAAAAAAATAACCAATATGCATGTTTCTATGCATAGAATTTAAATCTAATGAAAATCACTCTTCTATAATAAAAAAATAACCAATATACATCTTTCTATGCATAGAATTTAAATCTAATGAAAATCACTCTTTTATAATAAAAAAATAACCAATATGCATCTTTCTATGCATAGAGTTTAAATTTTAATAGAAATAACACTTTTAAAATAAAAATATTTCTACTATGCATTTTTCTATGCCTAGAATGAAAATAACACATTTAGAAGGATTACTCTTTTTAAATAATAAAAGATAAAACTTATTTCACAAAATTTAAGAAAATTTTACCATAACCTCCTTTGTATGGCTGACTATTTTTTAATTTTTTCTACCCTCAAGTTACTCAAAAATTATTCCAAATTGTTTAAAGCATTCTAAACTAATCAAATTTCATTTTTAAAAGAGAAACAGTATGAAAAGTTTAATTCTAACAATTTGATTACTTATCTAGGATAAAGAAAGGCTAGGATAAAGAAATTTGTTTAAAGCATTCTAAACTAATCAAATTTCATTTTTAAAAGAGAAACAGTATGAAAAGTTTAATTCTAACAATTTGATTACTTATCTAGGATAAAGAAAGGCTAAATTTAAGAATGAAGAGAGGGGAAAAGCCTTTCCAACAAGACATAACATCATTTTTTTCATTTTAAAGAAAATAAAAATTAGAAAACCATTAAAAAGAAAAAGTAGGATTTCTAGCTTACTTGAATTTCTGTGAGCTTTCCTTTGGCTTGATGGTCTACTCTTGTTTGCAACAAGAGTGGCAACCAATTCTTTTGAAGAGGGAAAGGTCAAAAACTAATGAATTATCAATAAATTCACTGTCTTTGGCTCTGGGGTGGAGTTGAGTAACAGTGTATAAAACACTATTAAGCTTCTACAAAGGGGATGGCTTCTATTTATAGGAAAAAGTGAGCTTCTAACCAAGCAAACTGATTCTAGACTTTTCCAAATCAGTTTGGTCCATTTTTGACCATTTTTGGGTCAGTTTAGCTTACTTTTTGGAACTAGACTTGAATAAGGAGAGAGGAGAGAGGAAATATCTCAATATTTGAGAATTTAAAACTCCACCACACATGGGAAATCGGTGCCTCCTTCATGAGGGGGAATCCCCGCTCTTGAGGTGTCAAAAATTCATTTTTTTAGTATTTCCTTTGGTCCTTAGTCCACTCTTCATCTTATGTGAGTATTTACTCATTTTTGGGAGGGGATTTCTTTATTTCTTCAATTTATCTCCTCCATACATTTGGATGAATTTGATTGGCCCCTTAGAACGTTAATTTAAAATTTTTAAAAAATCTAGACCCTTAGGATAAGGAATTTTGAACAGATTATAATTTATTTCTAATGCACCTTCTGAAAATCTTTTTGAACTTCTGTATTGGAAATTTTATTTTAATAAGAAGAGATATTATTCCATCCAAAAATATATAAAATCTGAATAACCTCTCTCTAGAATATTTTCTTTCTCTAAGCTAAAATAGGTAGAAATAAGATCTTATATATATATATATATATATATATATATATATATATATACATACATATACATATACATCAGATTACATATGTACATACAAAACGTTCATATATACATATATATATATAAGCTGACATAAATATGAATATATAAAACTTACATATGTATATATATATATAACTTACATATGTATTTATATATAAAACTTACATATATATATATATGTATATATAGAACTTACATATATATGTATATAAAAACTTCACATGTGGTCATCCTTTAAGCAATTTAGCAACTATGATAATTGAGATCTAATGGATGCATTTTCTAGCTCGTATGTCCTTTTGTGTTTACTGAAATTTTCCTTTTTTGTGTTGAGACACCTACAACAAGCGGCCATTAAAGCGACCCTCTCCACTTGGATATCATCTCTTTGTTCTATGATCTCCTCATATATATTGTTGAGATATCGAGCTCATCTAGTGAGGCGGTGGACACTGATGACCCGCTTGGGGGATAGGCCCCACACTTACACCACTGGCATGGTTGGTGAGATCTTGGATGATATGCGGCCAGTGGGATGACAGGCTGTGTGACAGCCATTCTAGAGACTGGCATAGTTATAGCGCCAGCTCATTTAGTCGAGTTCACACTATAGAGAACCCGTGTATGTATTGGTTGAGTACCTTTCATATTATGAGTACTCTTATCTTGTATATGGTGTGTTGAGTGTTGAGTAGAGAAGAAGAAGATTTTCAGCCTCTCACCTTGTGTGTTCTCTATTAGGGTTTTGTGAGTGTGTGTGTGTGTGCTTGCAAGAGCTCAAGCTCTCTTCCCCCCTGTATCTTTTCATGGTATCAGAGCCTGGTTTGTGCTAAGGGCTGAGCTGCAAGCAAGAGAACCACAGGAAGCGGTACGAGGGTAAGAGCTTCAACTACTCTTCCCTATTGTGTTGGTGACTACACCCTTGTCGGGAGCTCTACGGGAGGCACCGGCAAACGGTCTCTGATTGAGGAGCTTTCTTCGCGGGAGTAAAGCTATAGGGCAACTATATAGTCCTATCGGACTTCGATTTTCGGGCCGAAAACGCGTTTCGGGCGCGTCTGGACCTCCGTTTTTCAAAAAGCAGGCGATTTCGAGCACTGCCAGCGGGTAAGTCATTGATTCTCTGCAAAACCCTATTTTAAGAACTGCAGGAAGACAGATTGACTGTGCAGACACTGTGGGTGCTGCAAAGAGGTCTACAGTTGCCATTGGGTGTATGTATGCACATTGAAGTCACTGGTTGTGACATTTGAGAGTACTACAGTACCGTTGTAGAAAATACAGTATTTGTGCAAGAAAAACCAGAGTGCAGTTTCTGGTAAAATTGTGTGTTTGGCAAGATGTCTAATGATGGCATAACACAAATTGTGGCTGAGAAGCTGGATAAGAATAACTTCCATGCTTGGAGGTTCAGGTTGACGAATTTCTTGATGGGAAAAGGCTATTGGGACTACATAGAAGGTGAGCATGAAGAGGCACCGGAGATACCGGATATAAATCTGACTGTTGCAGATGTGAAAGAGTTTAAAGACTGGAACCAAGGAGCCAGGAAGGTTATGTATTGAGTATACAGGACACCATGATTGGGCACATTCAGGATGCCAAGTCCCCCAAGGAGGCGTGGGACACCTTGGTAAAGCTCTATGAAACAAATACCAAGGCACGTAAGATACAGTTGAAGAATGAACTTCATACTGTGGAGAAAAAGAGCATGTCTGTGAATGACTATGCGCTGAAGATAAAGGGTATTGTGGAATCCCTTGCATCTATTGGTGTGTCAGTAGATGATGATGACAAGGTGGAAGTCTGTCTACGTGGTCTCGGGCCACAATACAAGGCGTTCAAGACGTCCATTCAGACTCGGGAAGTCTACGTGGTCTCGGGCCACAATACAAGGCGTTCAAGACGTCCATTCAGACTCGGGAAAACATTCCCAACTTTACAGATTTGGTGTCTATGCTGATTATCGAAGAGAAGAGCTTGGGTGAAGACCAACAGTCTTCACAAAGCAAAAACAGTTCAGAGCAACAGGCCTTCTACACGAGTTCAGGAAGAGGACGAGGTAGAGGAGGCCATGGACGCGGTCAAGGAGGTGGCCAAACAGGTAATCAGAATTATGGCCAGCAGCAGCAGCAGCAACAACAACAGTCCCAGAATCAACAACAACAACAACAACACGCAGGTGGAAGAGGCAAATTCAGAGGCAGGGGGAGTCAAAGAGGCCGTGGAAATTGGCAAAGGCAATATAATGATGCACGTGAATGTTATTACTGTGGTAAGCCTGGACATGTGCAGGCAGAATGTTATAAGAAGCAGGCTGACATGCAAAACGGGAAAGTGCAGCAAAACAACTATGCATCCTCAAGCAGAAATAATGAGGATAATGAAAGGTTGTTTGTTATGCAGCATGTCGTGAATGCCATGTCTGAAAATGTTGATGCAGCACAAAAAGATAATGTATGGTATGTGGATTCAGGCGCTTCGAACCACATGACGAGTCATGGGGAGTGGTTCAAGGAGATGAAAAACCCGAAAAGACTAGGTTTTGTGGAAACAGGGGATGACACTGCTCATCCAATTGCCCACGTTGGAGATGTGCCATTATCTATGCAGGATGGCAAAGTGAAGTACCTTGCAGATGTACTTCATGTACCAAACATAACAAAGAATCTGGTTTCAGTTGGCCAGATGATTGAGCAGGGTTTGCAGGTTCGGTTTAACCCTGATGGGTGTTATGTTGAAGATTTCAAAGACAAGTGCAGGTTGGTTGCAAAAGGCAACAGAGTGGGCAGAATGTTTACGTTGAATGTAGACATGCCTGAAATGAGTGCTGCGATGTTTGCAAATGGTTCAGGAATTGTTGCAGACACAGACATTTGGCATAAAAGGATTGGACATGTAAATGTGCAGAGATTGAAGTCTATGCAGACAAAAGGAATTATGATAGGGCTGCCAAAATTTAAAGTGGAAGGTATGCAAAAAATATGTGAAGCATGCCAATTTGGGAAGCAAACAAAGCATGTGTTTCCACGTAACAGATATGTGAGCAGAAATGCACTAGATGTTGTGCATTCAGATGTATGGGGTCCTACGAAGACCATATCTATGGGAGGCTGCAGGTATTATGTGACTTTCATTAATGACCACACAGATATAGGCAATCCACCTGAGCATAGAGATATCTGGAGGAGTGGTACAGCTTGCAATCATCCCAAGGAGTGGCAAGCAGTCAGTTTCCACAAGCACGGATGCTCCAATAAGATATTCTTTTTCACATTTTAGAGCAGTGACTACTCCCAATATCTCCCTCTTGATCTGCAGATAATTTTGCTGGGGCAAATGCTCAGTACCTTTGCTCCGAACCTGATTACATACCTGTGATCATCCTCATCATCTTGCCCTACTGCCCATCCTATCCCAGTAGGACTAGTATCAACTGTTACAATCACTGGCCTTCCACACTCATAATCTACCTTCCTTAGAGTAGGTGATGATTGGAGTAGACATTTCAGCTTCCGCATAGCTTTAATATGTGCAGCACTCCATAAAAATCTCTGATTTTTTCTCAAAAGTTGGTAGAGAGGATCTGCTACATGTGCATAATGTGGGATCCATATAACATAAAAGACACATGCACCAAGAAATCTCCTCACCTCTGTAACATTAATGCATATCTCTTTCATTCTTTGTATCGCATCTATCTTGGCTGGACAAGGTCTGCGCCCATTAGTACTACAAAGATGCCCCACGATTAGTACTTCACCAACCCCAAACACTGATTTCAATCCAGACAAGTAAGATTCACCTCTTCAAGAGCCTGGATAGAATTTTACCACAATCTTTTATATGATTTGCCATAAACTTGCGGCACCCTTTCGAATCCAAATCCTTTTATATGATTTGCCACAAACTTGCGGCACCCTTTCGAATCCAAATCCCCATCTTTATCTTTTTCATCACCACCTTTTATGGGCACATCATCCAGAAAAGGCATAGTTATTTGTGGTATGAAGTCTCATAAGACTTTATTCATTCCATTCATCATATGCACCACTGAGTTGGTGGCTCCCTGTGGTAAGGTGCACATCCTTACCAAACCCAAAGGAGTTTTCATTGTGGTCATGTCCCTGCTTTGTATATCCAGCTGGAACTGATAATATCCCGAATACAGATCACCCATAGAGTATATAGCTTTCCCTGCAAATGCTTCTGCAAACTCGTCCACAATCGGACCTGCTCCCACATTCCTGATTGTGACCTTGTTTACAGGTTGCATGTCTTGAATGAAGCACAATGCTCCATTTTTCTTTGGCACGGTAAACCATCTGTTGGAGTATGGAGCGCATGATGGCTCCAAAATTCCCATCCTGATCTTTTCTTTTAGTAATTCCATCAGCTTTGGCAAGAGAGCTTTTGGTACTGGAATCGGCCGCCGCAGGTTCCAGGGCACATGTGGAACAGTGAAGATCACCATTGGCGCCGCGCTATCACGCTTGGATCAACATGCGGCTGAAAAGCAAAGGCCTTCCCATGTTTTACAAGCATCTCCTCAAAGCATTCCTTTTCAAATGGTAGCAAGAAATCCTTGTCACTGATCTTCAGCTCTTTTAGGGTTTCTTGTGTAAACTTATGCCCAATTTTCTTCGGATCTCTGAGATTCGGTTGCATAGAGGCTTCATCTATCTTCTCCTTGCTTTCTGGTGGCACAGCAGGGGCAAGGCAACTGGTTTCACCTTCTTTGCAACTGTTTTATACTTTGTATCAACACGAGCATTCATCTCACAATACATGTTTTTACATTCCATTCCCTTAAATTCCCGGATTATATCATACATCCCCACAGATGACACTTTTACCATCTCATTCCCACCCTGTAAGCATGCACATTCCATGGCAAAAAGCTCACCCATAGTATCCACAAATGACACCTCGTCAAGCACACCTGAAATAAACTCATTTTTCTCCAAAAGACCACACTGCTCAAGACTTTTTTGTACATTTTGTACATATCGACGCATACCACGCTTCAAATCCTTACTTTTTACGAAGACTATTGACAATAGCTAGAGAATCTCTGAAAGTTTGCTGAAAAGTTATTTACATTGATTGAGTCCTGCGAGAACTCATTGCCCCTTGTACCATTGCGATCCCGCTTTACAATGGCACCTGGCCAAAATCCCTCATCTCCTTGTAGTTCATGAATTCTCTGTTTATCTTTGGGAGTGACTGTTCTCGAAGAGACTCACGGTTCCTTTCATGGTGGTTAATGCAAACTGTCAAGAACTGAACAGCTTTCTTGCCATCTTTACTCCTTATTCTTGCATATGCTGAGCCATCATCTAAGACTTTTGTCTCCATCCTCACAGCTGTAATATAGGGTTGCCCAAGGATGAGGGGATACGATGACATCTCCTGGACAAAGAAGTTCTGATCATCTTTCACATCCCCTATAGTTATCCTTACATTTGGACAGGCTGCATAGAGCTCTCCAGATGAGTTATTAGCCGCCTTAATCATCCACCCATGATCTACATCCATTGGCCACTTACATTTGTTGTAGAGGTTTTTAGCCATAAGATTTATTTCAGACCCATGATCGATTAAGGCAACATACGGCTCTTCCAAGTCTCCTATCTTGACAAGGGTTTCTGTGGTGGCCCTTTCCCAATGGTTCCTAGAGTAATGACTTTTTGCAAGAACTTCTTTTTCATCACCCTCATCCACAAAGCGCACTTGTCGTGCCCCTCCAGTAGAGTGACTGCATTCCACCACATTCTCTCTCTCTTCCTTTTGCTGTACCTGTACTCCATGAGTCTTGGAAGTGCTTGTCTCCCCCTATGATGGAATAGATTCAATTATGGACTGCCTTTTCCTTCGTATAATATCAATTATCTCATGGAATTCTTTCTTTGCAATCCCCAAGACTTCCCCTAGTGTAAATTCCACCCTACTGTTTAGAATCCTTTCTTCTAGCACCTTTTTGAGATCCATTGCGGCTTCAATATCAGATTGGAGCTTGTAGAGCGGACTTTTCCCTTTACCCTTCTCCTTATCATGCTTCATCTTTGCTGGCGCTTCTTCCATTGATACTTCCTGTGGAGGCTGGTTATGTGGCGGAGGCACATGTGATGGCCTAGGGTCCTTCTTTCCACTACCACACGAGTGACCCTTTTTGATCACCCTCCTTCCTCATTTTCCCTCTTACGCTTTTCCTTTATTTGTGCCTCATTATTCTGGCATTTTGCAATGTAGGCATGAACAGATAAAGAATCCACAGGTTCTTCCCAGCCAGTCTCAAGACGTATACAGTCTCCTGCCTCATGCAAAGCCTGCTTAGACACCTTCTTTGACGCAATTAGCTCCATTGTTGATGGCCAAAAATCTTCATTCTCATAGTCTTCATCCTTTTCAGATTCCTACTTTGATTGGCTGGCCTTTTACCCATAGGTTGCTGCCTCAACCATAGAGATGGCATGGCTGGCAGCCATATCTTCAACCAGTTTTTTCATCCCTCCTTTTCCAAAGTTTGTGTTTAACGAAAGACTAGTCTCTGTAAGGTGGATTTTTCCATCTTTGAAAAATACAAGTTGGTTTCTGAGAGCTTCCTTATAGCTGGCACAGTCTTTTTTTGCATGTTCTGGGTCATCACACCATATACATCTGAATGTAAACCCTTCCTTGCTTTGAGGCTTTTGCATAGAAGCCTGCCCTAATGGTAGCCCTTTTTCCTCAATCTTGGACACCTTCAATTTTAGGTCTCGTATGCCCTTAATAAGCTCATCCATCGGCCCTTCTACCTTTGGGATTGCAGCAGCAGGTTTTGGTAGATTCTCAGGGGAAACAGTTATAGGAGTTGCCAAGCTCATTACCATTTTATCCCTCCTTCGCTGCCGCTTTGCTAGCATGGTGACCGCATCCTCGACATCATTCCAATCATTCTTTAGCCCCTGCTCTATATCCTTATCCTCAAGGAGAATTTCTAGTTTTTCTTGGAGATCTTTCCCAGCTGCTTGTAAGAAGAGCTCTGTTTTTTCCCTGTCTAAGGTTGTGCGCTCAATCTTTGACAGCTGGGCATAGCGCTTCTCAAACTCTCTTAGCAACTCTGTGGCAGAAATTCCAATTTTGGGTTTTGTAACCCACTCCAAGAAAGTTCGCTTGGTCACCCGCTCGGAATCCTCCATGAAATAATCATCCTTCAAAGCAAGCTTGAACTCCTCCCAATTTCTGCCACCATGTGCTGCCTGTAATCCTCTTATGCGCTCTCTTATTTCGGGAACACATACTAGCTCAAAGTTTCGAACCATATCCTCCTCAGTCACCCTGTTTAGCTCCTTTTCCTTTGTGTAATTGCGTAGGTACTTTGTGATGTCTTTACCATCAAATTGATCCACCTTTTTCACAATTGACTACAGTGCTTTAGTCGGAAAAATTTGCCCCCTCTCAGCCACTTGCTGCTGTTGCATATACATAGTAAACATCTGAAACATTTGCATAACCCCAGGGTCAAAACGAACCCCCTGTCCCTCAGGATTCTCAGCCATAGCTTGCACTGTGTATTTCACCACTAACTCTCACCCCAGCAGTTTCACGTCGGGTTCACCAAAGCTGTCGCTCGTGAGACTTCTGGCTGTGAGAGTAGCTTCAAATCCCAGCAAGGAAACAGAATATATAACTCTTCAAGGGGGTTATGACATCTCAATTTTGGTCGACATGTGCATGTGCCAATTCACTTCAAAGCAACCCCAAATTCAGCTTGATGAATGCATATACATTACGAGTCAAGAGCATGACCCGCTTCAAGCATAGATCTCCTGACCCTTTATCCAAGTGCCTCATACATGTAGGCATAGCACAATCTTCAAAAGATTCCCATATACATGTGACCATTCACATCACATGTTTAACATAATGTCAACATCACCATTTCAAGATGACTCTTGATCTCATGAAAACCTGCTTTCAGATTCCAACAACTCACAAAGCAAAAGATGGCATATGGCATATATACATCATCACATGATTTCCAAAACCCAAGGAAACATATAACATTATGACATTAAGACCTTTGCAAGCGATCTCCCTCGCTCATCTACACCCCGACTCCACACTCGCACAGGCGGCTCCCAGTGCCTTCAGCTACTGCTGCTCTTCGCTCCCCCCCCCCCCCCCGGCGCTTCACTCACACAAGGCGGCTCCAGTCGTGAGCTCCTCTTCGCCTGCACACTCCCTTCGCACGATCACCCGGGTGCCTTTTTGTACAAGTCTCCAGCCAGCGACCTCCAGCTTACGAGGCGACAACACTACCTTCACTACTTCTCCTGTTTGCCGAACCCGAGGCCCCTCTAGATGGCTAATTCTTCCTTTTCCACTAGCTCACCCACCTTCCACGCCTTCGCCACCTTTCTGGAACCTCTGCTGGCAAACAAATAAGACCTCCACATATCTCTTCTAATTATTGGCCACCTGTATCATATTTTATTTATTTTTAAAGCTCAATAATGGCCACTAATGCCCTCTACATCACCTTGTTTCAAGTTCAAGTGCGGCATCCACGACTTTCTTCCAGAACAGATGTAAGAAGTGCCCACAGCTCATAGTCAGCAGCATCAACTTACCAAACACATCAATTCCATCGGAGCCATGCACTGTCGATCATTGCCACACGCTTGCTAAAAATGGAGTGCCATCTCTGCATCCAAAACCAGCCCCATATTGACCAACCATCATCACATTCGGAGTTTCCGGCACACTTTCACATGCAGGCATCACCATCAACTCGTAAAAAAACATAAAACCACCCACTCTGTACATTTGCCAGGGCATTCAGAGCAAAGCTTATTCATAAACCACGCACACCATATGTACACAGGCACAGGGACTTCTACTGGCCCTCGGAATATCATGTACAGTGTGGCACTTAATCCCATGCATCTGGATTTGCATTTGATGGCCTCACATGCATGGTTTCACACCATAGACGTGCCATGGCACGACAACGCACAAACACAGACACACACACACACATATATATATATATATGGGTTTAATGGGGTTCGCTAATCATGAGGTCTTCTCATCTCATGTGAGGCACACATAGATGATGAGGCCCATTTAAAAAAAAGGGGGGAAAATGTACCCTTCATGTGTTGGCTTTGGGAGGGCACATTGCCCCTTTTTTGTGTTGAAATGCATACAAGCCATTGGCGATCTCATTATCTTTTAGGCCTTCTTCCTTTTCTTGATCTTTTCTTGTTGCACACTTTTTACCTTTGCGCTGATGTGTGATGTGCTATGTGCCTAGCTTACTGGAGCTTTTGTTTTGCTACTATGCCCTCTAGAAGCTAGTGCATGCGCTGGCTTTGGGAGGGCACACTGCCCCTTTTTGTGTTGAAACGCCTACAAGTTGTTGTGATCTCATTATCTTTTAGGCCTTCTTTCTTTTGTTTCTATACACTTTTTACCTTTACAATGATGTGTTATGTGCTTTGTGCCTAGCTTATTGGCACCTTTGCTTTGCTACTACGTCTACGAGTCGATGCTAGCTCTAATTATTTAGCTACTACATCTACAAGTCGATGCTAGCTAGCTCTAATTATTTAGCTACGTGGCATGGTTGTAAAGTAAGCAAAGGCTAAGACCAAGAAAGAATGTTGAATGTGAGTAAGGGGCATCATGCTAGCAGATGTAGCAGATCTACTTGAGGCGAGGCATGAGCTTACGGTAAGGGCAAGGGTAGGTGGGCCTCAGCGCTATCTCCCGTGGGGTCTTAAAGGCCCTTGTCAGATGGCATCAATGGATAGCATTGATCAAAAATCGCGACGCCTTTTTTTGGCCGTTAGATAAAGTAAACTAGGGCAAGTAAACTAGAGCGAGTAAAGTAAACTACAAAAAACTACAAAAAATTCTTCTTCATAGTTTACTTCCTAGTTTACTTTTAACTTTACTAAGCGGGCATAGTTTACTTCCTAGTTTACTCAGCACTTCCTAGTTTACTTCGTGGGATGAGGGTGACTTTGGGTTTGGGACTTAGAAAAATTTGGAGCAAGATGTTATGTGGAAAAGTGGATTTGAACTCGGGATCTTGGATCACCATTAGAAACATCTTACCACTACACTATACCTTCAAGCAACAAAACCATATGGTTTCAAGCCATTATATTTTATATTTTTCACCCCTAGTTTACTTTATCCGACGGCCTAAAAAAAGGCCTTGCAATTTTGATCAATGACATCCATTGATGCCATCCGACAAGGGTCTTTAAGACCCTGGGAGGTAATGCTAAGGGTAGGTGGGAGGCAAGGTTCATGTATGTAAGGCTGGGGTGAAATTGACATGTCAATAGACAAGGTTGACCATGGAAATTTTGCTACAGATGATGACGAGTTTCACGAGCAGGCAAGGCTAGTGTGCACGAGGGTGGTTGGATCGAGTTTAGCTTTGGGCAGGGCTAGGGGATACTTGGCAGGTTTTGATCAATTGGGGCTATTCCGTAGGGGCAAGGGGGGTTTAAGTTTAAGTGGGTAGATGGGCGAATTTAGAGTTTTTCTAATTCAATGATAAAGAGAATATCAAAAAAAGTTAACTAAAAATAAATACAACTTATTAAAAATTAAGGGGGGGAGGGACCGTTTTTTGGGGGGGTAAAGAAAAAGAAACGGGCAAGCGGGGGTAAAACTAATAAAGAAGGAAACTAAGTGGGAGAGGGAGTGGGGTGGGGTGGGATCAAGAATAGGGGAGTTAAAATCAAAGAAACAACGAGTGACCTGGACCTTCCTCTAAGACGGGTTGATTGTTGATAGTGTAAAGCACTCTACACCTATGTTTATCTATGACACATGCACATAAAAAACACACACATATAGAACACAAACACATATATAGAACATGCACATAAAATAAACACATATATAGAGCATGCACATGCACATAGAATACACATGTACATAGCATGTGCATGCACACACATGCACATAGAATACACATGTACATAGCATATGCATGCACGCACATGTGCACACACATACATAGATGCATCCATGCACATGTTCATGCATAATGGGTAAGTGCATGTGCACATGCCATTTTTTAAGGTCTTACACATGGGAAACAAGGGGGATACATGCAACCTTACCCTGACACAAGGCCAATCACTTTTGCTCTCATGGGCAAACAACCTGTCTGGCGATGCCCCTTATTTTTGAAACCCCATGTCTGGCTAGAGTATTGCAAAGCCCCACGGCATATCCGCACCAACCTAGCCTACTTACCCATCTTCCAACAATGGGCATGGGACCTATTTTGCCAAGAACATCAAAAGAATCCAAAGCTACAATTCAACTTCCCATGGTTTAGTTCCCCCCCTTCCGGTCGCCCTTACACAAAAGAAATCATGATCGCCCGGATGACAGCCTTCAATTGCAAATACAAGCTAGTGCTGCCCAAGTCGGCCATCATTGCCGCTTCTTTAACCTCATCATCACCTTACTATGCCGTGATTCCAACATGGCATCACTATGACGAAGGTGACCAAGGCCTTGCATTCTACATCAACAATGACCCACCCTTAAGCAACTCTTTGGATATTACGAGCACATTCAGTGGATGCTAGCTTGGCAACTCCAAACCTTCAAAGACATGATGGAGACAGTCTTCTAGACAAGCTACAAAGCTTTCCATCGCTCCCCCCAATACCCCAAATCACTGTATGATTTCTCCCGCACCTACTCCCTCTACACCCGTTTCTTTAACCTCATCATCACCTTACTAGCTATTGTAAAAAAGTGAGGTCTTGTATATAAGTGATTTGAAGAAATATGGAAGGATATACAATCCCATTATCACATTTGAGTCATCTTCTTCTCTCTTTCTCTCTTGTGTGGTGATGGTTGTGTTGAGCTTGTTTGCTATGAATGCTTGCTTGCTTGATTATGCATGTGTGCTTGTAGGTGATGCTCTCCATCTCTCTCTCTCTCTCTCTCTCTCTCTCTCCATGCACACGTGAAGGTATTGAGGTAGTGGTTGAGTTTTACATAGCTCCTTCCCTCTTTGCTCTCTACCTAGCACATGAAAGCTCCACTTGAGTGACACAAGTGGTGGTGGAGTGAACCCCTAGCGGCTTCTCATCGAGGAGTTAACCCTCGTAGGGTTGGCTAGTTGCTGCATGCCCCTGAATCAACCCTTGCATCTTCTCTTCGCTTTTTCTCTCCTCATGCAAGGTGAATGTTCATTTTGGTGAACATCTCACAAAAATATGTACACGAAATAATGATACGTAATTGTGTAGAGAAGAAGTGAGGAGTAGCTAGGAGCAACAAGCATGGCCATGAGTAGCCTAGTCTTATGGCTAAGTGTAAGAAAACATATAGATATACATGTCTATAATGGAGGTTAAGAAGTTGGTTTAAGAGACCTTGAGGGTTGAGCAATGGAGTATTAGAGCTGGAGGCCATTATGCATGTAGATAGAGTAGAATTAGATGCCATCATGTAGATGGAGCAAAGTTGGAGACCATCATGTAAAAAAAACTTGGAGGCAATTGTATAGATGCATTTTTGGGTGCAAGCAAGTGTAAATATATAAAAAAAGGCATATATAGAAATTCATTAAAGCTTATAAAATTACCCATGAGAATGTTGCTTTATGGTAATGTTATGTGTATGGCATATTACTTATGATAAGAGTATATGGTCTTATGTATAAAGATTATACTTTTTTACATATTCTTAAGAGCATATATATAATACCAGCCACTAATTCATAGCTTCCATTTTAGGCTTTGTATAGGACCTAACAACAGTGATAAGCTCAAGCACTAGAGCTTCCTCCATTATGCAACTATGTTGTGTTTTTACCAAAGTTAATTATGTATAAGGGGTAGCACAGATGAGAGCTATAGAGGTTCAAAGAAGGTCATGGCTATTATGTGCAAGCAATGAGAGAGAGAGAGAGAGAGAGAGAGAGAGAGAGAGAGAGAGAGAGAACTCAAAAACGATAGAGAGAGATTGTTGCATGACTCTATGATGTGATTGTATTGATTTCAAAGTACACCGGTTGTTGCTAATTGTCTACACAAGATTGGGTAATATGTGATTACTAATTGTGTGAATCGCACACTTCTAGGTATATGTCATTATACAACCTTCAAGCACAAACAAAGGAGATTATCAAGTGAGATGGAAGTAAGCAATATGTGCAACATTCAGTGGTGGTTGAGGAATCAACAATTGTCCTCATCCGTACTAGTTCACAAGTGAAATCATCAATATACCCTACCACTTCTCAAGTGTAATAAGATGTGATGGAAATGTTAGTGATCAAGTACATGCACATTTTTATAGGTTGCAACCCTTATCTTTTGACTCACATAACCACACATAACAGTGACACATGGCACACTCAGTGATATCACTGCTTACATACACACATATATAATATCAAGTACATGCACATTTTTATAGGTTGCAACCCTTATCTTTTGACTCACATAACCACACATAACAGTGACACATGGCACACTCAGTGATATCACTGCTTACATACACACATATATAATATCTAGCCTTAAGAGGCTGTTCACACATAGTACACTTAAACACATAAAGAGTGTTCACACCTAGGAGGGTGTTCACACCTACAAATTCACATAACACATAAGGTTGTAAACACACTATGAGGTGGATACACTCAAGTATGACGGACACGAGGTGGACTACGAAACCCAACAAACCCCCTTCGGAGTCAGCGAGGTGTTATGTGGGTAGCATTCATATTCATGATGATTTGGGCCCACAATTGTACACATGATACAATAGATCACAGTGTACCAACAGTTGAAACTCTCATGCAAGGCTTGATAGGAGCTTGACCACACATGAAATCCCTCAGCTCCCAGAACTAGCCCCCCTTTACTCTATGCGGAGAGTAGTTTGGCATCATAGTGGAAACACACACAACCTAACAAAGAAATACACATTTTAGGTGGACTACCTGAACAAAAAAAACATAGAAAACTAAATGAAAACGTCGAGAAAGAGGGATCCCTCCTCACTTGAAAGAGTGTCAATGAACGAGATGCCTTTTACGACGGAGTTTCCATGACTCCAATACTTGAGTCTCGTGGATGGAAATGGGTGTTTAGTAAAATATGTTGTGTCAAATGATGAGGCCGATGTTGGTGTCAAAGAGACCATGCCAATGCGGTAGAAGCATTTGATGAAGCGTAAGAACGCGTGAAGCCCAAAAATTATTTCCCTTTTTTCCCATGTGAATACACATAAAAAAGCTTTTGATATTAAAAATATTTGAAATGTTGAAGCCTTTCTGACAAGGTTTTGAAAACCGTCTGGTTTGTGCACATGGGCAGCAGCGCACCGATCGGAAGGAGGGAGGCTACAGAGGTGCGCACATGCCACACGGACGAGCTCTTCAGGTGGCGTGCATCTAGGTCGCGCAGGTGTGTAGGCGCTGGAGAGGTGAAAGAGAGTAGTCACAGTCATCGACGGGAGCTGTGACTGTCGACGGACGCTGATGTTGCAGAGGCGGAACAGAAGCATTATATGCAGGGCTGAAGCGTTTAAGTGCTGGCTCTGTTGCCAACAAGCTACAGGTTAGTATACGATGGTGATGTTGCCAGGCGCTGCACAATGGCGAGTGGTAGCCCTGATGTGAAGCCGGCAGTGTATGGGCGTGTGGGTACAGCAGAACCTAGCTCCACTGGAGAGATGGCGGGGCTGTAAGCTCGCCACTGAGATAGGTGACTGAGGCGACGGTAGCCTAGGCTAGTGCTCATGGTGGCAAGGCTGCTACAGGATTTTCGTTAAATCTGGGGTGCCTGTACACGTGGCACCCTGTTTCCCAACCTCTAGCCCCTTGAACACCATGTTTAAACATAGTGTTTAAATTTTTGTTTAACCAAAGTTTGAACCTTCTGCGTAACCCGTTACCCCCTGCTTTGGAACGGCAAGTGTTCCCGTCAAACGACACACATTTGAATATATTGTGCAAACAATAATGTTTAAACACATGTTTATTAAAAAAGAGCCACGTCACCAGCGTAAGCGGTGCAATTGGTGACATGCCGGTCGAATAGGGTGCACGTTGCAGGGCACCCCGATATCTAATGAGAGCCCTACTACAGCTGTCGTGAAGAAGCTTACATCTTCAATGTGACGGAGTTCAACAAGCACTATGGTCTGGTGGTAGGCTTTATGTGGGACACCAAAAAGAAGACAGTAACACCAGTGCGATAGAAGACGTGATGTATACAAGCATGCACATAGAGCACATGTGAGAGCTATGGACGTTCAAAGAAGGCCATGGCTATTGTGCGCAGGCAATAAGAGAGAGAGAGAGAGAGAGAGAGAGAGAGAGAGTACTAAAAAATGATAGAGATTTTTACATGACTCTAAGATGTGATTGTATGGATTTCAAAATACACCAAGTACATGCATTTTCATAGGTTGCAAACCTTATCTTTTGACTCACAAAGATATGGGACTGGGCCCCAACTCCAGGAAAATGGTGCAAGTACTCTTTGGAAATGCTATGGCAAGGGTAACTATCAATGGTAATTTAACTAAATCCTTTAAGTTGACCCACTCCATTCGACAAGGATGCCCTTTAGCTCCCCTTCTATTCGCAATTGTTGCTAATGCATTAGGATGGCTAGTCCAAAGTACCATGGAAAAGGGACTTATGAGGGGAATCCAACTCCCAAACAACAAGGGCCAAACTTGTCTCCAACAATTTGCAAACAACACCAATGGTCTTATTCACAATGACCCCGGCTCAATCAGCACCTTTTGGGACTGCCTTTATGTCTTTTGTTTGGCGTTAGGGTCCGTTTTATAAATCATTCTAAAACAGAAATCAAAACACTGTTTGAATCAAGGATGTAAACTTCTGAATGAGGGGAAAATTTTTAGGAATCTTGATGGGATTTGGGGTTTCTATGCATCAACGATGGCAATGGATCCTAGATAAAGTGTAGAATAAATTCAGACGTTTGAAAGGCATATAGCACAGCTTTGCAGGTTGAATTCTAGTGCTCAAGCATATCCTCTTTCCGACTGCAATATATTTTTTGTCTTGTTGGCGCCCCTCAAATTTTGACTTAAAGCAATTACATAAGATATGCAGAAATTTTCTTTGGCCAGGAAATATAGAGGAGATAAAAATCCCTAAAGTAAACCCAAACAATAGGGAGGCGTAGGAATCCCCAACATCGTGGATTTTGCAGACTAAATGGATAATTTATCACCTTAAGAAGATTGGGCCATCCTTCTCAAAAGAAATGTGGAACAATATAGTACTGTGCAGACTTCCCTCAATGGAAGAAACTCCTAGAGCTGACGATTTTCTTTAGTATGGTCAAAATAAAACCACAGGGCAGCCCTCTGATCCAAGCAATGTGGCGAGCGTGGAACAGATGTAAACCAGAAATTCAGTTGCACAATAAATCTAGAAAACATGCACATATTTTACATCTAGATTCGGTTTGGTTCTCTACTGCCATAGGGAGCAATATCCCTGTAGAACAATATAAACATGCATTTAAACTCCACAAAAAGGGGATCCAAACTTGGGAGGATATCTGGTGCAGT
Organism: Cibotium barometz; assembly: GCF_041138505.1. Lineage (NCBI taxonomy): Eukaryota > Viridiplantae > Streptophyta > Polypodiopsida > Cyatheales > Cibotiaceae > Cibotium > Cibotium barometz. The sequence continues at coordinate 20,453,476 of NC_141053.1, forward strand.
GTTAATGGTAGCTGGAAATCGGATCGAGAACTATGCACAATTTACAGAACTGCGGACTCTACTGGTTAAGGATAGAGTGCATTTATGGCCTGATGATAGACTAGCTTTTCTCCAGCTTAAATGCCCTCTGTCACACAAGGCCTTCTCCTGGAAATCCAAACGGAACCTTCTACATGTTCCCTCTCTCCCATCTCAAGATCCACCGCTACATTGCAAACTAAATAGTCGGTGGAACATGCTGTGGGACAGGAAACAATGGGGTTTTAAATTCTCAAAAATCTGGTGGCCCATCATCCCACCAAAGAAATCTTGTCTACTTTGGTTGATCATGCATAAAGCGTTGTGGACACATGCACGTGCCTACAGTATTGGTTATGGAGACGGTTTATGCCCAAGATGTAAAAAGGAGTCGGCAACAATTTCCCACTTGTTTATTGCCTACAATGCAGATGCATTAAAATTTCTGAATCAATGTATCTCACCGGTCCAACAATGGGATTTTACTTGGGTAGAAATTTTGAATCAATGCATTAAAATTTCTGAATCAATGTATCTCACCGGTCCAACAATGGGATTTTACTTGGGTATAAATTCTTCTAGGTCAACAAATTAAATATTTTGCAGAGTTATGGAACATTATTCGTGCTGAATATATGTGGGCTATTTGGATAAACCAAAATAACTGCATTTTTAATCATGTATTTCTCAATATGATGTGTGGTCTGAGAGGGTCTGAATTTGCAAATGAGAACCCTTCTCAATATGATGTGTGGTCTGAGAGGGTCTGAATTTGCAAATGAGAACCCTTCACAAAGCCAATATGCAAGCATGTAAAGCACAATACACAAAGAACGCAATGGAGGAATTGATTCAAATGAACAAAGTTCAAGAAGAGTTTCAAGATAAAATCAGTCAAATCCACAAAGAACGCCTAGAAGAAGACGGCCAAGTGATCTCAGAGGAAATAGATCTATCCTTCAAAGATTTTGAATTACATAAATACATCCTGAACCTCACGGAAGTGAGAAATATGTTAGCTTGATCTATCCACACTAGCAAGTTATGCTTCTTAAAAAAATAATTTTGTATCTTGTATTGACTTTCATCCTTTTAATATAGTTCACGCTTTTTTCAAAAAAAAATATTTCAAAGTACACCAAGTACATGCATTTTCATAGGTTGCAAACCTTATCTTTTGACTCACATAACATTGACACATGGCACACGTAATGACATGATTTCTCACATACACACACATATAATATCTAGCCTTAAGAGGTTGTTCACACACAATACACACTTAAACGCATAAGCGTGTTCACAACTAGGAGGGTGTTCACACACAATACACACTTAAATGCATAAGCGTGTTCACAACTAGGAGGGTGTTCACACCTACACATAACACATAAGGTTACACACACATACATAACCCTTTAGGGGCTATTCACACACACGAGGTGGATACACACAAATACGATGAACACGAGGCGGCGGACTACGAAACCCAACAAGAACCAAGTGTGCTTATCATGTATGTTATGAGAATTCTATGTTATTTTATGATTGAGTTGCTACAAGACTTGTATTATGATTTATGGTTGAACATATTACATTTATGGACCATTGGATCATATTGCATGAATATGTTAATCATAATACATTTATGGAACGTTGTTCTTAATGGTGGGAAATTAAATAGTAAGTTGAAAAATGCAGTAACCATTTATCTGGTTTTGAAATGTAATAACCATTGGATCATATTGCATGAATATGTTAATCATAATACATTTATGGAACGTTGTTCTTAATGGTGAAATTAAATAGTAAGTTGAAAAATGCAGTAACCATTTATCTGGTTTTGAAATGTAATAATCATAGATAGTCTCCTCGTCATGGTATGTTGTATGCCTTTTACTCTTCATTAGTTTTTTTATCTCAACAAATGCCAGTTCACTTATATATTCTTTTGCATACAATGGACTAGGTACCATGAGCTTTTTAAGTACACAAAAGACATGAAAGATCCATAAGCTCACCATTTTCAGAAGCTCGCAAAAAGAAAGCTCACCAAAAAATCACACCTAGGTATTCTCACCAATGAGTCTTACACAATCGCTCGAACTTGTTCAATCTCGCGATATTACAGAGCATGCAATGCAAAAACTCACACCATGACATCGACTGATAATTATAGTGCTTGTAAGAAGATGTTGGATGGTGAAGATAAGGACCAAGAACATAAGCCCCTCCCAGAGCATATTGAGTCCAAGGACTGGATTCATGTTTTTGTAACCGTGGATGCTTTTCTATAAAAGGTTGGGACAAAGTTTGTATGAATGAACAATGCCAAAATCACATCCATGTTCATGCTCGATGCATTCAATATAGAACTAGTAGTGGAACCGACTCACCTTTAGTTAGAGTTCCCCTAAAAAGACCATCTGGCTATGTGGTCTGCCTTGGTTGACACCAAGGCTAGCCACAACATTTTGGCTTAAGAGATGTGGACCTCATTAGGCCACTCACTCCTTGCACCATCTACAACAACCATTACCATGGTAAATAATTCCCAATCTATGATCGTCGGTTGTTTTGAAACAAAGTCTCTTTTTGGATTTAAACCTACATGGTCATGCAAGTTTTATGTGACCCCTATATGTACATTGAAAAAGATAATCATCCTCGGGAGGGGATGGATTATGGCCACGAATTGCATTATCAACTACTGTTGTGAAGAAGGATCACAACGCTCAAGCTGCCCTTTGGAATGGCTATCGCGTACCCTTGGAGGATGAGGTCAACACAAATCTATCAACATCACAAGCCTAGTCCTCCACTTACAAGCCACCACCTTAGGTAACCTCTAACACTACACAATGTCATGCCGAATCACCCCCTCAAACCATTATGGAGATCCTAAACCTCGTTGGAGACAAAGACCAACCTCCAAACCTTAACCTTAGAAACTCTTTAGGGAGGTTACCAAGAAGGAATGGTTACCCATCAAGAGTACCCTGGCTAGCCAGGGAAAGTATAATGCCTATGCAAGGACCTAGCTAGCTAGGGAAAGTATCATGCCTATGCACGGACCTAGCTAGCCAGGGAAAGTATGATGCCTATGTGCAAGGACCTGGCAGCCACCATTTGGTCCAAAATCTAATCATGAGTGGAGATCTTCTATCATGCAAGAACCCCTCAAGTGATAGATTTTTACCCAAACCTTGAGTCCCAATAGATCCTCATCAAGCTGCTAGAAGCCCACGGCTTCCACAAAAAAGAAAATGAATATCTTTCGGTCCCAAAAACCTCGTTGTTTACACAAACCCTAAAGCCAAAAAGATCCAAGGGACAGCCTTGTTAACCCAATCCTAGGGTTAACAAGAGCTATCGCCATTATTTTACATCAAGGAGTCACGGTGGATACACCAAAGGGTCCTACATTCAAGATATGAAGCAATAGTGTCCAAAGCTACAACTTGGACGAGCACCCGTACTGGTGTGACGGAGTATTTATGGCGATTCCCGCTTCAAGAGCGTGTGGTAGCAAGTTAGGATGAAGTCCTAAGTGATATACTTCATGGATATATTACGAGAGTAGTCATTGTAATAGCATTATGCCTCTTATGAGCCTAAAGTGCCCAGCCGGTTAAGCCCACAGTTTAAGTGAGTGTGAACACTTATGGCCATGTATATAAGTGAATTTCTCTCATAATACAACATACTCTCCCATTGTGCAATTGAGTCTTGCTCTTGCTAATCCTCTTGCTAATCTCTCTCCCTAATGCATGCTAGTGAGTGTGTGTGAGTGAAGTGAGGTGAGAGGAGGGACGAGGACCCGTAGTGCAACACGACAATATAACAATGCTCGCGGGAGGCGCGGTGGAATTGCTTCTCAAGGAGTTGTGGAGACCTTGAGGGTTATGAGCTCGGCCATTGGAAAGATCCTCACGATAGTTGCGGTTCACCAAGTAATCTCTTTTTGATGTGTTTCAAGGAGGGTTAGGGTGAGCCATAACATTTTTGGCGCCATTGCCAGGAGGGAGCCATCCCTTGGCTTTTTCCATCTTTTTTCCTCTAATCTACCCATTGCCCATTATCTTGATTAATGGTTTTCCATGAATAAGATGTGGACTTGATGGTGATTTGTGTGAGATTTGGTGTAGATCTCTTTTTTATTTTTGAAAAGAATGCCTTTTGCTTAATTTTTAGCTTAATTTGTTGTTATTATAGTTTTTCATGTTCTTAGGCCTTGCACATAGTTTTTATCAGGCTTAGTTTGCATCCATTGCATCGAACAATGCAATAGAATGTAACTTTTAGTGAATGATAGCTCTCTTTAACGTTAAACATAGAACTAAGATCATTAATTTTAGTTTAGTTGTGTGTTTGTTGTTGAAATTGCTTGGATTGGAGTGTTAGCAAGCATTAGAAGTAGCTTAATCTTTTTTAAAAAAAATCATAAAACCATTAAAAAACCCTTGAATTTAACTAATTTCTCTTAATGGATTGGTTTTTGTCATTAAGGGTGATTAATCTTGCTCAAGAAACAAAATAAATTTAGAAAATGTGTTAATTGAGGTCTAAATTGATCATATGAGTAGTCGAAATTGGTGTTTTTTAGTGTTTTGAGAGCATCTAGATGCCTCAAAACACCTAATTACATCAATTTTTTCATTAATTGGAGAAATTTGACTCTCTGCTTAATTTTGCCTAAAAAGAGGAGACCATAATTAAGAGTCTAATTAATCTCCTATTTTAGATTAATTTACACATTTATTAATGCATAAAGATTAGCATTCCCTTGCTCTATCCAATGATATGCTCAATTGTGTGAATTAATGGTTAATTAAAGTCCTTGATTAGTGTAAGAGAAAAAGATTAGTGAAAGGATTAATCTTGCATTAATTCTTAATCACCTTTTTACATAACTCATTAAGGCTAATGAGCATTCAATGAGTAGATGCTCATAAGTTGTCAAACTGTCCATTTTGGGGGTCATTTATGAAGGGTGTAAGGGGTGCCATTAAAAGGTTGACTTTTTTGATTCCCACTTACCTTTTTGGGAAAATGCCTATATCTCTTTCATTTTAAATTCAAAAAATATCCTCACCAAAACAAGAAATTTGTATTTCCCACTAGACTTAAAAAAAACAAATTTAATAGTTTTGTGAGGTCCATCGGGTTCACGGCGTAAACCGTTTTCTACAACTTCACGTCCTTGGGAACTGCACGCGTCCAAAAATAAATAAATTTAATATCCCTGTGAAGTCCGATTCACGACGTGATCCATTTTCTGTAACTTCATGGCCAAAGCGTTCACGTCGGGAACTACCCCCAAAAAAATTCTAATTAATTAAACAAAATCAATTAAAATTTATAAAATTTGTGAAGTTCAATTCACGACGTGAACAAGGGTCCATCGGCCAAAAAAATAAATTAATTTAATAGTTCTTTGAAGTCCGATTCACGACGTGAACCGTTTTCTACAACTTCACGGCCAAAGGGTTCATGCCCTCAAGAACCACATGTAATAATAATAATAATAATAATAATAAAATCAATCAATCAATTAATCAAAATATATAAAACTCGTGAAGTCCGCTTCATGGCGTGAACAGGGGTCCATTGGCCCCCAAAAAAAAACTATGGAAAATACCCCTATTTAGAGGCCCATTTCTCTTAAACTGTATATCCGATGAAGGCGCTCTAGGGCTTCGAAAAGCTGACATCGAGCTCTTCGACTTTGGACTCGCTGTCCGAAGTCAAAATCAACCATTTTGGCCTCCGACTAGAAGCCTCAAAATTTGATCCGAAAATCGAGGCAAACAACCCAAAAAACACGAAAAATTGTAAAAAACAGTGTGAAAACAACGAGCCATATTCGGGCTACTTTTTGAAGGTCTAAACGACAAAATCATGGATGACTCAAGGAAACAAAGTTGTAGTACTCCAAAAATACTACAACTTCCTCATATAGAGTTTTTCAAAATTCCTTTTGGAACACCCTCAAAAACGTGCTGCGAAACAGGGAAAAAATTCTCAAAAAAATTATCTTGAGACAGTGATGGAAAATAGGTTTTAGGACCTCCTCTTCCATCTGAGAAGTTACTAGCATACGCTTTTTCTAGAAAATTATCTCTATGGTCATTCACGTGTATAGCGAATAAGCTAATTAGGGCGACCAGACACCCGTTTGACCCAATAGAGAGTATGCCAAGCCTCTTAAGGCTATAAAATGGGCTGTGGGAGAATATTAAAAGCAAAAAAAAAAACTTGTGTTTGCTAATTAAGGAGAATTTAGGCACTCCGACATGGCCACGATAGAAGGATTGCCAAGGATCACACAAGGACTGAACCCAATGGCTATCTTCGAGACATTGAGATCTATGCCGTAAATTCACCTCCCAATACCATTGGCCATGCCTATAAAAAGCGTGTCATTAGGCTTTACACCCCTTGTCACTTCGATCCCATCGGGCTTTGGTTCCTTACCTAACATCTCCAAAAATCCTATAAGTACCAACCCTTTCTTAGATGCCCACACCTTGGACATACTAACTAGTCTAGGAAGGGGGGTAGCGCAAGGACTTAGTGAGTCTCTCCCAACAAGAGCACTCACATACGGCCTCAGTGACTCATACAGAAATACCGCTGAACAAATTTCCAAAATTATGGGTAAATACGACGAAACAACAGACCCTGTTCAATTCATTCAAATGTTTGAACAGAGATGTGAAGCCTTTGGAAATCCCAACTACCCACTAAGGTACATGCGTTGAACCTATGCTTGGAGAGAAAAGCTAGTCGATGGTTCATTGTATTGATGTCGACGACGATCAAGACCAACTTCAAAACCTTGAAATCAGCCTTTAGACATGGCTTTTCCAGACAAGGTGATCGGTGGAGTTTTGCAAGAGGAGCCAATGGACAAAACATTAAAGTTCCAGGTTACTTTAGATACACTACTCAAATAATCGATGGCGATATGGAATTTACATTCCATTTACCCTAGATTCTCTTGAGTATGATGTCGTCCTTGGTGGAACTTGGATAGGTGAATCGTTGTATTTAATAGATGAATCCATGCAAACAGTCACCTTGAACGCTCCTGCAGAGCAGGCGATGTACAATTGTTATTACAGGAGGAAGCAACCTTGGAGGAGATGGAACTTCCAACATATCGTACTGAAAAGATCCCTAGGATTCTGGTAGGATTGGAAATTTCCCATAAAATCACCACAGCTCAAGCGCAGCTTTATCCAACACGAGAATACAATCTCATAACGCTCGAGCTATGGGATTTGTTAGGTCAACCAACACTCACAGCCCATCCAAAAAGAATAAACTTTACACAAGACTTGAACATGCCATGTTTGGGGTACTTTGAACATAAAATGTATATTGAGACTAACCCCCTCACTTGCAAGTTTTTTGTGGTTGAGTATGTGTTGGAAGTAATATGGCAACAACAAAAAGTTGACAATACCATACTGCAAGGAAGAGGATCCAACTTTAATGGATTTCTATGATGCTGAACACAAAAGGATACAAGACTCTTTCACAAAATCCCCTCTACACAATGATCTACCATTTGCATCAACAATCGACTCCATTAGAGCATCTACCATTTGCGTCAACAACCGACTCCATTAGAGCATCTACTCCTTCAACCCCATTCTCACCTACGAAGTTCGATGCCAAAACCTCGCAAACAGCTATTCCTGAAGAAGTTCCTACAGCCCAACCATCTATCTCCAAACAACAAGAAACTCAAAGGGAAGGCCCCAGAGCCTATGCATCTTCATCGACAAACCTCACCAAAAGAGACAACCACATGCTTGAAAGCCTCATCATCGACATCTACTCCACAAGAGATTCTAGCCTCATCATCATCAATACTGCCCATGAGTCTCAACCCTGTAGCTTCTGTGCCAGCCAAAGTCAAGGAGGGCCCCAAACCTTCCACATCAACCCAAAAGAAAACTCCACCAAGACAACCATAATCAAGGTATCTTAATAGTATCAAGATGTGGGTGGAGAAGCAGCTACTTGTAGCTCAAGGCTACTATGAAGGTGTCAATCAAATTTGGGTGCCTCGACAGTCAAAGCCTCTTCCCCAACGTAGCACTTAGAGGCCAAGGAAAAAGAAAAGTACTCCACAACACAATCCATAAAAGCCTATGCACGTTTCTCAAAGAACTCCACCAAGCCAACAAGTGTGGGTACCAAAAACACTACTACAGGCACAAGGGTACTACCAAAGAAATACCAAAGCTTGGATCCCCAAGCGCATCACAAAATCCCCTAAGCCTGCAAAAAGAAGGAAGCCTCGGCACCAAGCACATTGGCCACCAATTTATAATGTTTATCAAAGATGGGTAGTTGTGCATGTGCTTCAACAACAAGGATACTACGATGGTAATTCCATCATATGGTTGCCAAAATCGAACAATGTGAAGAAAGCCTCACCACCAACTTCAACCCCAACAACTTTACCTAAGTTCAACAAGAATGGAGGCCCAAGCAACAACAAGCAAATCACTTAACCACTCTCGTGCATTTTGCACCAACACAAGAGATTGTATGTTCAACCAAACAATCAGCAGTCTTACCTACTACCTCGACAACATTTGAGCAGCAAATTCAAGAATCAATACCCACGTTTGCAAATGGAGACTTATGAGCGCATCAAGGACAAAATAACAATGCTCTTATCGCCCCTCTCGATGTGAGAAATAAGGGCACAAGAAGCTGTTGCTCACAAGTCATGACCTAGCTGACCCATAAAATCAATTAGAATAAAAAACACTATCGAGGTCGAGGTCAAAACCTGCAACTTCACGGGGTCAAAACCTGCAATCTCACGGAATTCCTTTTCCACGGAATTACCTCTCATGGAATTCCAGTTCATGGCCTGCACTTTCACGGAATTCTAGTTCACGGCTTGCAAATTCACGGAATTCCATCTCATGAAACTACCCCTCACGGAATTACCCCTCACACGAAATTCCAATTCACGGCCTGCACTTTCACGGAAACACCATTTCATGGGATTAGACCGTTTCACGGAATACCCCTTCACGGCCAAAAAACCCTCAATCTAACGAGTTCAGGTATCGAAAGAGTTAACAGTTTTACGGCTTAAGAACCTGCACTTTCACGATTTAAGCCACATCACGGATTAAGCCATCTCACGCATTAACACTTGCACAACGATCTAATTATATATTTATTAAGCTTATTGCTTACAATTCTTTAAGCTAAATTAATGTCGCAGCAGCTGCTTCATGAGTACATATCCATACTCATGCATAGGAGAACATTTGCACCAAAGCCTCACCATTGACAACTTCTAGGCACATCTTTGGATGGGGGGGCCATGGTGGGCAAAAGCCTGGTCAATGGTACAACCCATTGCCTGGAATTTTCCTTCAACTTACAAACCTCTCCAAACAACACAACTACTTCAACATAGAACAGTTCAATAAGAGTCTATATGACTCAATTCTTGTACTCCATTTATATTTTCTTCTTAAGATATACATAAAAACATAAAAAGCACATGGGCAGAAGAAGACAGGAACAGGTCATACTCGACAATATTTGACAAGAATCTTGCCACACAAAGGGACATCATCAAACGTCAATTTCTTCAAATAATGAATGTTGCATGAATCAAATGAGGAAATGAGAATCACCATCTCGTTCTGATGATTAATTCTACATTCCTCTGGATTCTTCCCTCTCTTCTTTCCCATTATTAACATCTCTTAGCATCCCCACTAACACAAATCACATGTAGCATTGCCAAAAATAAATTGAGCCATTGAGCCAAAAAAAAGGACTCACACAAATATAAAAATGCAATCATTCATAAAAAAAGCCCACCCCCACCCCATTAGGAATTCCCAATACACCACTAACCTCTTCATTCACTAACTAGCTTTTCTTATGCCTTCCGGAGGAACAAAGACCATTGAACGTCACTCAACATCAAAGCCATCGACAAAGCTTGATTCATTCTCCCCACACAAAGGTCTTCAACACGACGTGATCGCCAAAGAAGAAGGGGGGATGTTAACCCAATTCTAGAGTTAACAAGGGCTACCGCCATTATCTTACATCAAGGAGTCACGGTAGATACACCAAAGTGTCATACATTCAAGATATGAAGCAATAGTGTCCAAAGCTACAACTTGGATGGGCGCTCGTAATGGTGTGACGAAGTATTTATGGTGATTCCCACTTCAAGAGCATGTGGTAGCAAGTTAGGATGAAGTCCTAAGTGATGTACTTCATGAATATATTATGAGAGTAATCATTGTAATAGCATTACTTTTCTTATGAACCTAAAGTGCCCAGCCGGCCATAATTTAAAGTGAGTGTGAACACTTATGGCCATGTATATAAGTGAATTTCTCTCATAATACAATATACTCTTCCATTGTACAATTGAGTCTTGCTGTTGCTAATCCTCTTTCTAATGTCTCTCTCTAATGCATGCTAGTGAGTGTGTGTGAGTGAAGTGAGGTGAGAGGAGAGACAAGGACCCGTAGTGCAACGCGGCGGTGTGACAACGCTCGCGGGAGGTGCAATGGAATTGCTTCTCAAGGAGTTGTAAAGCTTGGAGACCTCGAGGGTTACGAGCTTGGCCATTGGAAAGATACTCATGACAGTTGCGGTTCATGAGCTCGGCCATTGGAAAGATACTCATGATGACAGTTACGGTTCACCAGGTAATCTTTTTTTGGATATATTTCAAGGAGGGTTAGGGTGAGCCATAACATTTTTGGTGCCGTTGCTCGAGAGCCATCCCTTGGCTTTTTCTATCGTTTTTCCTCTAATCTATGGATAACTCATTTTTCATTATCTTAATTACTGGTTTTCCATGAAAAAGATGTGGACTTGATGGTGATTTGTGTGAGATTTGGTGTAGAATAGCTCTCTTTTTTGTTTTTGAAAAGAATACCTTTTGCTTAATTTATTTATTTTATTGTTATTGTAGTTTTTCATGTTCTTAGGGTGATAACCCAATTCTAAGGTTAACAAGAGCTACCACCATTATCTTACATCAAGGAGTCACGATAGATACACCAAAGGGTCATACATTCAAGATATGAAGCAATAGTGTCCATTATCTTACATCAAGGAGTCACGATAGATACACCAAAGGGTCATACATTCAAGATATGAAGCAATAGTGTCCAAAGCTACAACTTGGATGAGCGCCCATAATGGTGTGATGGAGTATTTATAGCGATTCTCGCTTCAAGAGCGTGTGGTAGCAAGTTAGGATGAAGTCCTAAGTGATGTACTTCATGGATATATTAGGAGAGTAGTCATTGGTAATAGCGTTTGGCCTCTTATGAGCCTAAAGTGCTCGGCCGCGGCCACAGTTTAAGGTGAGTGTAAACACTTATGGCCATGTATATAAGTGAATTTCTCTCATAATACAACATACTCTCCCATTGTGCAATTGAGTCTTGCTCTTGCTAATCCTCTTGCTAATCTCTTTCTCTATTGCATGAGTATGTGTGAGTGAAGTGAGATGAGAGGAGAGATGAGGACCCGTAGTGCAACACGACGGTGTGACAATGCTCGTTCGCGGGAGGCGTGGTGGAATTGCTTCTCAAGGAGTTATAGAGCTTGGAGACCTCGAGGGTTACGAGCTCGGCCATTGAAAAGATCCTCACGACAGTTGCAGTTCACCAAGTAATCTTTTTTTGGATATGTTTCAAGGAGGGTTAGGGTGAGCCATAACAAGCCTCAATACCTAGTACCACCTCAAATTTAACGCTTCGTTGGATCCTAACAAAATTATTAGAAAATCACAAGGATTCTACGTAGGGACCTCCCACATTTGGGTTTCAAAGTCAACCCGTGCCCTAGAACCCCACAAACCACACCCTCGAACGTCAAATCTAAGTGGCTGTCGAGACCCAAAGCCATGCCTTCACAATGTCAACTCCAAAAGTTAAGCAAGATTGGAGAGTAGTGGCTTCCACCCCTAATCATATATCAACACCACTTTTAGAAAAGTTGGAAAAGCCTTTAGACTCAAATCAGCAAAGAGGTAACAACTTGCCCACATGCAATGGCCCTAACATCCTTATTCCCATCAAAGAAGAGTCACCCATGGTGCCAAACCCCAAAGAGAGCTGTGCACACACTTCCATGGCACCACTGTGCAACCTCAAGACTCAAGAAAATCACCTCCACAACCCCATAACGTTGTGTGCACCATGTTACAACACCAAGTTACACCACCTAGAGCTAGAATCTCAACCAAGCGCACCAATAAAGCCAATGGCAATGACGTCAAGGATTTCATCGTGGACAAATAAGCGACTCTTTGCCTTTACTCACTGAGGCCACATGGTAAGCCTGACCTTAAAATCAAATAGGGAAAGTCTACGGACTTCGTGTAAAAGACTAGTCATAGAGGTAGGACCATTTTTAAGTTTGGTCAGTCTAGTGTGAAAACTAGTAGTCATATGTATATAAGTCAATTTTCACAATAAGTAATACACACCATTCCCTCACAATAGTTTTCTTGTGAGCTCTCCTTCTTTCATCTTCTCACTTGCTTGTATGGTTTCGAACTCATGCTTGCTAAATGGATCCATGCTTGCTAAATGGATCCATGCTTACATTGGTTTGATAGTAGGTTTCCCTCTTCAATTAGCTTCTTCTTCTCCCATCGCAAAGGACCATCTCTTCTTGGCTCCATCTAGGCATTTGAGAGCTCTCCCTTTAGCCCTTTGGCAATGATCATTTCGATGTGACAATAGAGTGAGGATGCGATAGTAGATGAGCTAGTGCACCCACAATGGGAAGTTTGCATTTGGAGCTCAAAGGCAAGACCCAATAACACATGCTTCAGCAAGGCTAATGTAAGCTCTTGACTTGAACATCTAGATAGATATCACATTTAAGTTTTGAAATACACGTATCTCAATACAAAGAAATATTAGGTGATCCCAATAGCTTGGAATAGATCCGATTTGGAGCTATAGCCCTAAGGCTAGTCCCTAGAAATGGCACCAAATATGTTCATTAATGGTAGCACTTCCCTTGCCAAATCATGTATCATGCCAGAGGAAACTCATGCAAGGTAGAGCCATTCACTATTTCCATTCAAGCATGGTTCCCATTTATTACCAACCCCTAGCTAGCTAAAAGTGTCTTAAAAAATTAAATAATTCTATTAAATGTAGTCACAAGGCTACATTCAAATGATTCTGTTCGATGTAGTCACAAGGCTAGTAAGAGTCCTTGTAAAAGAAGCCACACAACCACACATGTTACCTAGAAATCCTAACTCAAAGCTCAAGCCACGACTAAGGATGGTGTAAAGTAAGCTACACAAGATTCTACCATAAAAAAGGTAGCACAATCCTTGACCCTTAAGGTGGTTAAGACCAAGTTGTTAAGACCAAGAAATCTCATGCCAAAGGAAATCATGTCTTTGCTTAATGTCTCATGCCAAAGAAAATGTCTCTGCTTACTAAAAGACCTCTAAGAATGCACATTAAGATAGGGCAAGATGTATCAGCAAGGGTGGCAATAAAGTTACCATCCACTACATCATATTCCTTCGAGTGTGTATCACTGATAAAATCATACTAGAGCTAGTACTTCATCATATTCCTTTGAGAGTGTATCACTAATAAAATAATACCAAGGATGGTATGATTTTATTGTAGGTACTAGACAAAACACCTATTGGGTTATAACATCAAGTCCCCAAAGGGTTAAGAGAGTATCCTGACCCCATGTTGGAAATTCCAAATCAGGGAGGGACGGGAGTCCTTTAGATCATGCCACTATCAACTAAAGCATGTAGAAATTCTGAGTTGAGGAGGCACATGACTCCTTTAGATCATGCCAAGATCAACTAAAGCATGCACTAGAACGAAAAATGCCATATGAATTATTGCATAAACTTAAACCCTAAACCAAACTAAACTACTAACATAAGACCATTCTTGAGCCTAGGAAAAGAAAACCTAAGTAAAGATTTAGGAAGAAATCATGTGAAATAGTCAGTCCATTCCAAGAAATTCTTGATGCTATTATGAAACACTTAAAAGAAGGCTTTGATGGATTACCCATGGGGTGATAAGGCAAGACACTTTATTTTCTAGACATAACAGCTTCCCTATTAGAGAATCTTGTCTTAATTAAGGAGCTAGCAAAAACTCCATATACTATCCCCCACCCTAGCCCTCCTTGAGTAATTATGAGTAGATTGTCAGACTTAATGCCTTCTTGTGTTCAAAAGTGAAAATCCCCCTAGGGTCTCTATTGCAAGAAGTTTTTTAATTATGGAGAGACCTTAAGGACTAGAAGCAAGAATGAGAGAACATGTGGAAGGGCCTTCATCCAAAATAATTTCTAGAGATCAATAAAGCATATGTGATTTGCAATATTAACATAATCAATGTGACAAGCACAATAAGACGAATTTCCCTATCTCAAGTGGTTAACATCTCTAAGTTATGGAAAGTAATATTTTGTGTTATCATATTCTTTTTTAAATACTTTTAAGAGAAAAAAATATGGTATACTTCTTAAGGCATGATTAAAGGAACAAAACATTTTTTTTAAAACTTTCAAGAGAAAGAAAGTAGGGTATACTTCTTAGGGCATGCTTAAAAGACCTTTGAGAAAGAAAACCAAAATTTTGAGAAATCCATATTTCTTGTTAGAAGTACATGGAGATTTAATGTGGATGTAAAACAATTACCAAAACTCTTAAAAACATACACTATGGAAACTTTAGATCATGGCATGTCATAAAGTTCATATTTTCATGTCCAGTTGTTTCAAGAGAACTTTCTTAGATGTTTGAACCATGCACATAAGGCAAGTTGGTAGTCCCACATGAAATGTCACGAGTGTGATTTAATAAGAGGATAATATTTTACACATATGGCTCACCCATCTCGTATTGGTGGCTTGGATGGTCTGTCCCCATTTATATAATGGATTTCATAACAATTTTGTAAAGTTAACAAGGAATCTTTAAAACATCATAGTTAAAGATTTCCTTCAAAAGATATAACAATTTTGTAAAGTTCCAATGCATTATCAACAAGGACTCTCAACAAGGAATCTTTAAAACATCGTAGTTAAAGATTTTTCAGTAATATGTCTTGTTTTTTATAACTTGTTGAGGAGATTGGGTAGCAATGTTCAAGAAAAGGGTGCCTCAACTAATCATTGAGCATGTGGAAAGCTCAATTACCCATCTTGTATAAGATACTCCATTTTAGGGCCTTTACACGTAGTAAAGTAGAGAGAGAGAGAGAGAGAGAGAGAGAGTCCATTTTAGGGCCCTAAAACATAGTAAAGTATAGAGAGAGAGAGAGAGAGAGAGAGAGAGAGAGAGAGAGAGAGAGAGAGAGAGAGGGGGGGAGGGAGAGAGACTCCATTTTAGGGCCTTTACATATAGTAAAGGGGGGAGAGAGAGAGAGAGAGAGAGAGAGAGAGAGAGAGAGAGAGAGAGAGAGAGAGTAGGAGGACAATCTATGGCCAGGGCGAGAGGAATGAGAACAAAATGTTGAGAGAGCACCTTCTCCCAATCACCATGCATCTAGATTCCTTTGAAGGTAGATTTAGACAAGATTTATTGCTAAAACTTCACAGATAATTTGATGCTAAAAGTATTCATTCTAGAATATTCCATCGTAATGATTTGAAGCGCTTGTTGAAAAAAGTGTTTCAAGTGCTTATTCGCTTAACCGAAATTCTTTGAGCATAATGGGTGCCTATTCACTTAATTGTGGTAAAGTGAATAAGCACCACCTAATATCATTATGATGGAATATTTCAAAATTATTTGTGTAGTTTGGGATGTCTTTTAAAAAAAAGCAATAAATCTTGTCTAAATTCCCCCTCAAAGGAGTCTAGATACATGGCCCTCTTTGTGATAGAAGGTTATCTCTGAGCTTTCTCTTCTCATTCCTCTAGCCCTACCCATAGTTTGTCTCATGCATTCTCTCTCTCTCTCTCTCTCTCTCTCTCTCTCTCTCTCTCTCTCAGCTCTCAACAAGTTAGCTAGAAAGAGAGTATGGAGTGAGTTTCCTATGTCATGCACAACAAATGTCGCATCACATGTATCAAACCACTTAATAGTAGTAGTAGCAGGGAGGGGATACATGGATGGAGCATGTCGATTAATGGTTCTCACTACATGGACAAAAAGAGAGAGAGAGAGAGAGAGAGAGAGAGAGAGAGAGAGAGAGAGAGAGAGAGAGAGAGAAAGAGAGAGCACACATTAGACAAACTATGGCTAGGGCCAGAGGAATGAGAAGAGAAGGCTCAGAGATAACCTTCTATCACAAAAAGGGCCTTGCATCTAGACTCCTTTTAGGGCGAATTTGGACAAGGTTTATTACTTCTTCTTCTTTTTAAAGACATCCCAAACCTACACAAATAAGTTTAGAATATTCCATCATAATGATTTGAAGCACTTGAAAAAAGTGTTTTATATAGTGCATGTTCACTTTACCTCGATTAAGTGAATAGGCACCCATTACGTTCAAAGAAATTTGGTTAAGTAAATAGGCACCCATTCCGTTCAAAGAAATTTGGTTAAGTAAATAGGCACCTAAAATGCTTGTTCAACCAGTGCTTCAAATCATTACGATGGAATATTC